>NC_043978.1:46032630-46362130 GCF_902148855.1 Sphaeramia orbicularis
GATTTACAGATATATGTATTTTTATTATATACTCAGTGCATATGAAAACGCAACACTTGAAGATTCTTATATTTTTTAGATCGATGAGGATTTTTATTCCATAAGATCTTTGGAATTAATCATAGGCCATTTCTATACAGTAAAAATAAAAAATCACATCCAAATTTGTTGACAAAAAATAAGGATAAAGAAAGAAACTCAAGGACCCCCAAAACCAAAAGTCACAAAGCGGTCCCGGAGGCGCTGCAGCTCAGTGTAGCGATCCTGCTGTGGCGTGGTCACACATGCTCGTCCAGGACGAGGTCTGTCTGCAGTTGAGCCAGTTTCTTCATGCCTCTGTTGCATCCTGACTATGGTGGACACATTGCATCCAAAACGGCGCGCCACCTGCCAAGCAGAGATTCCGGCCTCCAGGAGCCCCATAACATGGCATCTGTGGTCACGTGTCAGTGTAGGCATCGCTGAGTTATTGCAAATGATTTTCCTGCTTTTCAGCTTGTCTTTATATACAGAACATGACCACTCCTTAACTGACCACTATTCCTTAAGTTGAGCAGTTCATTGCTGAGTAATGAGAAAAACAAGTCTTATGAATGCAGACAAGTTCATTCAAGCCTGACAATAGCTCAACCCGTCTCAGGTTGTTAAGAAATCATCTGGGATTATCTTATACAGGTGAAACTTAAACATATTGATGCAGCTCAGGAACAATAAAACACATTCAAGTGTTGCGTTTTCATTGGCACTGATTATATATTACCCCTCTGTCTCGTACTAAATTAAAAAATGATCGGGTTTCCTGGTGTGTCCACACATACAGCGCCATGTTTCTTCTTCTTATTCTTCGCTTGTTGTAACGTACATCAACATCCGTTTTTTTAATTCACCTGACTGAGTTGCGAAAAAAGGTCTTTCCATTGCAGTTTTGCATGATATACTATCTGCGCCACGCCCAGAAAAAACACCTCTTGCCAGCGCAAAAACTTTTAATCGAAAAACGAGACTTTTGGCGAAATTGTCGTTTTTCCATAAGGTAAATTTTTATGTGCAAGTTATATTTGCCAATGAAAAAGCGACTAATGTCCCCTAATGGGCTCCATAAAAATCATAGTCATGAATTAAAAACAAAAAAAATCCATCTCTGGGGCATTTTGAAAGCAAAGATAACAATTTAAATTAATCTAACTAATACAATGATATTTACAATATAAAAGTATACTATGACATTTATTGTGTTGCAAAAGAAACACCTACATGGCTTATGCCACAGGTGTCAAACATGCGGCCCGGGGGCCAAATCCGGCCCTCCAAAGGGTCCAGTCCAGGGTCCAGTTGGGATGAATTTGTGAAATGCAAAAGCAAAGATATTAACAATCCTTTTGGTTCGGGTTCCACATTCAGACTAATTCAATCTCAAGTGGGCAGGATTCAGTAAAATACAATCATAATAACATATAAATAATGACAAATCCAAATTTTTCTCTTTGTAAATGTAAATATTTTCATGTATTTACACTAGAACAAAGTATAATTTTGCAAAAAATGTGAAAAACCTGAACAAATATGAACAACCTGAAATGTCTTGAGAAGTAGGTACAATTTTAACAATATTCTGCCTGTTATTAAATGTTTTGTGTGTTTGTAGATCCACTGTGATCTGTAAGTTATAATGTACATGTGGAAATGATAAACTGAGGCAGATTATTGTTAAAATTATACTTATTTTTTCAGTTTGTTCATGTTATTCACATCTTTTGAAAGGATAGTTTGTAGACGTAAACCTGTTCATAATGTAAATTTACTTTTTTCGCTCTAAAACATAGAGAAAAGTTTGCAGTTGACATGATTTATTTATATATTATTATGTTATTATTTTACTGGTTCGGCCCACTGCAGATCAAATTTAGCTAAATGTGGCCCCTGAACTGAGTTTGACACCCCTGGCTTATGCAGTTATACTATGAGGCTAATGATATCTAAATAACCACATTCGATCGATAAAAAATACAATATGTGCAGTAAGACAGAGATGAACACTCAGTGCTCTTATCTGTATCTGAATATAATCTTTGCTTGATGCTGAAAAAAAAAAAAAAAAAAAAAGCCGAATGACACCAAACCTTAATTTTCAGCTCGGCTTAAATGATGAATAATAAAGTCTTAAAGCGCTCTCCTCCCATCCACATGACTGGATGAAGCGCCGCTACGCTGATACGACAGCAGAGAGCAGCTACTACACAGAAATGACAGATATCACAGTGTTTGTTTCCACGCACAGGGCCAGTTAAAGAGTATTTTTCTCCAGCGCTGCAGGGTCAAGTACAACATATCATTAGCTTTCTTAAGGATTACCGCGGTGAGGATATGAAGAAGAGAAAAGCCTGACAACCTTCATATTACAACGTGATGGGAGTGACATTCAACGATGAGTGACGAGAACTTTTTTTAGGTCAACTCCACACATACACACATACACACACACACACACACATTCTCTCAGTCATTAATTAGACAACACCCTGCCATCGGCTCAAGACGTCTGTTTGAAAAACAAAAGAAAGGATGGAAGAAAGGGAGGAAGACTATCTGTCTCCTGATGAGGCCCGTACCTACGAGCTGACAGCCTTTACTTTGATGCCGCCATCTCTCTTTCTCTCTCTCTCTCTCTCTCTCTCTCTCTCTTGTTCCACTTTTGCTGATATGTCTAGAGAGAAAGAGCGGAAGGCCTTTGTCAACATGAAACAGAGGCGTTAAGCGCGCAGAGTCATGCCATATTTTGTGTTTGAAAATATCATACGGAAAGACCCCTCCCCATACCCCCCACCCCCACCTTCTCACATGTCAGAATGCAGGGTTTTATTTTATTTTTTATTTCTTTTGTATTTTTACTGCTGTATGACGAGCTGCCTGGGTAAATCTGAGGGCGAGTCCAGGGTGTGGTTGGTAAATTCAGAGTGTGAACATTAATTCTTTCATTTGAGGTGGCTTGTTTCTATTAAAATGTACATAAAGGGCAGATTTATGCTTTTTTTTTATTCTTCTGTACAATGTTAAAGTGTTAGATGTTTGTATTAAATATCTTATAAGAGAAACACTAGTGAGGCAAAACACACCGATTCAGTGATGAGGAATATAATAAGAATGAACAGGAGCCCAGCAGTAATAGTTATTGATGGTATGTTATCATTTGTTCTCTTTTTTTGTCATTTAACCCTTTATCGGGCAAGTGACTATTTTTGGTCATTTCCACATACATTACAAGACAGTGACAGTAATAGTTACAGTGAGGACAGTGAGTCAACAATCTCAGGTCCAATGTGGTCTACAGGGTCTGTAAGGTCCACCTCTGCATGAACAGTGAGTGGACCTGCTTTGTTAGGTACCATGAAGTAATGGTACTAATACAATATGCCCCCCCCCCAAATCCAGACCTCAATACGTTCTAAACGTAATGTGAAGGACATGTAGATAAAGCTGTGAAAAAGTGAACTCCTTATCATTGACTATCTGCTGCCCCCTTGTAGAAGCCGATAATGTAATAACAGCTGATAACGTAATAACGGCCGATAACATAATAAAGTTGCCATTTTTAAAATGTAATAGGCCAATAACGTAATATCTGGCCAATAATGTAATAAAAGTCCCGAACCGATAACATAATAGTTTTTGGCCCGTAATGTTATAACTTATTATGTTATTGGCTCAGTTATTACATTTGCAAAGATTTATTTTTTTTTTACCAGGCCAGTAACATAATGACAAGCCAATAAGCTATAACTTTATTGGCCAACAGTTATTATGTTATTGGTTCAGGACTTTTATTTCGTAGTTGGCCAGATATTATGTTATTGACTTATTACATTTTAAAAATGGCAAATTTATTACGTTATCGGCCGTTATTACGTTATCGGCTGTTATGACATTATTGGCTTCTACACCCCTGAAAACAACTTTGCAACCAGGGGTGACGGACTATGTGCCAGACGATAAGCCCCCCCCGCCCTCGCTCACAGACCTCAATCTGATACGATTGAGATGGGGGAAGAATATGTGCCCCATGATTTATAATGTGATGTACAACAGTAGTTGCGAATGCACCCACATGCATGCACCATGATGCCAGTTGTGACCCCCACCCCATGTCCTTGGGCCCCCCTGTTGAGAACCACTACATTAGCTGATTAGCCAAGTCATGGAAAATTGGGGTAGGACAAAATAAGTTCAGCTTCTTCTGCCTCCTTTTTGGACATAAAGTGTTGTTAAACAGCCACAGTGAAATAGTTACAGAATGTGTGACATTTGTTTTTCTTTATTGATTGATTTATTTTCATATATTGGAGTGTCCTAAATCCGTGTATCATTCGTTCATTCGTTTTTCAATTTAAAACCAAAAATCAAAACACAAAAAAACACTCATTTTTTTGTTTTGCATTTTCAAAACCATAATGAAAAATGGATAACGGTTCTTTTCTCCATTTCCCGATTTTGTACTCAAATGAAAAATGGAAAAAACGGATAATGACCGTTTCATCCGATTTTGCTATTTTCAATATAGTTAAGTTGTCTGACCCGGAAGTAGTCATTACTAGGGAAAAAAAAAAAAAGGGATTTTCCGAATTAACGAGAGACTGTTTTCTGAGAAAATTTAAATTCAGCTCTGTTTTTCTGAATTAATTAATTGAGGAAAAACAGAGCCGAATTAATTTTTTGTGTGAATGCAATACGCTTCTGTACGTATCAAACAGCTGCTTAATTATAACAAAGTATTCCTCCAGTCCGGCCATTATTCTGTTTGTTTATTTTTTCCCTTGTAACGACTACTTCCGGGTCAGACAATTTAACTATGTTGAAAATAGCCAAATCGGATGAAACGGTTGTTATCTGTTTTTGCCATTTTTCATTTGAGCACAAAATCGGGAAATGGAAAAACAAACCGTTATCAGTTTTTCATCCAGGTTTTGAAAATGAAAAACAAAAAACAAGTTGTTTTTTGTTTTTTGATTTTAAATTGAAAAACAAATGAACAAATGATACATGGATTGTCCTGTTTAAATTAATAATTTCTTTTGCCTACTTATTTTTGAAATAAAGCCTATCTATCTATCTATCTAGAAATTCTATATGTGTAGCACAACACATTCCGAAGAAATGCAGTCTCTTTTAACAGGTATTTGACACATACCTGTTAATAGAATGTTAAATCCACCACGGTCAACCAAAATAAAATATGTATCGACACATATAAATTGTATGAATGAAAGAAAGAAACGAAATTCTTCTTCTCCGTTTTTTTTTTTTTTTTTTTTTTTTGCAGAAGAACAGGGTGGTGTCATAGTGAAGCTACTGGTGTTCTAAAATAAATTATGTCCAAATCAGGTCCATTTTAAAGCATATTGAGTGTTTTCTACCTGTTTACCACAGTAGACTGACTTTGTGTACAAAAGGTGCTCTGTTTTTAAAGATATCCTGCATGAAGGTATTTCCCAAACCTGGGGTCACAGCCCATAAAAAGGTTGTTTTTACTGGGCATAGCGTTAACGTGATGTGTGAATTCAATTTCCTGAAAACAAAATAGAAGGAAGGTGTTATTTGGAAGAGGTTATAAATGTTGACCCCACAAAAGCAATGCTGAAAGGCAATGAAGTGGTGTCAAAGATGTCAAAGATGTAACAAGACGACAACGCTGCAAAAGACGAAAAGTGTGTATGAGATGTAAAAAGATGACAAATCATTTATATGATGTAAAAAAGATTAAAATATGACAGAGGATGCGAAAAGACAAATCATACACAATGTTCAGAAACAGCTTTTGACATAAAGATAGAACTGTTGAGCACAAAGTAAGAGGCAAGAGCCTTCAAAAAGTTCATGGAAAAAGGACAGTTGGAAATAACGGTTTAACTTCATTTAAGTTAATTGTTCAACATATGCTCCATCGAGGTCAATACACTTTTGCAAGTGTTGATACCAACCTTTAAGTCCATCTGTCTAAAACTGAGGGTTATGCAATTTAAACATTGTCAAAGCTACCTTTTTTTTCCCATTAGCTTTTTGAAGCCCCCTTGTATCTTAAAGTTGTAACACCACAGATGGCCACTGGAGTTGCTCTGGCTCCCATAGACATACACTGAAATTACTAAAGTATTTTTTTTTTAGGAGCATTACAGTACCATCTGTCGGCTCCACTGTAGTTATGGTTATAATAGTGTCACCGCCCAAACAGACAAGCCCCCATTTTGTTATCCCGGACGAGCCCCCACTTTGTCATGGCTCAACACCATAACAATAGGCTATTAGATGAACCCATAAAGACTGAAAATCATCTGCTGATCTAAAATGTTTAATATCTATTGATCCATTAATCCTAACAATACATGTAAATAATTGGTGTAAAATACAGTTTGTCATCTTTTCATGGTCATCAAATATGACCCATTTGGACGTTCAGAGGCTCTGTAGTGAACAGGGAAACACCGTCATCTTCTAAAACATTGATTCACCTCCTAGGATCCAGCTATGGTTTTTTGTCCATGTTTGTGGACAAGAGTTCCACAGCTTTATCTTAAAAAAAAAAAAAAAAAAACTGCAAAGGACATTCAGAGAAAAAAATGTAAATGTATCTGAAAAAATGCATTACTGTCATGCAGTTTTCAGTCTTTTTTCATTAAAAAAAATTCAGAAAGGTGAATTCTCCTGGGTCTCAGGACGTTAACCAGTAAAACCCATGGAATTTGATCAATGACAGAATTTGTAGATGCTTGTTTTTATGTTCAGTCATTGATATCCTTGCTGAAAAAGTCCCTTTTTTCCAGTTTTCTCTCTCATAAAATATTAACCTTTGAATTTACTGAGTTTTCCTGAACAAAAAATAATCAGTAAATTCAATACAGGGAAAAATACCTGATTTGCACTAAAAAATGCAAAATACAGGGTGATACATATTACAATTAATGGTGATAAATCACTTAACCCTATAAAGCCTGAACCACTAAATCACTGACAGAAAATCAAACCTTTATTGGTCCTTCTGACCAACCCAAGGATTTTTTTTCAAATATCAATTTCTATGTATGAGTTTCAATTTTGTATCATATTTGATACATCAGGTCTCAATGCTCAAATATTATTATTTTTGAACAAACAAAAACATAATATAACACAAACATGTCTAACAAATTGGTTATTCCTTTTCAAAACTGGCAAAGTTCTGCCTCCTTCCTCATTAATGATAGTCTTGTAGTGTCACTGGAAAGGCCTCTGATGAATGAATTCCTCCCCCTGGTGGATTATCTGTGTATTGCATGTATCTAATTGTATACATCCGTTTTTTAAAGAAAAAAATATCATACTGATCATGTAGAGGGCTTCAAGACTCGTGTATCAAATATGATACGTTTGGCGTTATAGGGTTAAGAAAGGTTAGATAGAGAGGAAAATTCATTTGGGAACTGCCACAAAAGTAGCACTGGGTCTTTATGGGTTAATTAACAGGAAGTAAAATGACTCTGTTACACAATCTTTGATGAAGTTTACCATTTTATAGAGTCAGTAAACTAGTGCTTAGAATTAGGATTAGAAGGATGGTGGTATGGCTTCAAACCATAGCAGTTCTTCCACTGACTTATTATACAGAATCTAAAATTAATCATTAATCACTTTGACATACCCGAATACAAAATGAAGATCTTAGTAGATGATGTATCAGACTTGGTTGGCAGAGGTTGCCACTTACATAAAGTAACCGAATGCAGGTCCAGTATTCACTCTCTTTAAGTTCTGTTTTTGTCTCCACCAACACCTACAGAGAAACTTGGCTCTTCACTTCCTTTTTCACAGATTGTCGCAGCCTGTTTCCAAGAGCAGTGAGAGTGAACCTACAGGTAAACAATGGGCTGAATGTTGTTCTGACTAAAGAGTTGGGTGATTATTCTTTGAGTGTTAACCACTATGAGTGAGTGACCCCTTTCACATCAAAGTGAATTTGAAACAAACTCTGGAAAAGCCACAAAAAAGAAAAATTAAGAAAATGCCAATTATGAGTATTTCTCTAAACTGGTTTGGAAGTCGAAGTAGAGCATTCTGTAGATGTTTTCCACTCTTGAGGTGCAATCTTCTTCAAGTTAGTGTAAAAATTCTTTGACTGGGGAGATTTTTTTACCCAAGTTTTCCATTTTCAATGAACATTTTCAAATTAAAATTTTGATAGAAAATCAGTGAAAATATCTCTATGTCGTACTGTCCTAATAAAAACTCAAATGTGCTATAAATAAATAAATAAATAAATGTGATAGGTCAACAAATCTTTTGACTTTTCTGTCAAACAGTTCATTGACAATCATTTTATTATGGGTTACGTTTTAGGGGTTTGGTCAAGGTACCTTAATGTAACAACGCTCCCAGCTCTCAATTAGACTGACAGAAAGAAAGCATTTGTTTTCATATAAACAAGTTCAAATTTCCCATGAGACATTGGTGAGTGTGTTCATCACCTCCCTCTCCCTGATGAGGAGCCTGTTGCCATGCTAACTAATGGCCGTGGTGTCATCAGGGCAGTTAGTGTGTTTGTGTGTGTGTGTGTTTGTGTGTGTGTTGCGGTCGTCGGAACAGACCCATCATCCCCTCCGCTTGGCCGCGGCCCAGCGCACCCTTGTCAGTTTAGTGATTGTAAAGTGGCCACAGGAGGTGGCGAGGCTCAGCCAGCACTACGGCAGCCAGCAGCATTAACTGGCTACTCAGAGCCAATTAAAACCCTCGCCTTGACCCCAGGGGCCAGGACAGCGGTGCTACCACCGGCCTCCCCACCCCCCCCTTCTCCCTCTCACTCTTTATCCCTCTCTCTCTCTTTGGGGCCTTCATTAAAGAAAAGATGCAGAGGATTGATCTCCAAGGACACCTCGGACACACAAATGTGGAGTACACACACACATGCACACACACATGCGCACGAAATGAACAATACATGCTAAGGCTTGGAGCACAAATACATGATTCCATTATGAGCAACAATGCAAGTGCACGGTCGAACATGCACACTGCGCCCCCCCCCCCCACACACACACACACACATGGACACACAGGATGTAATTAAGCAGAGCAGTAATAAAAGCAGCACGGTCTGCGGCCAACCAGATTGCATCAGCAAGAGTGGAGTGGTGCTGAAAGGGAAAAAACAGGGTTGCATCACAACAGCAGTCCTGATGGGGGGGTGACCAGCTCACTTACCTGCAAGCACCAACATGAATATGCACCATAAGCGTTCTCGGGCGTGACGCAACATCATCCTGTCAGCTGAAAAATAGGGCAGTAGTGCTAATGAGAATGAAGCCTGTGCATCATGGAAGAACAACGCTTTTTATATTTTCCTATTTTATTGTTAGTGGAAATGTGCTAAAGAGACGGAGACACACTTTTAATGCAACTTTAAAATGCCTTGGAGCCAAACTGATGCCACTTAAGTCTTTCTCCTTCATCTACCAGGTCAAGGAAAAGAGACTTAAGTGGCATCAGTTTGCCTCCAAGGCATTTTAAAGTTGCATTAAAGTTTGATTCTGTTTTTAGTGAGTTAAATATGAACAATAATTACACTAGTTGCATACTTGTTACTATTTATTACAATTCTGTGGAGCTAGTATCATCCTAATGCAATCCAAAGCAGAACATAACTACTTTTACCCATTGCATGAAAAAACTGAAGTACTTAAGGGCTAAGAAGTCCTTAAATACTTATATTTCACACAAATGTACAGTTCTACTCAACTATATCCAAAGACAAACATACTTTTTTACCTCTTTACATTTTTCTGACAGTTTGAGTTTGAGTTTAGATTCTCACCCACCTCCTGTCCAGTGAAAACCACATATCTCCAAATATGCTGGTTTTGAGTTTTTGTGATATGGATAAAGTGACAGTGGTGGTCGGTGGTCCAGTGTTTATCACAGACACCTCACAGCAAGTAAATTCTGGGTTTTATCCAAGCCAGTGTGGGCCTCCTGAGGTGGAGTTTGGATGTTCTCCCTGTGTCCACAAGAGTTCTATCCAGGTACAGTGGCTTCCTTCCATCATCCAAATGCAACTAAATCTTAATTGCTCATAGGTGTGAAAGGTCCTTCATCTGTTTATATCAGCTCTGATGAACTGGTCACACATCCGGGGTGTACCCCACCTTCACCTGTTGGCAGATGGGATGAACTCTGACCCCCTCCAACCCCCTTGAGAACTAAGCCGTTCGATTTAAAAAAGGATCAGTTGGTCCTTGTTTGAGTTTAACCCTTTCATGCACGAATTATGAGAGCCTTCATCAAATTTTTTTCCTGAGTGTTTTTATTTCTCTTTAGGCATGAATAAAACAATACGATTGAAAATTTTCCTCTAAAAAAACAAAATAATAAGAAAAATAAGAAAAAAAAAAGTTTGAAAAAATACATTTAAAAAAATAATAATAATGAAAAAAAAATTCTTATGAACCTATTTTTCATGAAGTTGCAAAAATGTCCACTCAGCTGGACACCACACATTTCTGAAGTACAGAAACTTGTATTTACTGATAAATTGTGTGAAAACTATGGGGAGGGCCTGTGATTCTGGGGGTTTATGCTCAGGAGAGATCTACATAATGTTAACAAATTCATGTCAGAAAAGATATGTAGTGTCTTAAAACTTTAATAAAGATATGTGTAAAAAACCAAAAAACCAAAAAACAACAATGAAAAGAACAACAAAATCCATAAATATACAAGAGAACAGCTGTAGAATAGCTGTCCACTGTAGTGACCACTATGCATGAAAGGGTTAAAATTAACAAATGAACAAATAAACTCATAAAGACCCAAACCTCCACTGGTGACCAAAAGTATCAACAGATGTAAATGTTTTTGTTCATCCTATCAATACATGTAAATAATTGGCGTAAAATGCAGTTCGTTATCTTTTCATGGTCATCACATATGACCTATTTGGACGTTCAGAGGCTCCATTATCATGGAAACACCGTCATCTTCTACAACATTGATTCACCAGTAAAACCCATGGACTTGGATCAGTGACAGTGGATGGTCACACTTGTTTTAACATTCAGTTAATGCAGTGTTTGACAGACTGTGAGGTGGGGCCCGCAGGGGGGGCGTGAAAGATTTCCAGGGGTGCATGGGATCACTCCTGGGTTGTTTTTTTTTTTCTTCAGGTTAGAACATGTAGCAGGTGGAACTAATGTTTTAGCGTTGGAGCACCCTGGACTCATTTTAGGGACGTACAACAAACAAATCTACTGCCATGGTGATCTGTCACTAGACTGGACAAAGAGTTTAGGTTTAGAGAATGGACTGGAAAAGAAAAATGTGACATGTTTGTGTTTTTGCACAGTTTGTACAGTTGGCACTTTAATGTTCTGAGATGTGCAATGGAAACAGGCTCATTGACTCACTGATCTTGTTCAAATGTTCATCTTTGTTACCAAAATTTGTTTGTTGTTCTAAAAAAAAAAAAAAAAGTAATTTTATTGTCATAGATAGATAATTGCACATTTCCTATTTTTATTTGGAAAAACATTGTCTCGGGGAGCAGTCTTGTTGAGTTTATTTGTATTGTTCAAACAAAAATCTGTTATTTTCAATTTGAACAAAAAACTTATTCTAGGTAAAGCAAAAAGTCTTGCTACAATCTTGATGTTTCTTTCAATAAAAGTTATAATTGCATCACTGTCACAGCGTTGTTGTGGTTGAGGGGGGCCTGGAGATATTTTGTCCTCCAAAGGGGGCCTCACAGAAAAAGATTGAGAACCACTGAGTTAATGATATATTTTACTGAAAAAGTCATTTTTTCTTCAGTTTTCTCTGTTTTGATATAATAAACTTTGAATTTACTGAGTTTTCATGAACATCTAAATCAAATATAGGAAAGTAAATATAGGAAAATACAGGATTTACAATGAAAAATGCAAAATACAGCGGATAATTTTATAATACATGGTGATATTTCACTTGGGAAAAAAATCATTTGGGAACTGAAACATGACAATAGTACTGGATCTTTGTGGGTTAAAGACCTGGACTCTCTAAACGAGCTGTAAGACAGTTGCAGTCCGTCCAGAACGCTGCTGCTCAGGTCCTGACTAGAACCAGGAAGTACGACCATATTAGTCCTGTGCTCAGGTCTGTGCTGGCTTCCTGTCGCTCAGAGAACAGACTTTAAAACAGTTCTGCTGGTGTAGAAGTCTCTCCATGGTCAAGCACCAAAGTACATCTGTGACATGTTGCTCCCATATGAACCGTCTCAGACCCTGAGAACCTCAGGGTAATCATTGTTATCTACTTCTTATAGGGTTAACCCCTGAACACTTCAATTTATATACAAGTATATTTTTTAAAATGTATTATTTGTGATTTTGCTTTCTAGTAGATGTTAAATTAAATGGAGATTGTTAATTTGACTATAGCACATAAAACAGATAGAGTTTTGGGTATGTTGCATATTTGCAACAACAGCAATTTTTGTGGGAATATGTACGCTATCTCGGCTGTTTCCGTGATAGAAACGGTATGTCGCAAATTTATAGTCACCATTGACTGATTTCACTGGTCTACAAGGAAAATGCTTCCAGAATAAAAGTAATGAAATTTTACCACATGAGAGTCACTGATAAAGAAAAACCAAGTAAAAATGCTGGTTGGCTGAACTTTCCAAGATACAGCCTTGGGTCAAAATGTGAAATTCAAGAATTAACGAGAATGGGTTTGACTCAAAAGGAATATTTGTCTCAGAGCTACAAGATCTACTTCAAAACACTGTCTGCACATTAGAATACATTCACTTTACAGGTTCTATTTAGTGGAAGATTTATAAAACTATTATATAAATGTACATAAACCAATATATATGTGCAATAACACTTAATCATATACCTTGAAAACATCAGCAAACCGGCACTTTTGTTATTTATTTTCCAATTAATCTTATTAAAATACGTAACATTTAGCACATTTAATCTCTGAAGCAAATCATTTCTAAAAAAATTGTAGACCAGTGTTTCCACAGCCAAGCCAAAGGAGGAACAGAGGTGAGACAGGCTGGACTTTTACACAGCGGACCTGTGTTCTGGAATCAAAGGGGTGGTGACACAACGTATAGTGTGACGTATAACTTGTGTGTAGGAAATACCCCGAGCAGAGTCGGCCCATCATTCCCTGTTCTGCAGAGGGAGAATGTGAGAGTGAATGAATAATGGATCCACTGTGCACACTTTGACTATGCGTTCATAGAAAAGCGCTATATAAATCTAATCCATTATGAATATTAAATTAAATGTTAGCATGGATAGAGTCCTCCACCCTAAGTGACAACAGTTCGCAGATCTCGGCATCTTCCCAGTTCAACATCTTTCTGGTCACGTTGATATGTTTGTTTACTCCACACGGCCCACGACCATTTTTAAATCCCCCCAGTGTGGGGGTTGCACACAATACGTCATCAAAACATCACACCTTGGATGCAGAACGAGAGGTGTTCCTTTTACGTAGCGTTCTGGAATCATGATTCCACATTTACAACGGCTCTGTTATTGCCTCCAGAGGCGTTACAGAGGTGGAACCAAATGATCCCACCACATGTTTACACATATACAGGGTGGGGAAGCAAAATTTACAATATTTTGAGGCAGGGATTGAAAGACAGTGTATGACCAATTAGTTTATTGAAAGTCATGAGAATTTATTTGCCACAAGAAAATGTACATAATAGAAAATGTTTTTATTCTATGTGTCCTCCTTCTTTCTCAATAACTGCCTTCACACACTCCCTGAAACTTGCGCAAGTGTTCCTCAAATATCCGGGTGACAACTTCTCCCATTCTTCTTTAATAGTATCTTCCAGACTTTCTCGTAATAGTTTTGCTCATAGTCATTCTCTTCTTTCCATTATAAACAGTCTTTATGGACACTCCAACTATTTTTGAAATCTCCTTTGGTGTGACGAGTGCATTCAGCAAATCACACACTCTTTGACGTTTGCTTTCCTGATTACTCATATGGGCAAAAGTTTCTGAAAAGGTATGGATAATAGTGTTAGGTATGATTATGACATCAATATATGTTTGGTTTCAAAACAATTGACGTAGTGCCTGCTGAGAAAAAACAACTAAATGTTCATTGGAAATTTTGCTTCCCCACCCTGTACGTTCCGGAATAAAGGTGAAATATTCCCAGAACAGAAGTGCTGTGTAAAAGAGGCTCATGACTGGTGGCATCAAGGGGTTAATATTACTAAAGTAAATGATCTGAATACTTCTGCAGATGGTGGTAAATAACAGCAGACTCCCAGAATAGGAGATACCAGATTAAAATCATATTTAAACTTGCTTTCATGATACAAAAAAGCCCATTTAATGTGACAAAACCTTTGGAAATCCACTTTAAAACAATGAACTCTTCACATGTCTTCCCGGTTTGAGACAAAAACAGAGTCAGATCAATACAAACGGCCACAACACTTTGAGTCCCATGTTTCCCGTCGGCAAACTGGCCTGGATAAAGAGAGGCCTGCAGCTATGCCTGGAGGATGTGAGTGTCAGCAGCGCTCTGATGGTCTGACCAGGACTCTGGGACCGGCGTCTTAATGCGCTCTTAATTGGGGCCTGGGAAACGTGGTGAGAGGCCAGGTTTCACAACACATGTTCCAGGGTTACTGCTTAATGTGTAATAAATGGGATTTATAGTGCGTTGCTCCAACACGTCCCCCTGGTAGTTGAGGAGGGAGTGATATAGGGTGACGCACAGATGTGAGGACGGCGTATGTAGATGTGGGAATCAAAGTAGGGCCACGCCACATTTATTATTTTTATTTTGGCATTTGGTGTTTTATAATTAGCAGAGGGGCTGAGGTACCGACACTGACCCAGGTGAAGAACTGGAACCAAGCATAAAACTGTCCCACAAATCATAATGGGTTCATCAGTTCATCACAGTAACACACACAGTCCTAGTCTCACAGTTCTGGATGGTGCTTGTTATTTCTGTGAATATGGTACCATCATTAAAATGCACTAAACAATTAGACAAACAGATATACACTATAATTAATTAGTGCTACTTTGTGAACTTTAGACATGGGTTTGTACAGTTGTTAACCCTTTATCTGGCAAGTGACTATATTTGGTCATTTCCACACACATTACAAGACAGTGACAGGAGCAGTTACAGTGAGGACAGGTCATTTTTTTTAATACACTTCTTGGATTTTATTTATTTATTTAGTTATTTTACCACTCATGGGCAAGGAACCAAATATGGTAACTTCATCGACCTTGATTTTCTTTATAACAATACAAAATTTTGTTCCACGTGTTGTTTGTCTATTTGTTTGACTTTTGGATCAAACAGCTGAATGATGTTCTTCATTTTTATATGTGAAAAAAAAAAAAAAAACAATAAACAGAAGATTAAAAATAATAATAATTTTAAAAAATCATATTTTTTAAAATAAAATTTCTCAAAAGTATTAAAGTTATGTTATGCCCTCCTATAACACAAGGTTGAAATTTTGAATATCCTCGTATTTCTATGAGTGCCCTATAAAAGGTTAATGTGGAAAAGAGCCTGATTTAAGTTTGGCTAACCTAATATGAGCCCCCAGCCCTGAATTTAGCACAAACACAGAAAAAAAAAGAAAAAATTCCAACTGAAATCCTACTTCCAGGTATAGTCAGGGTGGTTAATCTGGACTAATGGTGACCCACTGGGTTCCTTTATTTGGGGGTAAAAACCTGTTTCAAAATGTGACCACAATAAAATTTACATTGTTTAAGATGGTTTTTGGACATTTTCACTCAATATGAAGACTACCATTTGCCCCTTTTAAACTGCACTTCTGTCCCAGTAATATTTCACCATTATTCTGGAGTGACGTCTATGTAAATGAAATGGTGGATCATTTGGTTCCACTTCTGTAACTCCTCTGGAGGTAGTAACAGAGCTGTGATAAAGGTGGAATCATGATTTCTGAACACTATGTTAACCCTTTCATGCATTAATTATGAGAACCTTAGTTAAGATTTTTTTGTTGAGTGTTTTTATTCTTCCATAGGCATGAAAAAAAAAAGTGTGATCAAGTTTGTTTGTTTGTTTTTTCCATAGAGTTGCAAAAATGTACATGCATTTAACTTTTGAAATAAAGACACATGTTTAAAAGCCAATATCAGAAAGTGATATGAAAACAATGAAATAAAATAAAATCTGATGTTTTCTCACATTTTAACATTAGTTATTACTATTTTCATGGAGATCATATGGAAAAAAAAAAAAAATAATTCTAACAAATAACAACTGATTAACCCTGAAACATGTTAGTGCAGATCAGGTTTATCCAGAACAGCAAAGTTTCAGTAATGGTCTGAATGTCAGTGTATGGGATGATGCATAAGTGTCCACTGTGTTGGCTGAAATGAAACTAAAACAACAAAACCCATGAATATACAAGAGAACAGCTGGAGAATAACTGTCCACTGTAGTGACCACTATGCATGAAAGGGTTAAAGGAACACCTCTTGTTCCGCAGCCAAGGTGTGATATTTGATGACGTATTGTGTGTCCGACCCCCACACCAGGGGGATTTAAAAATGAGCGTGGGCCATGTACAGTAAACCAACCTATCAACATGACAAGACAGACATCGAACAGGGGAGACGCCGAGATCCGTGAGCTGTTGTCACTTCAGGTGGAGGACTCTATCCATGCTAACATTTGTGGAACGGTGAATGACGGGCTAACTTTTCTCGGGGTATTTCCGATGAGCAAGTTATACGGCACACTAGGCGATGCGCCACCGCCCCTTTGATTCCAGAACACAGGTCCGCTGTGTAAAAGTCCAGCCTGTCTGACCTCTGTTACTCCTTTGGGTTGGCTGTGGAACAAAAAAGGTGGGATCTCCATCTCATCTTTTTTCCAGGATCTCTGTGTAAAAGAGACGTGACGTCACCGCTAGCGGAAGTTACCGTGGTTACATCCACTGAGTGGCAGAGAGAGGGAGATGAGTAGTGGCTTTGGCTTGAATACTGCGAAAACTTTAGAACAATCCAAAAAATGGGGAAGAGCTGTTGTGCTATTGATCGCACAAATAGGTTTAAAAAGCACTCGGAGCTATCGTTTTAGCGGCTACCTAAAGCCGAAGACAGAAGATGCAGATGGATCGCTGCAATTCGTAGAAATAACTGGAATCCAGGCAACGAAACCTGGATTTTTGGTTGCCATTTGGTGTCAGGTAACGTTAATTTATGCTGTATTCTTGTGTAAAATCATACCTTAAATTACATATCGTTTTGGCTAACTTTACTTCTTAGTAAAGCTCCTAATGTTAGCATCTGTCATTTAGTTCTATATTTGATAACTGAAATGTTTTTGTCTTCAGTTGTGTGGTTCTGAACCTTGTGCTCTACATGATTTGTGAACTAGCTTAAACTGAGGCTAACCTAGTTTTCCAAATAAGGGGGTACTCTAGCACAAAGCTGTTGTACAGTAACTGTGTTGGATCAAGTATTTGATGTGAACTCTCCTTAAATCTCCACAGTACCAGTAGATCATCCACTCACTTGGGTCAATACTAAGGGTTCAACTCCAGTAAATCAGTAGTGAACTGTGAGCACTACTGCTGGGCCTTTACCTTGGAAATCACCGCCAAGAAAATACGTCTGCACTGACACAAAACCTCAAAAACAATAGTATGTTGAATTGAAAGCACTCACCAGCTGTAATCCTCAAATTAACGATAACGAGGATGTCAACAACTCTTTGGCTTTTGGATGCTTTCAGGCTTTGTATTGTGTATTTTGCCGGCGTTGAAATCAGGTTCATATAAATGTCAGGATACATGATTTCCGTCCACATATCAATGTTCGTAGACCACTTGTTGTTTGGTAGCTTGTATGGATCCATGTCGAGTTTAATTGTCTTTAATTTCATGTTATATTCCACATTTTTCCCGGTCTCGCTGTAGTTACTGCTATACTCCGCCATGTTGAGCCTGTTTGTTTTTGCCACTCAGTCTGACTTAGAGGGGCGTGGCCCAGGGGGGAAGTGACGTTTCTGCATTCCCTCTATAGTTTCTGACTGTAGTTTGCCCTTTTGTCATCACCATGTTGGCTTTTTGGAGCTGGAAGTGACCATATTTGGACAAAAGGGGTGGAACTATGGCCCCGGGGGATCAGAGCTGGTCTGAAGCTAACTCTAGCTTACTGACTCTGTAAAACAGAAATTGTACAGTGCTGTTAGTGGAACCTGTTAACCACAATGGCAATCAAGCAGTCTGTCAAGAAAAATTAGTTTTATTAACTAAACCAAAACTCATACAGTCCTGTTAATAAAAACCCACAGATATCACAGTTTCTATTGGACCTCAGATCTGATTAAGGGAGGAAAAACATAAAGATGGACCAGATCACTTATTAGAGCTTATCTAAAAATAAAAGCATGACATTGGATTCACTCCTGGGAAGAAAATAAATAAGTAAAATAAAAATACTGACTTAGTGTTTTCTGAGTCTATTGTACATCTATAGGGGCCGTCACTGGTGTTAACTTTTTGTTCATACTGACTTCCTTTTAGAGCTGAGGGTTCTTGCCCTTGGGGATAGAAGGGGTAGTACTAGCTGTGAGGCATTATCAGGAAACGCCATTTGGTAACATTACTAAACTGTACGTTGTGATAAATATTTATATCGACAATTCCATCTATATACAGTATACTGGATGTTTTTTTGCTTTTTTTTTTCTTTTCACCACTGCACTGAAACCATAAACGTCCTCATCATGTGTACAGTCTACTGAACACTTTAAATCTCTTTTAAGGACGCACCTATTTACACTGGTTTTTAATACAACTGTGGGACTTTAATTTGTTTTATCTTCTGGTTGTATTTTTAGATACTATTTATCTTATTTCTTAGTATCTGTTTTATCAGTTTTAGTATATCTTATCATTTGTATCTATATATTTTTATTAGTTTTATTATATTTTGTATTCTTACCTACATCCTTGTATCGCACTTTGGACACTTTGCATTATTGTAAATGTTCCTTATCAATAAACTTGACCTTGACCTAACCGAAATAGAGGGGTGTATATGAAGATGGAAGTCTATTAGCATTGAAACTTTTAATTAAATAAGGTACACTGTTCTTATTTAGCAAATGGGACCAGTTCAGGTGTCACTATGTGGTCTAAATACAGAGCTTTAGTCCCATAAAACCTGTAACTGGGACCCTGTGGTGGTCTGAGAACCAGTATTCCTCTTCCTCTGTTTATTGATATCTGTTGATCCACTAATCCTATCGATACATGTAAAAAATTGGTGTAAAATGCAGTTTGTCATATTTTCATGGTCATCAAATATGACCCATTTGGACGTTCAGAGGCCCCGTAGTTATCGTGGAAACATCATCTTCTACAGCATTGATTCACCAATAAAACCCATGGAGTTGGATTAATGACATTGGATGGAGACACTTGGTTTATGTTTGGTTAATGATATTTCTTATTGAAAAAATCACTTTTTGTTCAGTTTTCTGTGTTTCTGATATAAAAAAACACAACTTTAATCAGAGGATTTATGAACATCTACATGATCATAAAATTAAATATAGGAAAAAACATCATTTATACTGAAAAAAACACAAAATACTGAGGAAAATATTATAATAAATGGTGATAAATCAATTAAGAATGATTAAATAGATGGAAAAATCCATTTGGGAACTGCCACAGAAGACACACTGAGTCTTTATGGGTTAATTTATTGATCATGTAGATATTCATAAACACTCAGATTAAAGTTGAGAGTTATTGTATCATTGTATTGAAAAAGTGACTTTTTCAGTCAAATCTATCATTAACTGAACATAAACCCAGTGTGTCCATCCACTGTCATTGATCCAACTCCATGGGTTTTACTGATGAGTCAATGTTGTAGAACAGGGGTGTCAAACTCATTTTGGTTCAGGGGCCATATTTAGCCCAATTTGATCTCAAGCAGGCCAGAGCAGGAAAATAATGACTTAATAACCTATAAATAATGACAAATCCAAGTTTTTCTTTTTGTTTTAGTACAAAAACAAACAAACAAAAAAAAACAATTAAATTATGAAAATATTTACATTTTACAAAAAAGATGTGAATTACACTGAAAAAACTGAAATTTCATTTGAAAAATTTGTGCAATTTGAACAATATTCTGCCTCGACTTATTATTTGTACATGTACATTTACATGCAATGTTACATAAGCATTTGGTAACAGGCAGAATATTGTTAACATTTTGGAGTTTGGAACTAAAATTTGAACAATTTCTACAAAATTACATGTGTTCTTAACACAACTACTCCATAAATGCACAAAACATTTAGTAACAGGCAGAATATTGTTCATCTTTTTTTTATTGGCATTTTATTGTGAAAGAATAGTTTTGTAAATGTAAATATTTTCACAGTGTAATCTTTTTTTTTTCACTTAAATTTTTTCCTCATAATTTTTTCACAAAGAAAATTTGTAGTTATTATGTTATTGTGTTCTTATTTTTACTGTAGACATTGGACATTGTCAACATTTACACTGGTGTGTATGTGGAACCTGAACCAAAATGATTTGGACACCCTTGACTGTTGAGGTTAATTTTTGCACTTTCATCCTGCAGGCTGGAATGGAACCTTTGGCGGGGCGGTTTTGGCCCCCGGGCTGCATGTTTGACACCTGTGTTGTAGAAGATGACAGTGTTTCCACGGTAACTATGGCGCCTCTGTATGTATTTGCATTTTATTGTGAAATAATAGTTTTGTAAATGTAAATATTTTCACAGTGTAATGTTATTTTTTTCACTTAAATTTTTTCCACATAATTTTTCACACAGAAAATTTGTAGTTGTCATTATTTATGGGTCATTGTGTTGTTATTTTTACTGGAGATCACATTGGTCTGTATATGGAACCAGAACCAAAAGGATTTGGACAACCTGGACTGTTCAGGTTAATTTTTGCACTTTCATCCTGCAGGCTGGAATGGAACCTTTGGTGGGCCAGATTTGGCCCCCGGGCCACATGTTTGACACCTGTGTTGTTGAGGATGATGGTGTTTCCACAGTAACCACAGAACGTCCAAATGGGTCATATTTGATGACCATGAAAAGATGATAAACTGTATTTTACACCAATTATTTACATGTATGAATAGGATTATTGGATCAGAAGTTATTAAACATTTTACAGTTTTAGATGATTTGGATTGCCAGTGGCTGTTTGGGTCTTTATGGGTTAAATGCCGTTCAATGACCCTCGTGCTTTCCCTAATCGATGCTGTGGCTGCTTTTAATCCGGTGTTCGCTGACAGCTGACTGTTGTCATGTTAAAGCTGTCCTGACTCCATCATTTAACCCTCCGAGACCCAGTCAGACAAACACCCCGATCCAAAGAGCACTACTCTGAAATTCATAACCCGTCGTTAAAACTTAATGAAGGAACAAACACTCTCAGCCGTGAAACTGTTGCATGATCAGATGACAATAACACAGCCGGCGTTGCTCTGTTTTGCTGTTTACCCATCAGACTCTTCTGTTCATTTCCATACAGTCACAAAGCGGCAGAGTGATGGCTCCGCCGTCCCCGAGGACCGTAACTCTGAGACATGTAAATGCTCCCGGAGACACTCGACCTTTTTAAATATTAACATTTCCTCTCTTTTTTCACTTCATTCATCGGGCTCTCATCACAGCCCAAGAGCCGGTAATAAATAAATAAAAATAAGTGAGATGCTAACAGGCGCGCTCCTCACACAACACACTTTTTTTCCCCACCTGACAGTGTTGCACAGAGTGAAAACAAGTAGCTTTAAAATAACGCCACAAGATGCTCTAATATTACAGAGAATCAGAATCAGAAACACTCGATGGAGTCGAGTCAACACAAACGATGTGTGTCGACTGTGTCTTATCTCAGATTAAACCTAAAATTAAAACAGCATAACAGCAAAACAAACACATTTTTAACCCTTTCATGCATGAATTTTGGGAACCTTAGTTAATAATTTTTCTTGAGCAATTTTATTCCTCTTTAGGCATGAAAAAACAACTTCTTTTTCATGGAGTTACAAAAAATGTCCACTTAGCTGGACACCATGTGTTTAACCCTTTCATGCATGAATTATGAGAACCTTAGTCAAGATTTTTTTTTTCTGGAGTGTTTTTATACCTCCTTAGGCATAAAAAAGAAATTGCCATCAAGTTTTTTTTTTTTTTTTTTCATGGAGTTACAAAAATGTCCATGCATTTAATTTTTTAAGTAAAGAAAGATGTATTTAAAACCCAATATCAGAAAGTAAAATGAAAACAATGAAATAAAACCATTTTTAAGGCTGCTGATTTGATGTTTTCTCACGTTTGAACATACTCTAATGCTAGTTATTACCTCATATAATATGCAAAAAACAACTCTTTTTGTCTAACAAATAACAACTGATTTACACTTAAACATGTTACTGCAGATCAGGTTTATCAAGAACAGCCAAGTTATAGTAATGGTATGAATTGCAGTGTATTATGGGATGTTGCAGAAGTGTCCACTGTGTTGGCTCATATGGAACTATAACAGCAAAACCTATGAATATACAAGAGAACAGCTGGAGAATAACTGTCCACTGTAGTGACCACAATGCATGAAAGGGTTAATTTTTGAAGGAAAGAAACATGTATGTAAAACCCATCATCAGAAAGTAAGATAAGATAAGATAAGATAAGATAAGATAAGATAAGATAAGATAACATATACTTCATTGATCCTCTAAGGGGGAAATTCAAGTCTGTACAGCAGTGCAAGACAGTATGCATCAATACAATAGAAAAATAAAGAGATAAAATTATAAACAATACAAAGAAGTTTGTTAAAGTGGCTAAAGTGACAAAAATAAATAAATAAATAAAATAATAATAATAATAATATTAATAATAATAATAATAATAATAATAATAATAATAATGTGATATAATGTTTGAAAATTATGATATGAAAACATTTTTAATGCAGGTAATCTGATGTTTTCTCACATTTTAACATACTCCAATACTAGTTATTACTCACTTCATGGAGATGATATGCAAAAAAAACAAAAAACAACTTTTTGTTTAAGAAAACTGTTAATTACAGTCTAATGACAATTAGCAATTGATTTACAGTAAAACATGTTACTGCATATCAGGTTCATGAAGAACAGCAAAGTTACAGTAATGGTATGAAATGAAGTGTATGAGATAATGCATTAGTGTTCACTGTGATGGCTGATATGGAACTAAAACAACAAAACCCATGAATATACAAGAGAACAGCTGGAGAATAACTGTCCACTGGAGTGACCACTGTGCATGAAAAGGTTAATTTGTTTTAACTATGGCTTTTAACTCATTTTTACAGATTTGAACTTATCTTACATTATTTAACTTAAATGACTTTATGAATATACTTTCATTTGTCTGTTTTTTGTTTTTTTTTCTCTTTTTTTTTGCATCTTGCTAAAAGTTTTTGAGACATTTTGATGCTGATCCAAACAAATTTTCACAAGATTTCCTTTAGATCCACAACATCTCATATCTCAGTGTTTGGGAATTAATTCTGCAGATTAAAAAAAAAAACAAAAAAAAAACAGCACAGTACCAAGGACACTTCATTTCTGTTCCAAGTAAGTCTGTCATTTTGCCTAAATTTGTTAGATTTCTTTTTTTCTAAAAACAAGAAAAAACAGCTATTAATGGTGGCAGGTAATTGCAGCTTGTTTATCACTATCCAAAAAGTAGAAAATAAAAGTTCTACAAAATTCTAATAAACAAAATAATTAGCCTGATGTTTTGGCATCCATGCCAGAATATTATAAAGTAAGGACACACATGTAAGTGTCTCAGGTTTCTCTGATCCAGTGTGTTGGTCAGATGCAGATGTAAAAGTGTCTTTGCAGCTTTTAAATCGGTTTTAAAATTAGGATTTTACAGCTTATTACATACTTATTTTTAGTTGATGTTACAGTATTTTTGGGAAGGGTCTTTATTTTGTATGGGGGAAAAATGCAAATCCATGAAAGGTGAAAGTACAGAGTTTCTCTGCTCACTGAACTTTACTGACATGACAATGAGGTCATGTAAACTGGAGAATTGGAAAACCATCCACTAACAATAATAAAGCCCAATTTTATGGTTTATTGTTGTGTTTTATATTGGACTGTGTGCCACCAATTGCTTTGCCTACGTGGAAACATCTTATTTTGCACCTTGCTTTTGCTTATTTCAGTTCAATGTAAATCTGATTTTAATAGAGATTAAAAATTAAATTAGATTAAACTAAACAAGTGGTGCCAGGCACTACAAACCCCGCCCCTTGCACGTATTGTGGCATATTTTGGCATCGATCCAGCTGATGTCATCATGTCTGTGCATGTGCTGATGTCAGCATATCAACTGCCTCTGTATATGTGCCAAGTTTGAAGTAAATTGAAACAAAATTGATGTTTTTATAGACATGTGAAATCCCGCTCATTATAAGTAAATGGGAGAAAAAAAAAGATGTAAAAAATTCATAAAAAAATTTGAACTTTGACCTACCTTTCCCAAAATGTAATCAAATCTATTCTGGGTCACTGGCAATCTATAAACCCAATTTGGTATGAATTCAACCAATATTTTTGCTGCAACACACATTTGAAATTTTGCAGCCCATTATAAGTAAATGTGTGTGTGTGTGTGTGTGGGGGGGGTCATAAAAAAAAGTTAACTTTGACCTTTTTTTCCTGAAATCTAATGACTTTTTTTCTGGGTCACTGGCAATCTATAAACCAAATTTGGTCAGAATTCAAACAAAAAATTTAGCTGCTACAGACATTTGAAATTTCGCCCATTATAAGTAAATGGGGGAAAAAAAGATTTGAAAAATTCATAAGAAATTTTACCTTTGACCTATTGTCCCCAAAATGTTATGGGATCTATTCTGGGTCACTGGCAATCTATAAACCCAATTAGGTATGAATTCAACCAACAATTTTGCTTCTACAGTGTTAACAAACAAAAAACAGAAACAAAGACACAAATTGAACCAAAAACAATACCCCTTGCCTCCCCTTCCGAGGGTGGGCTAAGAAATCTGACTCCTAAAAATAGCAGAAGGAAGTGATGTAGGCTTGTACAGACCACTAAGGCAGTCATCAGTAGTTCATACATTTGAGGGTTATAAAATGAGCCTGTGTTCCTGTCACATAATCATGTAATTGGGAGGTTTTCTAATCCGTGTATCATTCGTTCATTCGTTTTTACATTTAAAACCAAAAATCACCAAAAATCAAAAAACAAAAATACGACTAGTTTTTTTGTTTTTCATTTTCAAAACCAGAATGAAAAACGGATAACGGTTTGTTTTTCCATTTCCCGATTTTGTGCTCAAATGAAAAATGGAAAAAAAAAAAACGGATAACGACCATTTCATCCGATTTTGCTATTTTCAATATAGTTAAGTTGTCTGACCCGGAAGTAGTCGTAACTAGGGAAAAAATAAACAAACGGAATCATGGCCGGACTGGAGGAATATTTTGCAATAATTAAGGTGCCGTTAATCTCGTTAATTCAGAAAAATAGAGCCGAATTTATTTTTTTGAGTGAATGCAATACGCTTCCGTATCAAACAACAGCTTAATTATGGCAAAATATTCTTCCAGTCCGGCCATGATTCCGTTTGTTTATTTTTTCCCTAGTTATGACTACTTCCAGGTCAGACAACTTAACTATACTGAAAATAGCAAAAATGGATTAAATGGTTGTTATCCGTTTTTTCCATTTTTTTATTTGAGCACAAAATCGGGAAATGTAACAACGAACCATTATCCATTTTTCATTCTGGTTTTTGATTTTTGGTTTTAAATTGAAAAACGAATGAACGAATGATACACGGATTTTTTCTGACCCTCCACATGAGCCTAGGCCGTCCCACTTATTGACTTAATCTAGTAGAGGCGTCACCATTTCCCTTCCAGGTTGCATTTAATGATTATAGTTAAGAGACTGTTGATGAGGTCCAGATTTCAGACCAGCAGAGACCACTATGAACATCTCAGAGGGAATTAGTGTATGGTCTGAGCCAATACAGCCAAAGAGAAATGCATTGAATGACAATATTATAATATCATGTCTGACAAATACACGGAAAAGACCAACGCAGAGGAAGTGGGAGACAGAGTGAACATCAGTAAATAGAGAATAGATAACAGATGTGGTTCCATCCACCTGTTTTTAGTTGTGCTTTTGAGTGGAAATAAAAAAATAAAAAAATAAAAAATTGATAGGAACTTCAAATATCTCAGCAAAAGTTTTATGCTTGGGATAGATGACACTGAGAAAGTGTTTGGATTAACATTTATCAACCAGGTCAGGAGTTTGGTTTAGTTGGTTTTAGCTAAAGAAGCTGATCTGTCTATCAACAGCCCAGGTAATGTGTTAATGTATGAACAATGACATGGAACTGGCAAAAACTGAGATAAGATAAGTTAAGATAAGGTAAGATAAGATAAGATAAGATAAGATAAGATAAGATAAGATAAGATAAGATAAGATAAGATAAGATAAGATAAGATAAGATAAGGTGAAATGAGATAAGATAAGATAAAATAAGATAAAATGAAATGAGGTAAGATAAAATGAGATCAGATAAGATAAGATAAAATAAGATAAGATGAAATGAGATAAGATAAAATAAGATAAGATAAAATGAGATAAGATAACATAAAATAAGATAAGATAACATAAGATGAAATTAAATTAAATGAGATAAGATAAAATGACATAAAATAAGGTAAGATAAAATAAGATAAGATGAGATGACATAAGACAAGATAAGATAAGATAAGATACAAATGAATGAAAAATGAAATAAGAAATTTGGTATGTATGAAAATATATTTGAGATATATAGACGATAAGATGAAATGAGATAAGATAAAATGAGATACAATAAGGTAAGATAAAATAAGATAAGATGAAATTAGATAAGATAAGATAAGATAAGATAAGACAAGATACAAACAAGTGAAAAATTAAATAAAATTGTATTTATATAGAAATTTACATAGATATAGAATTAAAAATCAGTATTATTTACTATTATTTACTA
This sequence comes from Sphaeramia orbicularis, assembly GCF_902148855.1. Taxonomy (NCBI): domain Eukaryota; kingdom Metazoa; phylum Chordata; class Actinopteri; order Kurtiformes; family Apogonidae; genus Sphaeramia; species Sphaeramia orbicularis. The sequence goes on from NC_043978.1 coordinate 46,059,790, forward strand.
CAACTACTATTATTGAATTGTTGAAAAGAACATAAATTTGCATTTTTGTTGCTAATTTTCTGCCAATTTTGTTAGTATTTGCAGTATATACAGACGAAAACCTTTTGAATATCATCAGTCTAACAAAACCAGCCCCCACATGATCTGTTTTTAGGGTTAAAGGTCATCGACCACAGGTGAGGAGGCCACGGCAGAAGGATGGAGGGCATTCACATCTGACACTTGTATCCACATGAGCAGACAGTCAGCAAAAAAAGACCATAAAAGTCAGGCTTTTTTTTAATATACATAGATACAAACTTCCTGAAGTAATCTAAAATGAAGTTGTACCTCTACCCATCATCCTCTCTGTTTTTCAAAACAACTGAATGAATGAAACGTAATATGGAGTAAATTAAAGAATGCCAAAAGGAGAAAAGTGATGGAGAGTGTGTGTGTGTGTGTGTGTGTGTGTGTGTGTATGTGCAGACCGACTGGTTTGTCTGAAGTGTGTGTACATGGAAACATTTGTTAGTGTGTGTGGTGTTGACGTCCTCCCAAATGCGTTTTTTTTTTTTTTTTTTGCGTGTGTGTACAGCTTGTATACGAGTCCATGTCGCTTCTCCCGTAGGAGGCCCTTCACATGCTCTTAATGAAGTCCCACAGAAAGTGTGGAGTGGAAGGAGGAGTGTGTGTTTGTGTTGTTTGTGCATGTGCATGTGTGTGTGTGTGTTCTCCTCTTGTTTTTTTCCCCAGTCGCCTTTTTGAGCCGTGGCCTTAATTGGGGGCCCGAGCGTCCAATTAACGCTGAGCCAGCGCGGCCGGGTTGGTATGGCGAACATGTGGTGGCCAAACATAATGTTTTCGTCCCAACCCTGCGTCCCCTCCCGCTGTGGCCCTCCGACCTCCCCAACCCCCCACCCAGGGGACCTCCTCTTAGCTGTTCGAGGCCCCGCCTGAGACCGCGTGGGTTAACAGGTTTCCACCTCGTCCACTCCACTTCACACCTGGAGAGAGGTGAGCGTCTGTACCAACCGGCGTCCTTTGTCAGACGTCCTGCATCTAGGTCACAAACAAGGAAAAGGCGGCAGTGGGTGGGACGGGTAGTGGAGGAAGGGGGTGGTGGGTGGTGATGCTGGAGGAAGAGGACAGGCGGTGAGAGAGAAGGGGATGCTGGGGAGTCCCTCGGTCCCTACTTCATTAAAACCAAATAAAAACGGGAGGTCATTTATCTCTTTCCCTGCAAAGCCATAAACACAAATAGGTTCAGCGTGGTCGTCCCTCTCTCCGTCTGTAAGCATATATCATCGCAGATAAAGCCGCTCCGCGATGATAGGTTGTATTAAATTGGAATGTAAGTGAAATTTTCGATTGCTGATATGACTGGAGGGGTGTGGAAGTGGTGTGTTTGTATGTTTGCCATTTTGTGTGTGCGTGTGTGTGTGTGAGAGAGAGAGAGGGAGATTAACCTGCGCCTTCTTTTCTTATTTTCTCGTCCAGGACAACATTAAATCCCTGCTCCAGGTCTAAATGATGAGCACAGTTGCTTTTCATTCTATACTCAGCTGTATGGGAATGTATTGAGGTGTGAGCTATTAAGGTGTGAACTGGGGCATAATGTTGTAGATGAACCCTGAAAGACACAAACACCTACTGCTAACCAAAACCATCTACTGATCTAAAGTGTTTAAGGACTTTAATGAACCATTAAACTTATCAATACGTATAAGTAATTGGTGTAAAGTACAGTTTGTCATCTTGTCCAGAAAGTAATAACACTACAGCTGCAGCTACAGAGGTTTACCCAAATACGCTTCATACCAAACTATCCACGAAAGAGGGGCAACTAGTTCCTTTGTGAACAAATAATAAAATACTGTTTTTTCCCATCAACCCAGAAAGACCCAAACAGTCACTGGTGACCAGAATCATGTACTCATCTAAACTGTTTAATCACTTCTGATCCACTAATCCTATCAATAGGGATGGGAATCGAGAACGAACCGGATCCCAGTAGCTCATTTCGTTGGAATCGTTTACCTGCCAGCTTAACGATTCTGCTTATCGATTCCGCCTTCGTTGCACATGCGCGATGACGTCACGCATATTGTTTTGGTCAGAATGTAGCCAACATGGTATTGAGGCAGAAACGGTCTAAAAAGACGACACCAGGACCACTTGTAAGACTGGCAAAGCTTCCATGTTTTCAAAAGGGTGGAATCCCTCCAATATGCTCAAACATTTGTCCACAGCATGTGATTCATTCACAGGAATGTCACGTATTTGATACGCTACTTTTATACACTACTTACCTACACTGATACTTGTGAATGTAGCCGCAGAGTGAACGCCGGGCCCAGTTCCGGTTCTGGTGTGGGCAACAAACGTCATAACTCCTCAAATACAAGTTTCCGAAGGTAGGGGACAGGAAATGAGGTGCACAACAGGAGACGGGCCAAGTTGAACTGATTCGACATAGTGGACATGTGGCAATAGAGGAATTAGTAAAGAGTCTTTAGTTTCACTTTCACTGCACGCCCCCCCCAAAACCAGGCCTGGTGTCATCTGTTACAGGGTGGGGAAGCAAAATTCACAATGAACATTTAGTTGTTTTTTCTCAGCAGGCACTACGTCAATTGTTTTGAAACCAAACATATATTGATGTCATAATCATACCTAACACTATTATCCATACCTTTTCAGAAACTTTTGCCCATATGAGTAATCAGGAAAGCAAACGTCAAAGAGTGTGTGATTTGCTGAATGCACTCGTCACACCAAAGGAGATTTCAAAAATAGTTGGAGTGTCCATAAAGACTGTTTATAATGGAAAGAAGAGAATGACTATGAGCAAAACTATTACGAGAAAGTCTGGAAGATACTATTAAAGAAGAATGGGAGAAGTTGTCACCCCAATATTTGAGGAACACTTGCGCAAGTTTCAGGAAGCGTGTGAAGGCAGTTATTGAGAAGAAGGAGGACACATAGAATAAAAACATTTTCTATTATGTACATTTTCTTGTGGCAAATAAATTCTCATGACTTTCAATAAACTAATTGGTCATACACTGTCTTTCAATCCCTGCCTCAAAATATTCTAAATTCTGCTTCCCCACCCTGTATTATTATTTGTACATACTGTGTATGGTATATTTTCTGTGCAGATGGAAATATAAAAGACAGTTAATGCAAACACACCTGTTTGTACTCTTTTATTCCCTCACCCAATGAGAACTGATAAGAGAATCGATAAGGAATTGGATCGATAAGCAAAATCGATAATGGAATCGGAATTGTTAAATTCTTAAAGATTCCCATCCCTGCCTGTCAATACATATAAATAATTGGTGTAAAATGCAGTTTTAAATAAATAACTGAAAGAAAATAAAATAACTGAAGAAAAAGTGACCTTTCCAGCAAATATATCATTAACTGAACATAAACCCAGTGTGTCCATCCACTGTCACTGATCCAACTCCATGGGTTTTACTGGTGAATCAATGTTGTAGAAGATGACGGTGTTTCCATGGTAACTACGGAGCCTCTGAACGTCCAAATTGGTCATATCTGGTGACCGTGAAAAGACAACAAACTGTATTTTACACCAATTATTTACATGTATAGATAGGATTAGTGGAGCAGAAGTAATTGAACATTTCAGATCAGTAGATGATTGTGGTCACCAGTGGCTGTTTGGGTTTTTTGGGGGATAATGGGAAAAAAAAACATATTTTATTTTTTGTTCACAAAGGAACTAATGGCCCCTCTTTCGTGGATAGTCTGGTGTGAAACATACTTGGGTAAACCTCAGTGTAGCTGCAGCTGTAGTGTTATTACTTTCCGGACAGTTCAACCAGATTCAACAAACCCCACATCCTTACCCTTCCTGTAGACGGAGTGGGAACCAGGAGCAAAGTGACAGTGAAAAATCATGGCTAAACTACATATATTATCTCCTGGTTTGGAGAGGAAAGAAGGGGGAGGAGGAAGTGAAGAGGAGGACAAGATCACAGGGAAGAAACAAAGATTCTTATTTATGGCATTTGTGCTTCCAAAGCCCCCAAACTCCACTGCAACCATCAGCCACTGGGGAATACTGCCTTTGATATCCAGGAAAGCTGTTTCACTGCGCCGCTATGTCGGCAGTGTGTTGGCGTTCAGTCCAATGAAAGTGTCCAAGCATGAAAAATTATTGAGATTTAACTCACTGTTGCATTCATTCCTAAAATAGTGCATTTGAGTGAAGTTTTTTAAGTCAACTTCAAGGGTTGAAAACTGTATCAGTGGATGAGAGTGGTTTGTTTGTGTTTATTTAATTTTTTAAATTTATTTATTTTTTCTTGTAAGATCTGTGTATGTGTAAAACATGAGAGATCAACTAATGCGTAGTGATGTTTCTGGTCCGGATGGTTTACCTCTGTGTTTATCTTTCACAATTAAAGGCTAATACAAGTCTGACAGCATTTCTGCTTTTGTTAGACCTTGCTCAAATAATTCCAGACAGTGTCTTTAGATCGTCTCTGTATTTACCTCCAACACAAACTGACCCAGGTCATGGGTCAGAACTTGTAAAAGATATAAAAACATGTAAGAAAATGGCTTTAGATTTTACAACTCTCCTCCTGCATAAGTAGGTTTATTCACGCTGTAATGATACATCTGTATGCTGATAAACATGGAAACCACATATTAGATATATAAAAGGAAAGATTGTAAAATCAATGGCAATCTTGTATAAGTCCAGAAATATACTCAACCACAAGGCACTACATATAATTTACTGTTCACTTATACTCCCTTATATGTCATATTGTGTGGGAGTGTGGGGCTCGACATATAAAACAACTGTAAATACTATAGTCCTCCTACAAAAACGAGCCATACGTATTATTAATAAGGCTGGTTATTATGGACATACAAATGAATTGTTTATGAAATCCCATATTATGAAATTTAATTATTTGGTTTACTATAAAATAATGCAAATAATGTATAAAGCCAAATTAAAGTGACTCCCTGTCTGTGTACAAAGGTTCTTCTCAATACGAGTCTAAATATGATTTGCGAGATGTTTGTAAATTTGTTGTACAAAAAGCTAAAAAAGAGACAAAAAGAAGATGTTTATCTGTTGTTGGAGTTAAACTATGGAATGAGGCCAGCATGGATTTAAGAATGTGTTGCCCATTTTTACTATTTAAAAAAAATGGTACGTAAGGCAAATAGTATCAGCTAAGTGTAGCACGATTATTATTTTTTTTTCCCATTTTTGACATTTTGTGCCAAATCATAGCAAAATCATCTCAAGGCACTTAAAGTGAGAAACCCACCAAACAAAAAAAACAAACGACTAACCCCTCTCAAAAGAATCAAAAGTACATTTTTTATTAATTCTATTGCACGTGTCTATTTATTACTTTAATATTGGTTCTGTAGCACTTCAGGAAGTAGTTTTCCCCAGATATGCAGTATCATGTTTCTGATATAAAACTGATGTGATTTTTGCAGTGATTCATTGTATACAGTAAAGTGCAACTTTTCACATAGTCTGGGGTTTAGAAAACATTAAACAAAACATTGCAATAAATGGTATTATCACAAATTTGAAGAATCACTGTGAAATGCAAGTATTACGATTGTATCAAATTGGGAAAATAATCCAAGCCCTAGAAAAAGACTAGGTTAAAAAACAGTGATTGACATTCTCTTGTATACATTTTAACATTTTTTGTGTCCATCTCATGGACTTTGTATAACTAATAAAGAAAAATTAAGTCAAACGTGCTAGTTGACCATAGTTTTCAAGATACAGTATTAAGTCCAAATCCGAAATACTAAGAATTAATGAGAGAAAAGGTTTTGACAAAGCAAAGCCAAATTAAAGTTACTCCCTGTCTGTGTATAAAGGTTCTTCTCAACACATGAGTCTAAATGTGATTTGCGGGATGTTTGTAAATTTGTTGTACAAAAAGCTAAAAAAGAGACAAAAAGAAGATGTATATCTGTTGTTGGAGTTAAACTATGGAATGAGGCCAACATGGATTTAAGAATGTATAGCCCATTTTTGATATTTAAAAAAAATGGTACGTAAGGCAATTTTTGAAGGATACAATTGTTAAGCTCTAACAAGTAATAGGTAAATTATTTATTTTTGAGTCTACATTAAATTACCATTAATTTGGTGGTTAAGTTTTCTATTTCTCTGGTTTATTTTCACCTTTTTATGTTTCGTTTGTTTGTTTGCTTGGATACATTGGGGTTTTTTTTGGTTTTTTTTTGTTTTCTTTTTCCTATATTGGATGCTGGGTAGTTGAATTTGTTATGTAGGACAGGCATTAATATAAGCATTTTACTTCTGCCTGTGCCTTTTCAGTCATTAACCTGTTTGTAATGTTTGTAATGTTTGAAGTGTTGTTGTTGACACTGGTTATTATGTGATGACTGAATAAAGAATTGCATCATCATCAATTTCATCATAAACATTCAGTATAATAGGAGGGGCTTCAAAAAGAACATAGCTATGACACGACCCTCAGTTTCACACAGATGGACTTACAACAGTGTTTTTCAACATGGGGTTGCCTGGAATTCAAATGGGGTCTCCTGAAGTTTCTAGTAATTGAAAAAAAAAATAAATTTACCAATAAATTTTTTTTTCTCAATATATATTTCATTATATTTAAAACACTACACACTTTTCCCAATAAAAATCAAGTTAAAATAAAGTGCAATGATTGCAAGTATTAATGCAATAAAACTGAATAATATTATATAATATCTTGATTGACCCGATCATGTGACCACGTGCATTATTATGCTGCAGCCTGCCCAGACACAGTCGCAGTCAGAAAACCGGACCAAACAGAGAAACTGAGAAGCAGACACCAAAAATGTGCATTATATACATTATATAGCCTAAATGCTATCTAAAATTAACGTTTATTTGCAACATAATATAGCAAACTATTACATGATCAAATACATAAATGTCACCAAAAAATATGTCTCGGTTTTGAATGTCTGGGGTCGCCAGAAATTTGTGATATTAACCCTTTCATGCATGAATTATGAGAACCTTAGTCAAAATTTTTTTTTTTCTGGAGTGTTTTTATACCTCCTTAGGCATAAAAAAAAAAAGCTGCGATCGAGTTTTTTTTTTTTTTTTTTTTTCATGGAGTTACAAAAATGTCCATGCATTTAATTTTTTAAGTAAAGAAATATGTATTTAAAACCCAATATCAGAAAGTAAAATGAAAACAATGAAATAAAAACATTTTTAAGGCTGCTGATTTGATGTTTTCTCACATTTTAACATACTCTAATGCTAGTTATTACCTCATATAATATGCAAAAAAACAACTCTTTTTGTCTAACAAATCACAACTGATTTACACTTAAACATGTTACTGCAGATCAGGTTTATCAAGAACAGCCAAGTTACAGTAATGGTATGAACTGCAGTGTATTATGGGATGCTGCATAAGTGTCCAATGTGTTGGCTCATATGGAACTAAAACAACAAAACCTATAAATATACAAGAGAATAGCTGGAGAAGAACTGTCCATTGTAGTGACCACAATGCATGAAAGGGTTAAAATGAGGTCACAAGCCAAAAAAGGTTGGGAACCACCGGCTTAAAGGTTGGCATCCCCTATTGCAGAAGTGTATTGGTCTAGTTCAGGACAGTCAAACATATGGCCCGTGGGCCAAAACCAGGCTGCTGCAGGTTCCAATCCGTCCCGTGGGAAGAGGTGTCAAGAGATGTAACGATATGAAAATGTCATATCATGGTTATTGTGACCAAAATTATCACAGTTATCATTATTGTCGCGGTATTGTTGAATTGTGCTCAAAATGTTCAAAAAGTACTCATACACACACTGAAATAATTTAAAGGGGTCATATTTTGCTAAACCCACTTTTATTAGTCTTTGGTACATTTATTTGTGTATTTGGGGACCCTAATGCCAGCTAACCCTAGTGAAATAAGAGCTCATTTATATTAGCAGCAGTGTAACACTACGTTTAGGCAGCAGGTCTTAATGCACAGTTTGGAATTTTTAGTAAAATCCGATTTTTTTTTTGTATGCTCGTTCATATTACACATTAAATGCGACTTCTGTCAGCTTTGAGTCTGAACTGAATGCGATCCTGAAGTGATCCGCATGTGCAAAAGAGGTCCTGACCTAATATATGACCACGCATACACACCCTGTGTTTACGGAAGTAAATATGGAAGCGTCTCGTCTCCTTTGTCCACGTTCCACTCCGTCCTCCACCATGGCTGTTGTTGTTTTTCCCCACCACTTCTCCTCCTGGGACGCAGAATTGTGATGTTTGTTGCATTTCAATGATGTAAAGGTTGGATAAATGTGACCTGGCCGTTCAGACTGAAGTCTCATAGCAAAATATCAGATATGTATTGGATTTAGGACCACATATCAAAGTGGTCTGAGTCGGATTTGAAAAAATCAGATTTGTGCTGTTCAAACTATCGTTATCAGATCGGATACAGGTCACATATGGGCAAAAGAATCAAATTTGTGCTGTTCAAACTGTCTTTAACTGATCGGAAATGGGTCACGGGCAAAAAAATCAGATTTGCGCTGTTCAAATTGTCTTTAACAGATCAAAAATCGGATTTGTGCTGTTCAAACTATCATTATCAGATCAGATACAGGTCATATATGGGCAAAAATGTCAGATTTGTGCTGTTCAAACTGTCTTTAACTGATCAGATATAGGTCACGTATGGGCAAAAAAATCAGATTTACGCTGTTCAAACTGTCTTTAACAGATCAGATATAGGTCACATATGGGCAAAAAATCGGATTTGCGCTGTTCAAACTGTCTTTCAACGGATCCAATACAGGTCATGAGCAAAACAATCAGATTTGCGCTGTTCAAATTGTCTTCAACAGATCAAAAATCGGATTTGTGCTGTTCAAACTATCATTATCAGATCAGATACAGGTCATATATGGGCAAAAAAAAATCGGATTTGCAATGTTCAAACTATCTTTAACAGATCGGCTATAGGTCACATATGGGTAAAAAACATCGGATAATGGGCCCCATTTGCCTGCAGTCTGAACGTAGCCTAAGTGTCTGGCGGCTAACACACATGCAGAGTGATAAAACATATTAACACCAGTCAGAGTTAAAAGACAGAGAAGGCTGCACCTCCCATTACGTCTCCGATTACAGTATCGCATGATGATTGACAAACTGATGGAAGAGGAAGGTGACAGCACAGTCCTGTCAGCCCCTGTACCTGACAAAAATGCTGCCATGTGTCTTAATTTTCACATCACGCGTTAATAGAGAACAACAGATGACAAACCTTTCATGACTTGGGTTCAAACCTGGGACAATGTGAACGCAAAAATAGTTAGTCACCACCAAGAACTAAATTTGGACAAATTGTTTGAGTCTAATTAGTGAGGATGGCACGCTTTCCTCTGTTTCAGCCCCATGCTGTGAATTTGGCTGATGAGACGGCTCCATTTCTACATGAACCATTATTCTAATCCATCTTCCTCCTTATCTGCTGTCTGGAGCAGAAGAGGAGAGCAGGTTAGCTGGGGAGAGGCCTGCTGCTTCCTGTCCTATGAGAGCCAGAGACAGAGCGTAAAAGGGTGAGTGTTAAATGTGCTGATGAGCGATAATACAGCAATGAACAAGCACTTGTAGCGCATTTCACTCCACGTCTTTCCCATGAATCACCGCAAAAACACTGAAATTCTTAACAGTGCGTACCGGTCCCAAGACGCAGATTACCGAGGCCGTCATAATTTCATTTGTGAAGTGTCAGTTATATTTTGTGTATTAAACACAGTCCACGGCCTACATCACTTACTGTAATAAGACAAAGGAACATAGTATGGATGGAGGATTTATGGAGCTCATTTGTTTAGGTGCAATTAAATACTTCATTAAAGTGAGTAATGTTTGAAGAGTAACATGTATATATGTGTATGAAAATGACACAACACCAAATCTGTCAATGCAACTAATAGGGCTGCAGCTGACGATAATTTGAATAATCGATTAATCTGTAGATTATTTTAATAACTAATCGACTCATCGGATAAACACAAAACGCTCAATTCTCAAAGATCGGTATTTAACCCTGTAAAGCCTGAACCATTCACAATCGTTGACAGAAAATTCCAGTTCTGTGAAACTGGAGCCTTTTATTGGTCCTTCTGGACAACCAAAAAAAATTTTTTTTTTTTCAAGTATCAATTTCCATGTGTGATATTCAATATTGTATCATATTTGATACATTGGGTCTCAATGCTCAAATATTATTATTTTTGAACAAACAAAAACATAATATAACACAAACATGTCTAACAAATTGGTAATTCCTTTTCAAAATTGTCACAGTTCTTCCTCCTTCCTCATTAACGACAGTCTTGTAGTGTCACTGGAAAGGCCTCTGGTGAATGAATTCCTCTCCCCGGTGGATTATCTGTGTATTGCATGTATCTAATTGGATACATCACGTTTTTCAAGACAAAAAAATATCACACTGATCATGTAGAGGGCTTCACAACTCATGTATCAAATATGATATGTTCAGCGTTTTAGGGTTAACCCAAAGTATTATAGGCTGCAGATAAGTCACTAATGAGTACATCCTCGCAATGGCTTCAAGTATAGTTAGCAAGCACTAGCCTGCTACCTAGACTTGTTATAGCTAGAGACTAGCAAGATATAGTCTTCAACCAGCTCTGGTTGTAGGCTATCAAACTAGCATTGTATGTATTAGTTCCAGTCAACGATAGCTAACGTTAGTTTGGTGGCCTGATAAACGGAGATGGGTGAAAACGTAATAATTATGATGATAGTTTCAAACTAGCTTGCGGGCTAAAGTAATCTTGACACGAAAGCTATCTTAAGCTAGGTTTCTATTATGTTCACGGCGGTCCCTGCAGCCCCATTGCCTGAAACATAGTGCGCCGTGGGATTTTGGCCATTTTTTTCTCCATATTCAAGTTTTGTTACATAAACAGCGCACTATGTTTTGGCCAAACAGGGCTACCGTGGCCACTGGGAACATAATGTAAACCTAGCTTTAAAAATCTGGCCCAGCATCCGAAGCCTCAGACCTGGTACTCTGTGTTTTCCTCTGTTACACTACACAGCGTGCAGGCATACCTCGATACTAACATCCTCAAGACCCAATGAATCGACTGCTGAATTCATTGCCAACTCTTTTAAGAATCGATTTGGATCAATTCATTGTTGCAGCTCTAGCAACTAAGTCTATATTCAGACAGCAGGTCTTAAAGCACAATTCAGATTTTTTGGTGAAATCAGATTTTTTTTTGTGTTTTTGTTTAATCTCAGAATTCTGAAATAAAAGTAAGAATTCTGAGATTAAAGTCAGAATTCTGGGGGGAAAAAAAGTCCGAATTCGGAGTTTAAAGTCAGAATTCGGAAAAGAAAAAGAAAATGATATGAAAACAATGAAATAAAAACATTTTTAATGCTGCTAATCTGATGTTTTCTCACATTTTAACATATTCTGATGCTAGTTATTACTCATTCATGGAGATAACATGCAAAAAAGCCTTTGTGTCTAACAAAAACAAGTGGTTTACACTCAAACATGTTCGTGCAGATCAGTTTTATCAAGAACAGCAAAGTGACAGTAACGGTCTGAATGTCAGTGTATGGGATGATGCGTAAGTGTCCACTGTGTTGGCTGATATGGAACTAAACCAACAAAACCCATGAATATACAAGAGAACAGCTGGAGAAGAACTGTCCACTGGAGGGACCACTATGCATGAAAGGGTTAAACATTATAGATCAGTAAATGGTTTTGGTTGTCTGGGGCTGTTTGGGTCTTTATGGGTTAAATGACTCAAAAACATAAGAAAAAAAACCACATAATTCAGTTGTATCCTTCTCCCTCCTCTGACTTTCACTCTGCTCTGTTTTATTTCAATATCTGCCCTCGTAGTGGAATTCTAAAACCTGTATATGTATTTGAACGGCTCTTTCCCTAACCCTTCTCAGCTTCTCGTGACCTGTGCTACACTATGCAGCCCAGCGATTGAATCTATTGCCTAATCCAGAGCTTCACGCTGACCTTTGACCCAAACCCCTCACACCTTTGCATGGCTCTCGCTGCGTATGTAAGTAGGTTAGCGCTGGGCTAGGCCTACCTGCCTCTCACATGCATCAAGCAGCCAGAGGTCAGCCGAAGCAGAGGTCTTCCACAATGTCCTTCTTTGAATGACATCCATATTCTCACCAGTGTGGGAGGAGGAGAAAAAAAAAAAAAAAAAAAGAAGACGGATAGAGGAGGGGGTCAGGGAATGGATGGGTTAAAGGAGGGAGAGAAACAGCACTCCCTTAGAGTTGAACTTCAACTTGATCTTTGACCTTCTTCTCCCTGGCTCGGATATCAAAACACAAAACCATCTGCCTCTTACTGCGGGGCTACCGGGGAGCAAAGGGTTAATATCATACACTTAGGGAGCAGAATACAGACCGCAATTATCTTCTTCTTCTCAGACAGAATCCTATTATTTGATCCTGGAGTTGCGACAGATGGAAAGGGGCCAGTCACATCCTCTTTCTGTCGCTCTGTCTTTGGTGCCATTCCTGTGCAAAGCCAATCTGGAGGGCAGGGCGAGTGAGATGAGGACATAATGGTGAGAGAGGGCAGGGAAAGGGCAAGAGAGGCAGCAGGGTGAGGCCAGGTTCCAGGAGGTGGAGGATGGAAACCTGAGCCTTTAAGGCGGGGGTTTTGAGAGGGGGGTTCCCATCGCCTTCATCTATCCATCCTTCACAATGGGAAGAGGGAGAGTTTGAAGGCGATGCATAAAGAAGTGGAGGAGGAGAGAGAGGAGTGTGGACAGCTGGTGGAACATGAAGGATTGTGTTTCTTTACCTGATCTTAACCCATAAAGACCCAAATATCCACCACCGACCAAAACCATCTATGATCTATGATGGTCAATGCCTGTAGATCCACTAATCCTATTAATCCATGTAAATAATTGGTGTAAAATACAGTTTGTCATCTTTTCATCGTCATCAGATATGACCCATTTGGACGTTCAGAGGAAATTGAAATAATCACGAACTCGCTACGTGTCCTCACTCGTCTGTGGTTTATTCAACGGCCGCCATTATAACACTCAATTCAACAACACACATGCACACAACAGCTTCCTCCTAGACAGCATCAATCAACCAGGCATGAAACATCGAACAAAACTGTGTATTGCTTGTTTTAAATATCTGTTTGTCGTGGTTTGATGTTAAAATTAGGAAAATATTATTTTTTGACTCTTGTATCAAGTTAGCGATAAAGGTGTAAAAGCACTGAGGGGTAGGATTAAATAAGTTCATACTTCTTCCTACTCCTTTTCGACCATGCAAAATTCAGACTTGTATGTGCTTGGAGATAGATTCTGTCCATTTCAATGTTTTAGTTTTAGTTTTTTTCTGTTTTTTTTTTGTATGTTTGAAATAAATAAATAAATCAAATCAAATCAAGTAAAACCTTTTTATAAATGTATTCGCTTTTTATACAAAATGTGTAACAATTTTAATAACAACAATTTTAAATGTAATATTAGATTTATATAAACCTACATTTTCCCTCATTAGTTAAACATAAATGTTATTATACTGAACCTGTACCAATTTATATGAAGCTATAATAATACCAGGGAACAAATAGACCCATCAATAACCTATGAAGAACATTTCAAAGAAATAATGGGGTTCCGAAATTACAAAAAAATGGTATTTCAATTACAAAAAAATAAGGCATGTTAACCTCTCACAGAAACACCGTCATCTTCTACAACACTGATTCACCAGTAAAAGCCATGGAGTTGGATCAATGACAGAACATGGAGACACTGGGTTTATGTTCAGTTAATGATATATTTGTTGAAAAAGTGATTTTTTTTCTTCAGTTTTCTCTGTTTCTTATAATAACCCTCAACTTTAATCTGAGCTTTTATTCAATTCAGTTCGATTCAGTTTTATTTGTAGAGCCCTATATCACAACAAGGTTGCCTCACAGTGGTTTACAGAATTAAACTGTACTTAACTTTACTTTTATGAACAACTACCTGAACAGTAAATTAAATATAGGAAAATACCAGATTTTCACTTTTTAAAAAAATGCAAAAATACAGAGGATAATATTATAACAAATGGTGATAAAACACTTAAAAAAGGATAAATAGAGAGAAAAATTCATTTGGGAACTGACACAAAAGTAACTCTGGGTCTTTATGGGTTAACCCTTTATAGGGCACTCATTGAAATACTCTGAAATTCAAAATTTCAACCTTAGTGTGTTATTGAACATTGTCATCTACCTCCTTGTAAGTTGGTGTGACAACAGTCTACCTCCTCTTGTGATAAAACATCCCAGCAGCACTTGGTAAAAAGTAAACACATGCAATAAAACACTGTTATAAGGTCATAAACTGACAAAAATCACTCATATTCACTATTTACAGCTTCAAAATGTTCATAAAATCTCTCAGAATCACTTTATAATGTTATAAAAACCAACATGTTTCTGGACCTCACTGAGGCACAGAATTGGCTCCATATTTAATGTTTGAGGAAATGACCAAAAATAGTTACTTGCCCAATAAAGGGTTAAAAGTGATGAGACTGTTAGTTCTATATGTTTGCACTGCACTTATTTTATTGGTATGAAGCAATGTTGAAACGTGTAAAACTGGAAACAAGAACAAGGAGGTAGGTGTAAACCAACATGTAGGTTAGATAACAAGAGTAGAAGAATGAACAGGCCTGAGTTTTGACTGAATTTCCTCCTATTGTACACAAATTTATTACCTTTAACAGACCACTTTTAATGCCACTGGGGTTAAACTTCTTGATTTCCCTGTTTTTTTACTGATGCTAAATGTTACCTTCCAATAAATCTGTAGCTAACTTGGCATCATTTTTTCACTGTTGCTGTGTGTTCTGACATTTTAACGTATGCGAAATAAAGTTACACATTCAAAATGCTGTGTTCAGACTAATGACTGCAACTCAATAGTGAAGCCAAAGCAGAAGTGTAATACCACTGATGACCACTAGATGCTGCCGTCAAAAAGGCCTGGTTCCCACAGACTCACCTTGAATGTAAAAATACAACTTTATTTATTTGTTTAGCTTTTTCAGGAGTTATTCTGGTCTCATTTGCTTTACTTATTTATTCTAAGGCTACGTTCAGACAGTAGGCCTTAATGCACAATTCGGAATTTTTGGGTGAAATCTGATTTTTTTGTGTGCTCGTTCATATTACGCATTAAATGTGGCTGCTATCAGTTTTAAGTATGAACTGAATGTGACCCTGAAGTGACCCGCATGCACAAAAGAGGTCCTGACGTAACATGTGACCACGCAGACACGCACTGTGTTTATGGAAATAAGTATGTTTTTCCCGACGCTCCTTCTCCTGGGACGCAGAATTGTGACGTTTGTCATATTTCAATGACGTAAAGGTCGGATAAATGCGACCTGGCCGTTCAGGCTGAAGTCGCATTGCAAAATATCAGATACGTATCGGATTTAGGACCACATATGAAAGTGGCCTGGGTCGGATTTGAAAAAATCTGATTTGTGCTGTTCAAACTGTCTTTAACAGATCGGATACAGGTCACATATGGGAAAAAAATTGGATTTGGGCCACATTTGCCTGCAGTCTGAACGTAGCCTTAGAGTGCTAGGGGTCCATTTGTAAGTAGGATAACATTTTTACTGTGGATAGAGTAAGACTTGATCACACCAGTCTTTCAGAGCTTTTCTTCACTGAATAAAATGTAATTTTCTTGACAGTCTGCTCCACTGTGGCTGTGGAAGTAACACTAACATGAAAGTCAAATGATTTAGTGGCATAAATGGTTGATGAAGCTAGCATTAAGTGTTATCTCACCCATATGCTTTCATGTAAAACTCAGCTTTTGTCCAAATATGGTGTCAGATCTGGCTCCAAAGATGGCACCAGAAAGAAGAAGAAGAAGAAGAAGAAGAAGAAGAAGAAGAAGAAGAAGAAGAAGAAGAAGAAGAAGAAGATCTTGACAATTTTTGTCTTGAAATATGAGTGGAAATTCACAATACAAGCACATTCAGTTCAGGTCGTGCAGTTGTTTGATTTAATGACAACAGTCTGGTGCATTTTCTGAACATTCTGAAAAGCAAAACAAACAGATTTGGCTTGATCGGTTTGAATGATACCAACTGCAAGTGCAGACAGTGATGAAAGTGAGGCCGGAAAGAACAAATTTAGTCAAGCGAGAAAAGGTAAGAAATATTTCTACCTGAGGTTTTACCGGAAGGAGATTCTCCTTCCAGAGAACAATCCTCCTCATTCTCCTCTACCATCTGCCTCGTACACAGATCATCTCAACTTTAAGGTAAATATTAATAATTTTTAGATTTTTTTTTAATGAAATTTTGAAAATCTCCATTGGTTTATAATGGGAACAATTTCAAAGTCCTATAACTTCAAAACAGTTGAAGATATTGATACAATTACTTTTGGTAATAGATAGCATGTCACATATGGGCTTTCATTTGGTGCTATGACCTTTGACCTTGAAAGGTCAAACAAATGTCAATTAATGTCTTTACATATGCTGTTGGACTACAGGATCCTTGGTCCTGTTTTTTGGATCAAACGTTGTGTTGTCCTTTAATTTATAAACTTCTTGCTATTATGAAACATCATTTTAGATGTTTATAACACAATACAATGTACCTCATTGTGATAAAAGGTGGAAAAAATAAGGATGAGTGTATGTATTCCTGTAGATATGTATTTTACCCTGGCGATAAACTGCTGTGCTGGAAAAATTGGAAAATGACCCTTAAAAGTACTTGAAAAGTGCTTGAATTTGACCTTGAAAAATGTGTACGAACCCTGTACAATGAGTGGATTAATCGCACAAAAAATGAGAGACCGTAAATCTGACTGAATAAATACTGATCTGAACATTATTAACTTCTATTAAAAAATATAACATCATCTTTAAATGAGTCTATTTATTCATTGATGGGAACTAAAGACTGTAAAATTCTTTAATTATTCGCGCCTCACTCCCAGCCTCGTACCTTTCTAAAGTATGTCAACTGAAATGATCTCCAAAAGATAAATTAGTTATTTCTGAAGCCACAAGACAATTTTGAATGCCATGCAGAATTCCCAAAAGAACGCCCACACTTTTTTTTTTTTTTCTTTTTTTTTTCCCTCCAAATAAATAAATCATGAATATCAGGCCCATGTCTCCAACACTGATCATGATATGCATACATTTGCCGGAGAAAATATTGAGGTTAAAAGATTCATTAAGTGTATTCCCCAAATTCCGGAGCTTCCTTGTACACACACACACACACACACACACACAGAGCCAGAGCTGTGAGCGGGCGTGTTTTCCAGGCAGACATCTGAAAGTGGATCCTCAGAGCTGAATTTCCATGTAGTATCGGGCCCAGGAGAGCTGCTTTACAGGGCAAAGAACCAGCCTCGCTCATTTAATTACCGCCTATCAGTGGCATCAGAGTGTGTAGCTACCAGTTTAAATGGAAAGTGGGATGAAGCGAGAGCTGGCATCGAGGGCAGAGAGCAAGCGCACTCAGCGGCTGTAATAGTTTCATGTGTAGATTTCCAACTTTCCTCCCTGGTACCAGTTGTTTATCTCATACCCCGACATGCAAATGTGAAAAGAAATGGGGGAAAAAAAGGCAAACATCACATAATATTCACTCTGATGGCCTCTTATGATAACACTCCTATGATCCTCATCTACATAACAAAACATTCAAATGTATGTTTAAAACATGTTTTACTCAGTTATGAGATGTATTTCTTTAAAAAAATATATATAAAATCATAATGTGATGCCTGATGTTTTCCCAATAGATAGAAGTCTGGGTCACCCGACTTTCACTCACTTAATTCAAAATGTAAATGGAGGCTGTAATTTTCATAATTGCCGATACAGTTTCTTTTAAGGATAAAAATGTTCTACATTTGACGTCGTCTAAGGAAATTCTCCCACCTCTTGTCAGAAGACGAAGAGGTCACAGATAAGCATCGGAAAACTACGCTGGTGTATTAAGGCCACGAAGGAAAAATAAAAGCACTTGTCACTATGAGAATAAAATCGCAATATTTTAAGAATAAAGCCATAATATTATGAGAATAAAGTCGTAGTTAAACAAAAAAAAATCATAATTTAACAAAAATAATGTTGTACTTTTATGAGATTAAAGTTGTAATATTTTGAAAAGAAATTCGCAATATATATTATTTCTTTTCAAAATATTACAACTTTAATCTCATAAAAGTCCAACATTATTTTTGTTAAATTATGAGTTTTTTTTTTTTTTTTTTTTTTTAATTTTGAATATTTTGAAAAGAAAAGAAATTCGCAATAGGGTGACACGGTGGTGCAGTGGTTAGCACTCGTGCCTCACAGCAAGAAGGTCCTGGGTTTGATTCCAACACCAGTTGACGGGGGGGTGGCACCTTTCTGTGTGGAGTTTGCATGTTCTCCCCGTGTCTGCATGGGTTCTCTCCGGGTACTCCAGCTTCCTCCCACCATCCAAAGACATGCACTGATAGGTTAATTGGTTAATCTAAATTGCCCATAGGTGTGAGAGTGATTGTTTGTCTTTATATGTTCAGCCCTGCGATGAACTGGCGACTTGTCCAGGGTGTACTCCACCTTCGCCCCTATGTAGCTGGGATAGGCTCCAAGCGACCCCCGTGACCCTAGTGAGGATAAAAGCGGGTTCAGATAATAAATGAATGAATGAATGAATTTGCAATAGCGCGATTAAAAAGTCATAATTTAGACCACTTCCAGGCGGTTCCTCCTCCACAAAAGAGGCAATTCACTCCAAATCCATTCGGTTCTTACAATGAAACAAACCCAAACGTGTGCAAACTCGTATCAAAGTCCTGAAACTAATGCTCATGTGTTGATGGTGGGCGGAGCTAATAGGCTCAGTATTTTGCCGCGCGTAAACCCCAAATGAAAGTATAACCTCACAAAATGTTCCAAGTTCTCCATTATATGAAGAGTGGGTACGACTTTATTTTCGTAAATTATCAAATTTTTCTTGTTTTTAAATTACAACATCGTTCTCATAATATTATGGGTTTTATCTTACTTTTGCATTTACATTTATGCATTTGGCAGACGCTTTTTTCCAAAGTGACTTACAGGGGAAAACCAATCAAATCACTCAATCAATCAAATTTTATTTATATAGCGCCAGATCACAACAAAAAGTTATCTCATGACACTTTATATATAGAGTTGGTAAAACCAGACTCTAAGCCAATTTACAGAAACCCAACAGAATCCTCCAGGAGCAAACACTTGTGACTGGTGACAGTGGAGGGAAAAACTTCCCTTTAACAGCAGAAACCTGGAGCAGACCCAGATTCCTGAAGGACGGACGTCTGCCTTGACCAGTTGGGGTTAAAGAGAGAGACTGGGGGAGAGGGGGGGAGTAGGGGGAGACACATGGATGCAGCTGAGGATAAGTGAGTGATGACGATGAAGGCAGGAGAGAGGCAGGACCACCGCAGCAGGTCCGGAGATGATCCTGGGAAAATCTGTGATAATCCTCGGAAAACCTTATTAATATATTTAAAATGGAATGTCTGAAAGTGCTAGGACAGGAGGTGCTCTCGGAAGAGCTGGGTCTTCAGGAGCTTCTTGAAGATAGGCAGGGACGCCTCAGTTCTCATAGTGCTCGGTAGAACGTTCTTGATATTTTACAACTTTATTCTTGTAATGTCAAGTGTTTTTATTTTGCTATGTGGCCCTAATACGCCGTCATAGAAAACATCTTTTTAATCCATCTGTCCAAAATGTTGAGGAAAACAGCTCAGTATTTGGTGTTGTGTTCAAAGACTCATATGAGCTGTTTTGTTATTTAGTTAGGATTGGGTTTAATTTGAGAAAAAGTTGAGATTTAGTGGATGGAGCAATTTACGCCCCATCTACAATAATACAGAGAGTTTTCTGTCATGACCCGGCTCTAGGCCATGACAAAAAAATGGGAATAGTACACGGTGCTAAATTAATGTAAAGATTTATGAAAGCATAAAGCCAGATAACCAAAATATGCAAGTAAATATATGTATGTCAGTAATATCAGTAGTGTGCATGAGGATGTGTGGATTGTATAGGTGTAAGATTGTATGGCTGAAATTTATTTTATTTATTTATTTAATCGGGACAGTGCATATTAATGAACTTCTACAACATTTGCAGCTGTAAATATGCCAGATTGTAGCAGCAGTGCTAATTTCCATCTGTAGTCCCTAGGCAGGAGACAAGGAAGACAGTTGACAAAAAGGCAAAATATTGTAAAAGACATCATAAAAAAACAGTAGTCAGAAATGCAAAACATCCTAAAACCATAGAGAACAACACAGTGAGGATGATCTACTGATGGTCACAGGCTCGGTTTTCCTTCATCCAATGTTTAAGTTGTGATTTGAAGGAGGCATATGATTGAAATAAACAAAAGGTCAAGCAAACAAAGGATGCCGGTCCAGGTAGAGGAGAGAGAGCGTGCAACGCTGGATCTGGCACTTTTAGCCACATCAAGAACACCGGGCCAAGGTGCTCCTGATCAGGGTGATGCGCCAGCTGATCAGTTACCTCGGAAGAGAACACATAGTGGCATCACAGGCAAGCGGCTTACAGTCTCAGCCACCTAAGCAGGGGCTGTCGCATTTACAAACTTATATTTTGTGTCTTTTTGGGCCTCTCACCCACATATTTAAGGCTCCAAAGTGAAGATTTTTAAAAACAGTTTCTGTATCCATGGAAAATGAAGAGATTGGAGATTAGAAAATGACGGCATCACACTCCTAGAATAGAATAGAATAGAATAGAATAGAATAGAATAGAATAGAATAGAATAGAATAGAAGAGCTGTAATTGTCATTGTGTGTACAATGAAATTAGGGCAAAAAATATGAATTAAAGGAAATCCAATACGTCAGAAACTAAGAATGGAGCAACCATAAAATTACAAAAACAAAAAAACAAACAAACAAACAAACAAACCTACAATTAAAATAAGAAAATAGAGTATAAAATTTAACAAAAATAAAATGAGAATAGAACTAAAAACAGAATAAAATAAAATAGACAGAATATGAAGACAATATTTACAATATTAACAATAGTGACATTATGTATATCTTTCATATCTGACAGAATCTAAATTAAACTATTGTACAAAAACGACAAACCTTAAATCATAGAAGTAAGCATTTAATAATTTATGGAGTTTAATGGCTGCTACAAGTTAACCCTGAAAGACCCACAACTACCTGTGTCACAACCTCCAAATGTTTTTTTGTTTCTTTTTTCCTTCCCAAGTGATTTATCATCATTTATTATAATATCAACCTCTGCATTAACATTTTTTCAATGAAAATCTGGTATTTTCCTATATTTAATTTACTGATCATGTAGATGTTCATAAAAGCGAGTGAATTATTTTTGAAGTTGTGAGTAAATTCTAAGGTTATTATATTAAATCAGAAAAAAATTAGAAAATGGGACTTTTTCAACAAAACTTATCATTAACTGAACATAAACAAGTATGTCCATCCACTGTCATTGATGAAACTTTTTTTTTGTACATGAAAACTAAGTAAATTTAAAGGTTAATCATTTATTTTCCTATGTTTAATTTACTGATCATGTTCATAAGAGCTCATAAAGTTGAGGGTTACTATATCAGAAACAAAAATAACTGAAGAAGAAGTGACCTTTCCAGCAAAGATATTAATAACTGAACGTAAAAACAAGTGTGTCCATCCACTGTCATTGATCCAACTCAATGGGTTTTACTGGTGAATCAATGTTGTAGAAGATGACGGTGTTTCCATGGTAACTATGGAGCCTCTTAATGTCCAAATGGGTCATATCTGATGACCATGAAAAGATGACAAACTGTATTTTACACCAATTATTTACATGTATTGGTAGGATTAGTGGATCAACAGGTATTAAACATTTTAGATCAGTAGATGGTTTTGGTCGGTGGTGGATGTTTGGGTCTTTATGGGTTAAACACCTCATGAAAACAACTCAGCTGGTCTGAATAAAAGGTGAATAAGGTTCCACCACAGCAAAGATGAGCCCAGTTGGTCACAAATGATTAGAGAGAACATCAAACTTTATCTGCTAATAATCAAAAGAAGAAAAAGACAAAAGAAATGTGGCCTCATGCAGGACCAGACGAGTCCGTGCAGGATCTGTTCTCCGACTGACCGCAACTGGGATGTAGCTGAACCCAGAGAGATTCGCCATAACATTGTTCTGTGGCCCCGGTGAGGGACATGCCCGGGGGCTCCCCACCGGCCCTCGGTGTTCGCTGAATGAGCATGACTTCCCCACGGACCACTGACAAGTTCCTCCACCCCCTCCCCTCAGCCGTCTTCCTCCCAGCTACTACGCTCCAGCCCTGGTCAGAGGAAAGGCTGCCTGGGGCCAGTCTACCAGCCGGACCCCGTCGCCCCCACCACACAACAAAACGGGCTCCCCCAGGACTGACCCCACCCTCATGACTCACTCAGATGGAAGTAATATGAAGGGACATTAAACACTGTCTGACACACCCTGACTAGTAAACAGCTCCAACTTGAGTTAGTTCACCAACCATGAGCTATTGGGAAGGTGCTGTGTCCGGCATTGTCTTCATTGTTGTCGTCTTCATCATCGTCGTGGTCTTCATCACCATGGCCTTTGTCACCGTGGTCTTCATCGTCTTTGCCATCTTTGATATCTGTTTCATCTTCCAGGGGTGGACTGACCGGTAGGACATTCTGTCAAAGTCCAGAATGGCCGTCTGATGTGCACTCAAAAAAATTATTCTTGGCTCTAATAAACATGAAGTAATATTTTAAAGTAAAATGTAACTGAAATATATGAAATTTAAAGTTTATTTGTCCGAAAAAGTCAAACATAATGTGAATATGCTTAGTATAAAGTGAATCTAAACAAATAAAGTAAACTTTATGAACTAGATCACACTGAGCGTCACAGTCAAACACAGTTTATGTAAAAGTTTGCATTAACTAAAGCAAATCGGACTGAAGGTATTTAATTTATTCATATTGACTCAATATGATAGAGAAAACATTGTATTAAATGCAACTCTTTACATTAAACTTATGTCATAAAATTACATGGAAAATTTACATGTAATTGAAATACATAAAGTCAACATTTTTGGCTTAATTATTTTTTTGAGTGTGGTCAAAGTTGAGTTTTCATGATGATGACGACTCCAACCTGGTGTGTTTTTCAAAATTAATGCATCAGTACCAAAAACAACAAACAAATATGGAAATAAAAGCACCACAATTACAGGTAGCGACGTCAAAATCCTCCATAAATTACTGGTGGGTCTCTGTTTCTCTTTCTCTCTCCACAAAATGTTCCAAGTTCTCCATTATGCGACGAATGGGTACAACTTTATTCTTGGAAATTATGATATTTTTCCCACCTGTTTTTAACCCTTTCATGCATAGTGATCACTATAGTGGACAGCTGTTCAAAGGTGCTGTTCTCTTGTATATTTATGGATTTTGTTGGTTTATTTCCATATCAGCCAAAACAGTGGACACTTATGCATCATCCCATACAATGTAATTCACACCATTACTGTAAATTTGCTGTTCTAGATAAACCTGATCTGCAGAAACATGTTTGAGTGTAAAAAAAATTCTAACTGTTATTAGACTGTAATTAACCTTTTTTTGTTTTGTTTTTTTTAACAAAAAGCTTGTTTTTTTTTTTGGCAAATTATCTCCATGCAGGTATGTTAAAATGTGAGAAAACATCAAATTAGCAGTATTAATGTTTTTATTTCATAGTCTTTATGCAGTATATCAGTAAATACATGTTTCTTTGCTTCTAAATTTAAACACATGGTGTCCAGCTGAGTGGATATTTTTGTAATGCCATGAAAAATAGGTTCATAAGAAAATTCAGTCACATTGTTTGTTTGTTTTTCCATGCCTAAAGAGGAATTAAAAACACCAAGGAAAAAACAATCTTGCTTAAGCTTCTCATAATTAAAGCATGAAAGGGTTAAATTGCAATGTTATTCTTGGAATATGACGACTTTAATCTCATAAAAGTACGACGTTATTTTTGTTAAATTCTGAGGTTCTTTTGAACTACAACTTTACTCTCGAAATATTACGACTTTATTCTCGTAAAATTATGACTTTTTATTTTCGACTTTATTCTTATAAAATCACAGGTTTTACCTCGATATTTTATGACTATATTCTCATAGTGACAAGTGTTTTCATTCTCTTATGTGGCCCTAATGCCATCATAATACATTTATGTATGTTTTTGTTTGTTTGTTTGTTTTTTCCTTAAACCCGCCATCACCACCCCTCTTCTGAGGACAACTTTATTTTTAATTACAGCTTGTGTTAAAGCAACAATCTCAAACTTCATAGTCACATGTTCATCATGTTCAATTTTTTAATTTTGAATTTATATATTCATTCTAAGCTATAAAAATGGTTCGTTCAACTTGTTCCTGGTGAAAAACAGCAAATAATCAAACTTTTTCCTCATCGAATTTCTTGTTTTTTGTGTGATTTTATGGTCAGTGTGTAAATACAGCATGTCAAATAAAAAACAAAACAAAACTAATGTCACACAGGTGAGGTTGTACTAGGAAAAAAATTATATCAAAAAGGCAAGAAAAACCATTTTTAATGAGAAATATAAAGACAAACTCAAAATGTACACTCAGATTGACCGGGGCTACAAAAAAAATACCTGATATTTTGTAACTACTAAAAAAAAAAAAGAATCCTCGTTATTGTCTTTAAATCTTATAAAACAGTAAATTACAGGAAGTAGTAGTTTTTGTCCATATATGGAATAAATCAAGTTTCTGGAATGAATCGGTTTGTGACAATATCTTGGGGCAGAAATTAACCTAAATACAGTGTCAGACTGAAAACCACGGCCCGTGTTCTGAGCAGTAAACAGACTTGTGTGGATGAAATGGTGTGTTGGTATGATTATATCACTGTCAGTGTTCAGAAGGTAACGTACAGTCAGGCGCTAATCGCTTCACACTGGATGAGGGACAGTCAGCCTCCCTGATTAGCCTCTGATAGATGCTCCATGGCCTGAGGTGCAAATTGCTTAATAAATATGTCCACATAGGTTTATTTCGTCTTAATGGCACTACCAGCATGGCATCCATTAGTCGCTGTGACCCAATTTAGAGCCATCGCTCAACCACACACACACACACACACACACACTCTGAGTAGTGCAATCGTCCTGCTGCCGACGTGACGATCTGAGCTCCACGCAGCGGCTACACGGGCGTGGGCTCCAGTCCGATGTGAAGTTTTCTTAGGGTGCCAGGCGGGTAATGGGGCGAGACTAAAGTTTTGGGTGTCATTAGGAGTCACTTCAGAGGCCGTTAGCCTCAGGGTGTGAACGTTTGCACAGACAGCATGAGACCAAACCAGCGTCAACATAATTAAGGATGGTCTCATTACAGACACTGAAAGCCGTTGATACCGGATTATCGCTCGTGCTAAAAGCCCCACGCGTTTTATAACTGTAGATAAGAGCGCGTTCGTGGACTCAAGACCTTCGTTTTTTACAGCGTTCACACTGTCGTCACAAAGCTTTCATCAAAGTGTGAGGAGTCGTACGTAAAATCCACGAAATCTATCAGTGAAAGTGAAAAAAATGTAAAATCTAAGCAGAGGTGGCAGAAGTACACTCATTATTTACTCAAATAGAACACAAATAGGTATGTAAAATAGGTTTAAAGTGCAAAAAATGTACTGAAATGTGCTCAGATTGTAAAAATAATTTTTTTTAATTACATTTCGATGAAAATTCTGCCGATAAACATCAGACAAACTCATGACAGTCATTACTCGTTGTGATTTCTGTGTTTATATCTATGTGTAGACTGAAATTAGTTGTTGTTGATGATGCAAATTAAAAAATATCCTTTTAACCCTGTCAAGCCTGAACTGTTAAATCATTGATGGGGGGTTTATAGCGCTCTGTATGTAACGGCCCCCTTACCTCATCATTATCCTCCTCATCACATGTGGGGGGGTGGGGGGGGTGGGTTCGGAAATTTACCATTGACATATTGACATAACATGCTGCTTGATATTGATAGTTATACAGACTAACAGCCCCACATTTCAGTCTCAGCGTCCCCCTCTCAGCTTTCTCATTCCAAACACCCCAATGGTGTCCAAACGCCCCCCTTGACTAACACTGGAATTGGTGAAAAAAATAGCAACAATGTGGAACAACCACAAATATGGTAAATGGGTATATAAAAAAATAACAAATATACAAATAACCACAGTAACAACAGTATAAAAGTGTGGATGGATGGATGGATGGATGGATGGATGGATGGATGGATGGATGGATGGATGGATGGATGGATGGATGGATGGATGGATGGATGGATGGATGGATGGATGGATGGATAGATAGATAGATAGATAGATAGATAGATAGATAGATAGATAGATAGATAGATAGATAGATAGATAGATAGATAGATAGATAGATAGATAGATAGATAGATAGATAGATAGATAGATAGATAGATAGATAGATAGATAGAACTAACATACAACTTAAAAAAAATAACACCAAATATTTTTAGTGTTTTTGTTACAGCTTAAATGTTTAAAGGAGTGTGTTGATCCTGGCGTCATGTGCAACACAGTAAGTGTCCGTATGAAACACAACAGTGGAACCAATGTTTAGCAACAGCAAAATTAAGGAAACAAAGCTTGGATTCAGGAAAATTGTAATAGATTCAAATATATAAATATATATACACAGTGCAAACAGGGAATATCTGACTTAGATAAACTGACTTGAATTTGGTATATTTATCTTGAAATATCAATTTTTAGATTTATTTACTTATAGGGACTTAATCTTGTTCAGATTATTTGACTTGTTCCAAGAATCTTTATCTTGAGCTACCCCACTGAGATAATACAACAAATTTTAGGCAATATTTAAAACAAAACAAAGTACATTGTTGGCGAGTGATGTATAGATAAATATTTATTTATTTATTCATCATAGATTGAAAAAAATCTTACTATGAAGATTTGAAACAAGTATATTCTGAATAAAATAAGAATTTTAGCATTCTGTAATCCTTAGATAATATTTTTAATGTTTTAAAAAAACTTAAGTGCAATTTTCTTACTGCACTGGCATTTAATTTTACTTGAAATAAGACATTTTAACCCAATAATGAATTTAATTTTCTGATTTTTGTACAGGCCATTTGTAGTATATACTGTATATATACAGGGTGGGGAAGCAAAATTTACAATATTTTGAGGCAGGGATTGAAAGACAGTGTATGACCAATTAGTTTATTGAAAGTCATGAGAATTTATTTGCCACAAGAAAATTGACATAATAGAAAATGTTTTTATTCTAAGTGTCCTCCTTTCTCAATAACTGCCTTCACACGCTTCCTGAAACTTGCGCAAGTGTTCCTCAAATATTGGGGTGACAACTTCTCCCATTCTTCTTTAATAGTATCTTCCAGACTTTCTCGTAATAGTTTTGCTCATAGTCATTCTCTTCTTTCCATTATAAACAGTCTTTATGGACACTCCAACTATTTTTGAAATCTCCTTTGGTGTGACGAGTGCATTCAGCAAATCACACACTCTTTGACGTTTGCTTTCCTGATTACTCATATGGGCAAAAGTTTCTGAAAAGGTATGGATAATAGTGTTAGGTATGATTATGACATCAATATATGTTTGGTTTCAAAACAACTGACGTAGTGCCTGCTGAGAAAAAACAACTAAATGTTCATTGTAAATTTTGCTTCCCCACCCTGTATATATATATATATATATATATATATATATATATATATATGCAGTTCTCAGCCACTGCTTCAAGAAATAAACGAAATAGACAGGAAACATAAACAACATTTAAAATACTTTCTATAGACCAAAGTGGCAAGTATTTACTGTGACTTCATTTTGCACTTAGCATTTCTTCAACTCTTTTGTGCAGACAGTGTGAGATACATTGCATTAAACCAACTTTCAGAACTCTATTACTTGTATAGGCAACTTTTAGTTGTTGGAACAGAGGTCACACTAAATACTGAAGACATTTAGTTCTGATTATATATTTGCTGTATTTTCTTGTTGCATCTTAAAAAAAAAAAGACAGTGAAATAAATATGTGCTCATTACAAACCTGTAAAAACAACAAAGCTAAAGGTGGCCCATGACTTCTGCACAGTCCTGTTTCCAACCTGTTAATTAGAAAAGGCTCGTAGAAGACAGCTGGAAAAATACGAAGGTCATGACCTCGCGGCGCTCAGTGCTATCTACAGGCCAGTGGGGGTTAGAGCAGATAGACTTGTGCAGTCTGGGTAGATGCAGGTGTCCTTGAATATTCACTGTGAGTTGGATGAACTCAGTTATTTCTTGTCCGTCTGTCGGCGTTGTCTCAAACGTGGCCTCATCATTAAACAGGACTTTTCTCCTGTGAAGATTACACCATTGTTTTCCTTCCTGAGAAGCAGTGGGAATGGTTCTCATCGTTGCAGACCACTACTAAATGCTTGGACCTCTATTTGACAGTACCTTTTGCTGATTGCAGTCATTTAGCCCAGTCTGCATCTATGTGATGGCATTGCTTTAGGTACTTTTGCGTGTTGATTTTCTGTTAATGTGGTCACTTCTGATGCTGGTGTTTTAGGCCACTCCACTACCATTCACTGTTACCTAAGAAACACTATATTTGCTTAAAATCATAATTCCTCAGACACTTTCATATCAGAATCAGAATGGCCTTCCTTCACCGAGTATCTTCAAAAGAATACAAGGAATTTTACTCTGTTTTTTTCAAACTATGCTCTCTCTCTGTACAACATGATAAACAAGTACTAAAAACACACACAACTAAAACAGAGTTTATATAACTGAAAAACTTTGTGTACAAAAAGTGAACATTAGGGGTGTGTATTGGCAAGAATCTGGCGATACGATACAAATCACAACAGTAGGATCACGATACGACATATCATGATATATCATGGTACTGTTAAAAAGGCAATTTTTTGTTTCTTTCTTTTTAAAAAATGATTATTTCCTGGAAGAATTGAATTACACCAGAAATATGCACAGATACTAAACACATTTTTATTTGATCACAACAGGATCTAATGCTATATCACAAAATGTTCCTGTGTTAAAACTTAAATTATGTTTTACAGACATTACAGTTTAAGATCCTGCTCAAATGTTCATATTCTATTAGTTCACAACTAACATCAGAACATTATTTTTGTGCAATCCTAACAAAGGAACTACCATCTGCCTCTCAGACAGTAAAAAGTGCTTTTAGGATGCTTCAAATAACCATTATTTAATAAAACAGTGTTAAATAATGATAAATAAGATATAAGCAATAAAGAAAACCAAAAAACAAAAATGAACCTCCACCATATCTGCATTTGAATTAATACCTAAAAATATTGATGCAGGACTTTTTAATATTGATATAGTATTGTGAAATGAAATATCGCAATATATGGCAGAACTGATATTTTGTAACACCCCTAAAGAACATGTACATAAACATTTAACATATGGCAATGTCCTAGTTTTAACACATGCAGAGAACCATGCTTTCTCTTATGATACCATTTTTCCCCATTATCAGTGCTAGTTAGTATGTAAAGTTCTGTTGGAAACTTTGTTATATGTCTAATAGGTGAACACTGGCTGTAAATTGATGAACTTGAACAACAGCAGAAGCATCTGACTGGATGATCCAGTGTAAGAGGGTAAAGTCAGTCATCTCATTCCTACACTTTGCATGACGGGACATCTTGTATTTTTTATTCTGTAAATGTTCATATGCGCACAACCTTTACGTGAAAATGAAAAAGAACATATACATGTATTAAGAATTTATTTTATTTATTTAAATTTTAAAAAAGCTTTAAGAGTTGTTTGGATTCAGAAAAGAGTTTTGCAGCATCATGACATCAGACTTAATAAGCGGACAGTCTTAAATCAAACTAATAAAGGTGCAGGAATTTGACTTGTAGCACAAAGACAAGTCAAAGTGGCAAAAGTTTTCATTTGTAATATGCAGATGACACAATAGTATCGGCGGCACATACATTAGTGTGTGTTTGTGTGCATGGGTGGAGACTGAGGCCATGTCCACACGAAACCGCATCTTTTCCCATCCAATCTTTTTCTTTGTCGTTTTCAAAAAAGTGCCCTGTAAACACAGAGTCGTTTCAGGAAATACCTGCATCCACAGGAAACCGCTGAAGATGACTGAAAACGACGTAGTACTGATGCCAGGCCTGTATGTGGCGTTGTAATGCTCTTGGAAAAAATGAAGAAGAAGAGGAACATGTATGTAAAGCTACTTGGTTCTACTGGGTCTGATCCAGTATTACTTCCAGGTTGCATGTAGTGAATATTAACTATGGTTGTTTGTTGCTCATTGTAATGAAAGAGCAGCCGAAGATTTTGATTCAATATTTCCAATAAGCTCAATAGCTGATGTAACATGAGCACTACTCTGTAGTCCGCCATTGTTGTTGTTGTTGTGAGGTGGCATCTTGCTTCTGGGGTGAAAGGCTAGAGAGGTAGGGCTATGACATCATCGTTTTAGAAAAGTTGCGGTTTAATCGTGCAGATGAAGATGCGAAACCAGCGAGTTATCCACTCTGGGACCTAGTTTCAAAAAGTTGCAGTTTCAGTGACTGAATACACCAGTTTCATGTGGACGAAAGGTGTATCAGATAAAAACCTTTGCGGATACAACTGAATATTGTCTTTGTCTGGACAGGGCCTGAGTGAGGCCTGATGAAATTGTCATCTTTTTTTGTTGTTATTTAAGTTTTAATTGGTTTTATCATTTTTTCAGTCATTTACAAAAATGAAAAAAACAAAGTGGAAAAAAAAAGACAAAAAGGAAAACAAAAAACAAACTTGTCTTCTTGATGAACTTGTCTTCTTGATGTCCGTCAAATCCAGTCTACACCACCATCAGAGTTAATCAAATTAAAGTTCCCATCTGGCCTTTGGTTCGTCCACCCCGGCGCTCCTTTCACTTGGAACAAGTCCATTCCCTTCAGGGTCTGAGATAAGACGCTAACACTTTGCTCTCTTCTTGTTCTTTTTCCTATCCTGACATAGACACACATCTATTCAGAACAAGAAAAATCAGCTACAGTGAGACTTTAAACCTGTTCTTTCTTCTTCCTAAGTTGCCAATTCTCCGCTGCTTCTCCCTCCCTCTAAAAGAAAAAACATGAAATTAAATGTGTGTGTACATTTTATCATGTCTGGTATCGCCTTTTGAAAATTGCAGGTAGCGGAGTGTTTAACATTCTCTTGTCAAGCGTCCTCCTGCTGGGACAATAAATGCCTGTCCAGTTTTGCTCACAGCGGCAGCTGCAGATTACAAACAGCAGGAGCACGCCGGAGTCTGAACACAATACCGATAAGGACGCCTGTCTTAGTGCCGCCGCTTTGGCTGGCTTCTCCTCACTCCAGGAACCCGCTGCTTTCTAATATTTACACACAACTAGAATGGCAAATGTACCGTAACTTCACCCACACCTCCCCCCACCCACACCTGGAATCAGTGTGCATATTTTTTTGTGTTTTTGTCTTTTGGGAGAGTGGGCCTGTTTTTGACAACAGAGGGGAAGAGGGAGGCTAAATTACAGCCCAAACAGAGTGAAATTTCCATTGCACCTTTTCATCCAGGAGTTTTGGGAGGAGGTAGGTGTGGATGATTGCAACTGTTGAAGAGTTCTTTGTTTTTTTTTTTTGGTTGTACTTTTTTGGGTGAAGGTGGATGAAATGCAAAGAGTTTCCTTTCTACTTATTTTTAAGAAGAGGGTGGAGGGTGAAATGCAGATTTACTGTCTAAGCTGTGACAATTGAAGAGCCAGGCAGAGTAGAGTGAAGACACAGGAGGCCACTGACACAGCAGATTATTCCCAACTGCAAGACAAAGAAGTCCATATGATTTACATTAAAACATAATGGAATGAAAAATAAGTTTTTTTTGTACCTTTTTTAAAGATAAATCTCACACCAAAGGAATCCAGAAGAGTGAACTACTGTAGAAAAGGCTTCAAATCTTGTAGCATTAACACAGCGTTTATCATGGTCTGTCATAGTAAAAGATGGTTTTATATTTCCTGCCTTTAGCTTTGATTACAGGACGCATCCTTTATGTCACATTTTTCTCCGTCAACATTTGCATTCAGCTTTGGCCAAGGTCTTGGACTGATGATGGTTGAGCCAGACCACTGTAAAGTCTTCAGCACATCCCAAAGATACTCAGTGTGGCTCAGGTCTGGACTCTGTGGGGGCCAATCCCTCTATAAGAATTTCAGTCTGATGAATCCTGTCATTGTCTAATCTTTATGTTCTCTATCAAACTGACGACTGTTTAAGGAATGAGAAGCTACTTCATCAGTTAGAGTTAAAGCACTTGAAACACATCCATCACTGCGGTAATTATCCAGTGGAAGAATATTAACTATTTGCTTAATTCTGTTGAAGTGGGGACTTTTTTGCCAGATTTTGCATGTATTCTACATCTGAAATTTATTAAACCCAAAATAGAAGTATATACACTTTCCTTTATTGCCATGCCAGCAGAAGTTGCTGCTGTTAGTAAATACTTTTTAAAATTCATGCTATAAGAAGATTATATATATATATGATTTTATTTAAACTTTTTCAATCCACAAAACCAAGACATATACTCTTAATGAGTACAAACAAACCAAAACAACAATCACAAAATCAACTTGAGACAAACAAAAAAGACAACAAAACAAACCTCCAAAAAATAAATAAATGTATATACATCCACAAGAACAACACAAATCAACCCCCCACCCACAACCATGCTCAACCTCAACATCCTCATACCTGGACTTTTTTCTTTTTATTACATTATCAATTTTTCTAACACTTTTCCCCATATAATTTATAATTGGGTTAATTTGTCTAATTTGTTCTTTTCTGTGGCTATTGCCTTTTCTATGTTCAAATAATAACTCAACTCTCATTTCCAGTGTGACAATGAAGGTGTGTAGGTAGATTTCCAGTGCTCACGTATTAGCTTTTTCAATACAACTGATGAAAAAATTATAATCCACCTATGTGGATACTTCACTGTATCTTGTAACGTATCTTGAAATACACAAAGTGATGAATCAAAATTAAATTTCGCACCCGACACTTTGGATGACCAAGATGTACAGGTGTTGGACAAAATAATGGAAACACCTTAAAAAATCAACAAAATATAATTTAATATGGTGTAGGTCCGCCTTTTGCGGCAATTACAGCCTCAATTCTCCGAGGTATTGATTCATACAACTTGTGAATTGTTTCCAAAGGAATTTTAAGCCATTCTTCAGTTAGAATACCCTCCAACTCTTTTAGAGACGATGGCGGTGGAAATCGACGTCTTACTTGAATCTCTAAAACTGACCATAAATGCTCAATAATGTTGAGGTCTGGAGACTGTGCCGGCCATACGAGATGCTCAACTTCATTAGAATGTTCCTCATACCATTCTTTAACAATTCTAGCTGTATGGATTGGGGCATTATTATCTTGAGGTGAAGGTGTTTCTATTATTTTGTCCAACCCCTGTATATTTATATAAATATAAGAAGATAATTCTTAAGCATGCTGACACCAGTGTCCTAACACCTTATTAAACAAGAACTGTTAAAGTCAGTGTTTGTCAAACTGTTGGGCGGACCCCTGGGTAAGGTGTGAAGGCTTACCAAGGGGGGCATGGGATCTCACTCAGGTGTTTTTTTTTTTTTTTCTTCAGGTTAGAACATGTATCAGGTGGAACTAATGTTTTAGCGTTGGAGCACCTGGACTCAATTTAGGGACGTTCAGCAAACTAGTCTACTACCATGGTGATCTGTCACTAGACTAGACAAAGAGTTTAGGTTTGGAGAATGGACAAGGACTGGACCGGAAAAGAACCATGTGACATGTTTCTGTTTTTGCACAGTTTGTACTTTAATGTTCTGAGATGTGCAATGAAAATGGGCTCATTGACCCACTGATATTGTTAAAATGTTCATCTTTGTTACCAACCTGTGTTTGTTGTTCTAAAAAAGTTACTTTATTGTCATAGCTGTAAGATAATTGCGCATTTCCTATTTTTATTTGGAAAAAAAAAAAAGTTGTCTCAGGGAGCAGTCTGGTGGAGTTTATTTGTATTGTTCAAGCAAAAATCTGTTATTTTTAATTTGAACAAAAAACTTATTCAAGAAAAAGCAAAAAGTATTGTTATAATATTGATGTTTCTTTCAATAAAAGTTATAATTGCACCACTGGTACATTGTAGCTGGAGTTGAGGGGGGCCTGGAGATTTTTCATCCTCCAAAGGGGGGCCCTGGCAGAAAAAGACTGAGAACCACTGCTTTAAGCACAGGGGTTGGACAAAATAATGGAAACACCTTCACCTCAAGATGATAATGCCCCAATCCATACAGCTAGAATTGTTAAAGAATGGCATGAGGAACATTCTAATGAAGTTGAGCATCTCGTATGGCCGGCACAGTCCCCAGACCTCAACATTATTGAGCATTTATGGTCAGTTTTAGAGATTCAAGTAAGACGTCGATTTCCACCGCCATCGTCTCTAAAAGAGTTGGAGGGTATTCTAACTGAAGAATGGCTTAAAATTCCTTTGGAAACAATTCACAAGTTGTATGAATCGATACCTCGGAGCTGTAATTGCCGCAAAAGGCGGACCTACACCATACTAAATTATATTTTGTTGATTTTTTAAGGTGTTTCCATTATTTTGTCCAACCCCTGTAGATGTATCCACTATTATCTGTTCATGCAGTTTTCTAAGTTATTTGGACAAAAATGTGTATGTGCTCACAACTTCCTTGGCCTTTGACCATGCAAATGTAATCAGTTCATCCCTGATTGCATGTACAGATTTAGATCAAATTTGAAGGAAATCCTTGAGATATTGTGCTTATAAAAATGGACAAAAATGAGGAACTTTAACCTTTGGCCACTAACTTCTTTTCATTTCCCTGTGATGAACTGGAGACATGTCCAGGGTATACCTCTCCTTTGTTTAATGCAGTGGTTCCCCACCTTTTTTGGCTCGCAACCCCCTTTTTTTTTTTTTTTGCTAAATTAATTTGTTTTTGATCATGTAAAAGTTTGCTATACTATGTTATGGAATGTTATACATGTACAGTCAGTCCAGCTTGTACTTCCAAGACTGCAAATTAATACTGAACAAACAATAACTCAAACTATGAATTATGAAAGAGCTGCAGCATCTGAAACTGACCACAATGAACATTTGACAGATAAACAGAACCACAGTGCTTCAGTTTCAGCTTCACAGTTTGTCATGTCTTTTATGTATTGGGATTGTCTCTGTCAACTCACCATATATTTTTTATTAGTAAATTTTTTTTTTTTTTTTAATTTTAATCGATCACAAGAAATTTCAGACGACCCCATTTGAATTCCAGGCGACCCTACGTGGGGTCCCGACGCCAAGGTTGAAAAACACTGCTCTAATAGTACCAATCCATGTAAGTAATTGGTGTAAGATACAGTTTGTCATCTTTTCATGGTCATTATGACCCATTTGGATGTTCAGAAGCTCCGTAGTTACCGTGGAAACACCGTCATCTTCTACAACATTGATTCACCAGTAAAACCCATGGAGTTGGATCAGTGACAGTGGATGGACACACTTGTTTTAAGTTCAGTTAATGATAGATTTGCTGATAAAGTCACTTTTTCCTCAGTTTTCTCTATTTCTGATATAATAACCCTCAACTTTAATCTGAGCTTTCATGAACATCTACATCACAGGTGTCAAACATGCGGCCCGGGGGCCAAATCTGGCCCGCCAAGGGGTTCAGTCCGGCCCTTGGGATGAATTTGTGAAATACAAAAATTTCACTGAAGATATTAACAATTGAGGATGTTAAAATAATTTTAGGTCAATTCAATCTAAAGTGGGTCAGATCAGTAAAATACTATCTCAATTGCCCATAAATTATGAAAACTGCAATTTTTTCTCTTTGTTTAAGTGAAAAAAAGTTACATTACACAGGAATATTTACATTTACAGACTGGCCTTTTACAAAAAAAATGTGAATATCTGAAATGTCTTAAGAGAAGTATGTGGGATTTTAATAATATTCTGCCTGTTATTTAATGTTTTGTGTATTTGTAGATCCACTGTGATCTCTAACTTGTGATTCACATGTATAAATGATAAACTAAAGCATAATATTGTTAAAATTGCACTTATTTTACTTAAGAATTTTCAGGTTGCTTATATTTGTTCATTATGTTTGAGTACAATTCATAGATGTAAACATTTTCATTACAGAATTTTAATTTTTTCACTCAGAAGTTATTATCCTATTATTTATGTTATTTTACTGGTCTGGCCCACTTTTTATCATGTCAGGCTGTATGTAGCTCCTGAACTAAAATGAGTTTGACACCCCTGACCTACATGATCAGTGAATTAAATATAGGAAAATATCTGGTTGAAAAACACTGGTCTAATGTCATCCCTACCCTGACCTTTGATAGGATTAGGTGGTTTAGAAAACAGATGTATTTAATGAATAGATCTTTTCAATCACATTTTGCAAGAGTCAAACCAGTCCTGAGATATTGTTTTAAACATAAGCGAGTGTCAGACATACCCTTTTATAGAGTTGCGTTGCGGATGCATCTAAAATTGAAACCCAAAGTGTCATCAAAACCCCTTCGACGTCCAACTTTCATTCTTTTTTCCCAACACTCTAGAACCTGTCTTACAAACTCCTCACAAATACATGAAGCCAGGCAATAAAAATGTGCATATATTATGGTTTAGGCGAGAGAAAGATCGTCCCTCCCGTGTTTGCGGTGTTCAGACCTGAACACTCAACAGGAGCTACAGCAGGTACAGCAGTGACATAGTAGGAACATTTGGACACAATTATGGTTCTCTGTACACCCACATATCCCATGCATACACACAGAAACAAGCAAAGAACAAACAAAAGGAAAAGGGAATACCAGTCGGACGGCTGCTCAGTTCGGAGACAGAACACACCCCAGCAGATGTTCAGGCTACATCAGCGTGAACGTGACAACAGATTAAACCTTCATACAGTGCAGCATTGTGAAAGCTGCCGTAAACTGGTGTCTCCTTAAACGCCTCCACTCCGGGTAATGGGCTGAGCTTCTCCGTTTCATATCCAAGAGTTCTTCTTTTTGTCAGAACTCAACTTGTGGACTTGGTGATTCTGACTTAACCACTACCTCTAAGAGCTGCTCTTTTCTTTGGGGTGAACTGGAGGAAGTAAGATGCTGGAAGTTACTGACTAAATAGTTTAGATTACATGCTCCTTTCATGCTCCAGAACTAACTGTAGTTGTAGTTGATTAAAATGGCCATATAGAAAGGAGAATTAACTCATAAAAACCCATAGGTATTTTGTGTCAGTTCCCGAATGATTTTTTCTCTATTTTTTAACCTTTCTGAAGTGATTAATCACCATTTACTCAAATATTATACTCTGTATTTAGCATTTTTAAGTGAAAATCAGGTATTTTCATATATATAGGGTGTCCCAAAAAAAATGTATGCACACTTTAGCAGCCGATAACTCGATTGTTTGCTTTTTCTTTGCGGATTAAACCCATTTGAATTAATGATGGCAGCCAGACGAAACTTTGAAGAAAGGAAATTCATTCTAAAATGCTACTGAAAGTATGAAAACGCAGTTGAAGTGCAAAGACAATTTAGAAGGGAGTTTCAAAAAGAACCACCAACGTGAGTTACCATCACTCCAATTAGAGATAAGTTTGAAGCTGAAGATTTTTTTGTTTATTTCAACACTTTTTTTTGCTTAATTCCAGATTTTATTTGCTTAATTCAAGCAAAAAAAAAAAATCTGCCAGTCGAACAAGTGAAAATTATCTTGGTGAGATTTCTTGAAATAAGATTTTCAAGATCTATTGTCTGAAAATCAGTTCTTATATCTCACTGAAAAGTTCCTTTTTTAGGTGATTATGTCTTATTTTAAGTGTGATGAAATATTTTGACTAGGAATGAGAAAAATACACTTGGTAAGCTTTAGATTTTTTCCAGTGTGACAATTTTAGATGGAAAACAGTAACAGAATGCTGTACGTCTGCTGTTTTTTACAGCCATGTATTTGCATGCAAATACTTAAGACTTAGACATATTTTACTGATCCACAAGGGAAATTACTTGGTCAGAATAGCTCAGTTGGATAAAAAAAAACCCTCTTGAAAACATGTAATCCTCAGGTTCTTTTTTATGACTTTTCATGATTTTTGATTGAAATTCACTTGGTACTCTACGGAAACATGGCTGTTTAGATGGTATAAGTCCAAAGCTGTGACTGGAACCTGGACAAAAGACAAAGTATGCCTATGATGTGAAAAGTGCTTTAGAGTTGGTGCAGTCATTAAACACACTGACAGAACCTGACATTAGAATACTAAGGTGAGGATGAATTTCCTCCAGTCCTCCTTTTCCATCAAGTCTGAACTTCTGAACTCTGCATGATACTCATAGTTGTATCTTTATATTTGAGTTTCAGCACTTTGGATCCCCTTCCTATCCCATCCCATCCCACCCCACCCTCACAAAACCACTGACAATTGTCACAAACACAGGAAACCCACTGACCGGGGAAAGTGTTATTGAGTTATTGGCACGCGGTCCCAGGGAGGCTTGGCATCCATATCATGAGAGTGGTGTTTAGGCCACCGCTGGGAGGCTTTCATGCTCCGCCGGCTTGCTGATCAGAGCCCGACCACAGCAAATGCACGGGCGACAACTGCCTGCCAGGCCGGCCAGTGGATAACACGACCACGGTAAATGAAAAAGGGTGGCCAGGGTGAAACTATGCACCTCTCTCTGCAAGAACCAACGATGATAGTGTTGTGTTTAAGTGCTGTCCCTTTCCCCCCTCCATCCTCACTCCCATGTACTTCCCCCCCACACACCTATATCCATTTGCTATCATTATGTACTACTGCCCCCTACTGCGGGACCACGGCTGCGGCGCCCCTGAGGTCAACGGCTGGGAGGGGTAGGGGCGGTAGGTGGAGAGGGAAGCCAGGCAGGGGGGCTCTTTACTCCCGAAGCGGCTGGAGCAATCAATGGCAAGTCACCAGCCGCCACATGGGCCCCTGAAGGCCCTCACAACACCAACATTAGTGGAAATGTCTTCCTCCGTGGGGAAGGTAGAGAGGGGAGAAGTGGGAAGAGAGGGGGGGAGGGCTATTGGGAGTTAATGAGGAAGGCGGGGGGTCCCATCAGGGACAGTGGTGGATAGAGGGGAAATGGACAGCTCGTCAGGAGCTTTTCATGTGTGAAATTTTGTCCTGTGCAGTTGACGTGTCAGAAACAAGCCTCCGATGACTGACACAAGTTTCACA
Organism: Sphaeramia orbicularis; assembly: GCF_902148855.1. NCBI lineage: Eukaryota > Metazoa > Chordata > Actinopteri > Kurtiformes > Apogonidae > Sphaeramia > Sphaeramia orbicularis. The sequence goes on from NC_043978.1 coordinate 46,099,391, forward strand.
ACTACATGAAAAGTATCTGTCAAACAGTGAGATCTGCGACACTTCAGCAGGATGAAGATGGACAGGACAAAACTGCACTGGATGCAAAATGTAGGCCACTCATTCAGATTTGATCATGACTATTTAGAAGACAATTATCGTCCTGTCTACCAACCATGGGTCTCGGCACTTCTACACTCAGCAGCGGTGTATTTTTTTTTTTTTGCCTTGTGAATTTTGACAAAGACAGTTGGGATTTTACACGTACTCTGAACTCAAGTAAGTGCACAACTGACAACTGGACCCTGTAGAGTGGATATACATTTGTCTCCATGCAGTGCAGTTTGTTTGAGTCCTGGGTACAATCGTGCACCTTCAGAGAACTCATCTGCCTTTCTTGATGCTGTCAACGGCATGGGGGTAAAACGTCATCCAAAAGGAGCTCTTCTCCACCTGATCATTCATATCAGAGTACGAGTGGAGATGCCAATGTGTATGTATGTTCTTGGTGAGTTTGGCTTTGGTTAAAGAGGGTTAACCATACAAAAAGCTCTGACATTGACTTGAAATATTTGCTGTGAACATGTGTGGATGGTGTGTTTAAATTAAATGAAGCCAGTTCAACTATCAGTTAATGGATTTGTGGTTGTGTCCAACGTGGGATGAGTATGTCCTCATTTTCATTCAGATGTATGAACCTTTTAATTACTTAATACAATGTGTATCAATGAAGGAAGACAAATTCTACTCATTACCTACATTGTACATTGACGTTGTGCTATTACATAGACAGAGGAGTCCTTCACTGGGTGGTTTAATCCTCTTCAAGTGGACTGAAGGGAAATCATCACCTGATCAATTAGTTTGATTGAGTCAGGAGTAGTAAAAAAAATATGATGGGCAAAAATGTGATTGATCTTATTGTTACACATACTTACCAAAGTACTAGGGGTGTAACAGTACAGAAAAATTTCGGTTTGATACATTTTTGATACAGTGAAGGAGACCAGTGTGTGTGTGGGGGTGTGTGCTCCGTAACTACTGAAAACCGAAAGTGAAACTTAATACACTTCAAAGGTCCGACCCAATTTCTGTGCCTCTGTTATACTCTGTTATCATGCTTCAAGTTTATCTGCTTCCTGAGTGTTTGGTGTTCTTCACATAGGCTACATGTATTCGTTCGGTACACCTCCGTAATGTATCGATGGCCCCGAACCGAATGGTTCCGTACAAACAAGTGCGCTGTTACACCCCTACAAAGTAGTAATAATGTTCACGGTGGTAAAATGCTACTCACAGATACATTAAATTATAATTAAATACAATCAAAGCTGTAATTTAGACCAGTTTTAGACACAAAAGTCTATTTTGCTGATGATACTGTTATTTCTTCTGCACTACACAATGATAATAACATTAAAAACAAAAGCCAACTCAACCTAGTTTCCTCTTTATTACAACAGATTAGGCCTAAACCACAAAATAAAAATTACACATAAGCAACTAAAAGTATGTAACAGATAGAAAATCATACTTTATAAGACATAAAAAAGTAGTTTTAAGAGGCATAGAGGCAGTAGTACAGAGGGAGGAGTGTGGACACACCAGGAGTCTTAGGCACTGCTTTTCTTGGGTCGACCCCTGGATCTCTGAGCGAGTCCTGGTGAGGTCTGTGTTGCCATCTCCACCAGTTTGGCTTTGCCGTTGATTTGTTTGTGTTTGGCGGCCTTTTTAGGACTCTTCTTTGGACTCTTCTTCACACCGTTCACTTCTGCAGGAAGAAAAATCATGTTTAAGTTTTGGATTCAGACTGTAAAGGCTGCATCATAGTTTTATGAAGCTCTGTCTGAATCTGCTTCATTTCCCCTTCCAGGAATTCTTTGTTCAGTTGCTACATTTTGTAATGGGAACACTGGAAAGAAAAGCTGTGCCCGTAATAAAGAACAGAGGTTTTGTTAAAGGTGGAGTAAGCTGTTTCTGAAAAAGACTTGCTATTTGATCTCAATAACCAAAGAACACAAAATCCTGCTCCCTCAGTGTTGGGTGGTTTGGTCCAAACACTGGTTTCTCCTATTGGAAGAACAAGCGGTGTGAACAAATATTGTATTTTTTCAATGTTAAATATGACAAAGTATCCTGGATTACAACAGCTGACTCCATCTTTAAGTTCTTGCAGTGGAAACGAGCTATAAACGAGGTGTAAAAAGATGACATGATCATAAACTGAACACTTAAAGTAAACCTACCTTTCTTCTTTGTGACCCTCTTTTTCTTGACGGGGCTACTATCAGTTTCCTCAGTCCCATCTGCTTCATCCACAACCTTCTTTCTCTTGGCTGCCTTCTGGAAAAACAAGGCAGAACACATCCCACTTTGATTATTTTATGTTGTTAATATTTGTCACTGAATTCAGCTGAAGCTCCCGTGAAATACCAGGACACATGGTGCATTTCTTTTTTTTGGTTTTTAAATAAAAGTCAAGAACCAGACTTCATTAAACCTCTTGGGTCCTGAAGCACAGTGTGAAAGGAATGAGGAGACAAACACTACGGCGAGACGGGACGATTGGGGCGACCAAACTCCTTTGATCCTGCAGGTTTCTGTGCGTAAAGTCTGAGCAAATGCAATTATTGCTCCACCATCTCACTGGCCATCAGGACCTCGGACGCATTAATCCACTGAATAGATCCAACTAACGTGGTCTGCCGATTTGGCCACAGAGAACAGAAACACTCCAACTTCCTTTGACTTCATGTAATATCGGGGTAGGACAATATAAGACAATATAATAATGCTGGGCTTCTTCTTACTCCTTTTCAGACATAAAGTGTTGTGAAAGAGCTGCAATGAAATAGTTATACATTGTGTGACATTTGTTTTTTGTTTTTGGTTGACTTATTTCCTTCAATATATTAGACTACGTTCAGAACACAAGTCTTACGCACAACTGGAATTTTTTGGTGAAATCTGATTTTTTTTTGTATGCTCGTTCATTTTACACATTTAATCCGACTTCTATCAATTTTGAGTATGAACTGAATGCAACCCTGAAGTGACCTGCATGCGCAAAAGAGGTCCTGACCACGCAGGCATACACTGTGTTTATGGAAGTAACACTCCTAGGACGCAGAATTGTGATGTATGGCGCATTTCAATGACGTAAAGGTCAGATAAATGCGACCTGGCTGTTCAGACTGAAGTCCCATTGCAAAATATTGAATAAGTATTGGATTTCGGATGACATATTAAAGTGGCCTGGGTCGGATTTGTGCTGTTCAAACTGTCTTTAAAGGTGCGGGAGACTTTCGTGACCAATTTTTCATCAGATCTGTAAAACCTCAGTCATAGCCTAAGTATCACAAATCCATAAGTCTTTCTGTGATTACTCACCTGAATCTCTTGCATTACGGTGAACAATTCGAAGTGCCATCCACCATAAACAAACCATATGTTTATAAACAAAGCCGGGAGGTAACTCGGGCATCTTCGTAATTTTGTCTTGACGTGCACTGTGGGAAACGCCGGTTCGCGCCGCTGTCTGGCAGCGGCAGGAGCTCCCTTCCCTCTATGCATATTCCTCCAGCCGTTTCCGTGTTTCAGTCATTTCGCGTCATGTTTGTTTCATCCATATAATATCATATGATCACGTCGCCTTCGCTTCCCACAATGCATGTTGCGACAAAATTCCGAAGATGCCTGAGTTACCTCCCGAGTCTGTTTGTAAACATATGGTCTGTTTATGGTGGATGCCACTTCGAAATTGTTCACTGTAATGCAAGAGATTCAGGTGAGTAATCACAGAAAGACTTACAGATTCGTGATACTTAGGCTAAGACTGAGGTTTGACAGATCTGATGAAAAATTGGTCACGAAAATCTCCTGCACCTGTAACAGATCGGATACAGGTCACATATGGGCAAAAAAAATCTGATTTGGGCCACATTTGTCTACAGTCTGAATGTAGCCTTAGAGTGTCCAGTTTAAATTGGTCATTTCTTTTGCCTACTGATGTTTGAAATAAAATCTATCTATATCTATCTATCTATCTATCTACCTACCTACCTACCTACCTACCTACCTACCTACCTACCTACCTACCTACCTACCTACCTACTCATGAAGCCGACTTAAGCGGTGGCGTCGATGGAGATGAAGGTTGCTTAAACTCTCTTGCCAACACAGCAAATATTTGCAGTTACCATTTCAGTAAACTCTGACTTTATTATGCATGTGTTTGCTACTGGAATCAAAGTGAGTGTGGGCTTTGCAGCATAAAAGAAAGAAAAAGGTGGCCTTTGAGAGAGTCATGCACTTAACGAAAGCAATCACCTCCTCCGCCCGTCCTTCCTCCTTCCTGGGCCTCTATAATGAACCTCCACTCTCAGCCTCAACTATCACTCACCCCCTGCCCCCCTTTCCATTTTTGTCTCCATTTTGACAATTGCTACCTCATGATCACTATGCAGCGCCTGCTGAGGTGAACAGATTGGCGGGATAATTGCATACAATAACCAGCGCCGGGGCCTGGTAACCCTTCGGCTGGCAACGCCGTGTCCCCGGTGGCATCTTCCATATGTACAGAGAGAGAGAGAACAAGGTAGAGAGACTAAAACAGATGAGATGAAGAGCGAAAACAAGAAGATAAAGCTGGAAATAAGTATGAGTGACCTATTACAATATGCATTGTGATGCGTGGTACAGTTGTCTGAAAAAATATATGTAGTCCTTAATAATGTAGGATAAATAATGTATGATAGGATGTAAAAATATAACACAGATGAATGAATTGTCAGTAATAACTTTCAGTATTTAAGAAATATTTTATATGCTGTGAGTTTCCAGTCTGTCTGAAGGCCAGTTAAAAAGTGAGAAGCGAAGTAAACCAAGACATGACCGAAGACCAGCACACAGACAGATGTAAGAGAAAAGTCAAATGAAACGTACAGATAAACCTAAAATTAAAAAACTTTTCAGTCAAGTTTGAGCTTCAAAATAAACACAAATCTATTTACCTCTATGTGAGCAAACTGATGTGTGCTTACACAGAGCTGATGAAAAAGCGCACAATGTGTGGTATGGAAACACAAGAAAATCTAACTTATTACTGTTCGAGACCGAATGAAAAACACTGGACGGTGAAACCAGAAAAAAACCTCTTGTATTATTTATAACAGCTATAGTTTACATGACGATGAGACGAAAAGGAATAGCCATGAAAAGGATTATGAAAAATAAATAAATAACTTCAGGGTCAGCTTGTAATGTGTTCTTTATGGAATAAATTCTGCCTGCAGTATCAGAAAATATATGTGGACAATGAAATGTACAAATTATGGGATTATGATGCTACAGCCCAGACGGTGAAAGAAGGAAGGTGGGGACAAAGAGGAGGAGATGATATACTGCCCGTCTGTTCACCACATTAAAATATACAGGGTTTTTCAAAAAGAATGAACCGATTTCATGACACATTGCTTCAGTTCTCAAGCATGGTCATGGAACGAGTCAGTGACCATTTGAAAGAGGAGTTTGACTTTAAACACTGAATAACAACAGTGATCAACTCAGTGGATTGTGATATGCTGATACATGTCTGGGAGGATTTCTCTTATTGCATTAATGTTGTCCGTGCTGCAGGTTTTGGCCACATTGAACACTTGTAAGACAGGAAATAAAAGTTGATTGTGAGTAGAATACTTGTGACTTGGCTGGAGTTTTCTATTGCTCTTCCTTATGAAAATATTGTGTAATGAAATCGGTTCATTCTTTTTCAATAACCCTGTATATATGGAAAAACTTCTGCCATCCCGTTTTCTCAGTGCATTTAATACTGAGCAAATGGTCTGGAACTGCTCCATTCACTGTGAATTATGCCCGATCTATTTTATACTGGACCAATCACAAGTCTTAGGGCGGGTGTTTTGCAATGCGTCACACGCACCGACTTCTTTTTGCCATGAGTCAAAGTCAGTTCCATGTCCGATTATCTCTTATCAACTGTAGTCGGTTGTTTGATCCAAAAATAAGGACTGAATTATCATCCAGTACCATCATGTACCTCATACTTGGAACAGCTTCAGGTCAGCTCCCATTTTTTTGGTCTACTCTTGTTGCTGCAGCGGTTTCTATCCGTGCTTCCTTCAGCTGTATTTTAGTTTGGGCTGTGGATTGTGTTGTTGTGCACTGACCTGTGCAGGTGATGCAGCTCCATTGATGGTTGTGAATTCCATCTTGCCATCATCTTTAGCCTGGATTGCTTTCAGTCCAGCTTGCAGGATGGAACGGAACTTCTCATATGGTGGTTTGTCATGGTATCCCAATGCTTTAACCTCCTGCATGAACTTTTGGATCTCATCTACAACATAAGCACAAGCATCACTATGACACTCATCTTATTTTAAGGAACCTCAGCATTAAGAGCGCCTGTAAAAATCTTTGATATTCTTTTAGTTGTGAGAGACTCTATTAATAACCCTGACTGGACTCGAGCAGCTCTCATCCTCATGTTACTGACTCATCTTTGTTCCGACACTTTGTCGTCACCATAATGTCCTACTTAGGTCCCAGTGTCATGCCTCGTTCTGTTTGGTGCGACTTTCTTCAGACTTGACACACAGTCACAAACACACACACAGATGGAGTTGTAAACAACAGTTTGGTAGTGCTCGGCGGGGCAGAAACAAGGAGGTGTGACACTTCGTGTTCGTCTTCTCTGCCTGAACCAACACACTGCCTGCAGGTCGAAGTGCCAACATTAAAAAGGCAACTCTTACAACAGCGAGACAATGTCAAAATCACCACTTGCAGTTTGCATCTGTTAATGAACTTCTATGCAAAAAAGAACCAAGGAGCTGTCAGTTGAAGTGATAAAACACAATGTGATTAAAAAAGAAGATGTCAATCAGTTAGGATTGGACAATATGCACTATTTTATATTGATGAAAGATGCTCTAAACTTTCTACATTTCTAGTAAAACTAACCGTAACATGACTGCATTGCCTATTTGTGGACAGTTTTCCGTTATACAGTGATTATAATCAATAAATGGATCCATCACTCACATATTAAAGATGTCACAAGCATATTTCAGCTCAATGTTAAGCTAAATCTCCCTGCATCTTTTTCATTTTAAATGCAAGGATGAAGCTACTGTATTCTATGAAACAGGAGACAGAAACAGTGATTTTCAGGTGGTACTGGAATATTTTGCAGCAAAAATCACTGGATGTTTTCCTTACAAGCTGACAAATAAAGACTCACCTGTACTCCAAAATGACAGTTCACCATAAAATTACAGCTCCGGTGGTCTTTGGTCTGTGTTGATTTTAACTGTAACTTAAAGCTTACCTGTACTGGTCATGGCTATGACATTAATTATGCTTTGTGTATTGACTTATAAGGAAGAGAGGCGAATATTCAGTAAAAAACAAATCACTATAAATGCATCACAATGGACCTTTGTATTACAGGCGGGGGCAGCCATTGATGGCCGTGAGTGACGTACCCGCGTTGATTCCGGGTAAATGAGTGTACGTAAACAAGCAGCAGTCAGTGAGCAAGATTGAATTAAACCATGTGTTAGCACTTGTTGTTCATGCAGCTGTAAGCTTTGTACTCTGCCACTGTCCTGGAGACATGACCCAGCACTGGACAATACTGTGTCATCTTAGATTGGTGTCTGCTGCACGGGGTCAGTGACCAGTCCATCCCAGACCAGGTAATTGGACAAAAGAACGAGTCTGTGTCACTGTTAGGGCTGAGTAAAAAAATCAATTTGATTGATTTTGAAATGATTTTATTTTCATTTTGCGTTATCAAGTAATATCGGATGACACTGATTTTCCCGACCGTGACCGCGAATACCTGACCCGGGTACTACCGATGCATGGCCGGCTCCATCTCACAGGCCCCTGGGGGAGACGGGGTGTCTTGATCTCGCTCACGACGGTTCTGGTACGGGAGGGGCGCAGAGGAAGGGTGGGGGTAAACATGGTAAATTCATGGAGTCCAGCATTCCTGGGGGGCCCATATAGAAGTGGAGTGGGCCCAGAGAGTTAGAGGAATACTAAAGTGTCTTCAGTTTCACTTTCGCTTTGCACCGCTCCGACAATCACTGACCGCTTAATACTGAATCAAATCAATATTGGATCGAATCAAACTGAATCACGATCAATCAATTCAGAGCCTTATGAATTGAAATTGAATGGATTGAGGAAATTGGTCATGATACCCAGCCCTAGTCACTATCGGTGCTGGAACAGCCCGTGAAGGAAACATATCTCTGACCATGACTGACTGATGGAGCAGTGACTTAGTACTCACACGTACTTGAAAACGGGCTATAACGCAAGTTACCAGATGGAACTGCTAGTATTATATGTGATCTTTTGAAATAGCTAGCAATAAAAATTCAATAAAGGTACCCTTTAAGAAGCAAGTCAAGGATATGATTTGTATACAAATACCAATATTTTTGGGAACTACAGCAGATTATCCTGATATAGTGAAGTCTTCTCCACAAAACTTTAGAACAGACGTAGAGATGGCAAAGTTTCTGTTCGTGCGGACAAGAGTGTGTAAGTGTGTGTGTGTACTCGTCTTTCTCACCTGGCTTCTCTTGAGAGGAGAAACATTTTGTCATAAACTCGGAGATGTTCTCTTGACTCCTGTGAGAGGTACAGAAGCGGTATGACTTTCCTTATAGTTTAATGTTATGTATGCGTTCACTGCAGGGTTTCTGTCCAATGGGGACATCGTGTGTGCTTCTCCCACCTAATTTTAGAGTCTCGGACATAGACGGGGTCCTGCAGCTTGTCCTCCCAGGGCAGTCGGCCACACAGCCACTGAACCATGCAGTAAGACAGGATCTCCAGGTCTCCCCGCCTGCATGGAACTACAGCCAAACAACCACAATGGACAACACTGTCAGACACTCATTTGTGTATCGAAATAAATAGAAATACTAACACTTTAAATTGACTGTCATCTAGTTTTAAACACCTCTTTATGGTACATTGTGTAATGGTTTTTAATACACCTATGATTATATAATGCTTCCTGCAACAAATCCATTATCATGACATTTAAGTGGCATTTTCCTTTTTTTATGTGAGGAGGTATGCTTGTTGTGGACTGAAAGAATGCATAAAAGCAGGTACTTAAGAGTGGCATGTAATATGTTGTTTCCCCTTCCATTTACTGAATCAGTACCTTTAACAAATGTCCTTTACACACCACAAATTTAATGGCTTCAATTGTTTGTTAAAGCTGCAGTTTTTTATCATTAAAACACACCGCAGGTTACTACACTGGCTGAAGTTACATATGAATGGAAATGAAAGATCCATGCATGGGCTTTCAATATCACTGCTAAAAACTGTTTTGATAAGAAAAGTGATTTCTGTCTCAGTCGTATCGGTGAAGGATGTTAAAATACACGGTATAATTCAGTGGTTGCACCGAGGGAAGCATCTCTTTGTTACTTCAAGAGTCCCTTTGCTACTGAATTTCCTCTTTAAGTTAATCCTGTAGTTGAGAATCTGGCTGATTATTCTGAAATTTGACAGCCAACAAGAACAGAATGACACTACTGGATTTCTCTCATTGTCAATAGTCGCTTTTCCATTGACCCTCAAATTGCGCTTAAAAATTTGCCTAATGGAAAACAACAATTTTGCCAAACTCGTTTTTGTGCTTGCAGGAGGTGGTTTTTTGGGCATAGCTAATTGGTGTATCGTGCAGAACTGCAATGGAAAAACTTTTTTGTGCAACTAGAGTCACGTGAACACAAAACCAGATGTTGATGGATGTTACAAGCGAAGAAGAAGAGTTTTAAAACAAACATGACGTGGTACGAGCGTACACACGAGGAAACCAAATCATTTTTGAATTTACTACAGGATAGAGGGGTAACAAGCATTCTAGATTCAAAACAACAGATATTTATATTCGTCGCCATGTTATTGGAACAACTTCTTGTGACATCTCGCGATAATAAATAAACATATCACCGCATTAGTGATTTAATGAAAAAAATGACATTACGCACTTCTGTTTTTTCGACATTTGGTAAATATTGGTAAAGTTTTGGGTATATGTCCAATGAAAAAGCCACTAGTGATGTCAGTCCTTTAAATTTGTGTCCACTACCATTTTATTAACTAGTCTGAAATATATCAGATTTACTTCATATTACTACTACGATGTTGCCCATAAATTTGGAATAAAATATCTTTGCTGCTTCTCATGAAATGATCCTGACAATGTGATTTATTTTTGATAAGTGCAACTGGGACCCAGTATGTAATCATTGCACCAAGTCAAAGGTGATTAATGATGAGTATAAATGGGCATAAAAATAGGAATGTGCCTGAAAACTACATTATTTCAAACAATATGTAACTTAATGCAGAGTTACAGCTTTAGAAATCCAAATTATATCCCACATACATTTCAAACTAAAATGACACTAGAATCGACATGAAAACTTCACTTCAAAACCTTAAAAGTGTGAATGACAAGGAGAAGTTTCTGTGTTTCAACATGTAGAGTAAAAATTATGGAACAGATTGAAGGTGGATCTTAAACAATGTCCAAATATGAGCCAATTTAAACACGTGTAAAGAGAGGGTTTATACACGGTATAACACTGTAGACGGTGTCTGAGTACAACCAGATGTTTACTGTGGGGTTTTTTGTCTGTTTGTTTGGTTCACTTTATTTAATTATTGATTTTGTTGTTTATTTATTGTGGGTTGTCTTCAAGGATGTACAAGGGAGAGTCAAAAAGTTCTCAGACCAAATGTAATAAAAAGTTTATTTATCAAAATAACAAAACTAGTTTTCTGCATAAGCTCCATTGGAGTCTAAACGCTTTTGCAATCTATGTGTCCATTGGTAGATTCCATTTTTGTAGAATTGCTGGGACTGTCTTTGACACAGTCTTTGACATTTGTCTGAGAACTTTTTGACTCTTCCTCGTATTTATTTATTTCGCATGTCTGTGTAAGTGTGTAGGTAAGTATGCATGTATATTTTTGTGAAAATGATAATTCTGGTGAACAATTTACAAAAAGATCCTAGAGAACTGTTTATCATACAGCCTTAGGCTGATAGGAAACTAAATGATTGACTGTTGTGTGGAGAAGGGGTGGGATTCAATAAGTTTACACTTCCTCCCACTCCTTTTCGAATATGTCAATCAAGTCATATGTTGTTATAAGTTTTCATGTTTTATTGAAATCTGTTTATTTCTAGCCAACAATATAGGATCATTTTGTTTGTTTTTATGGCATATTTGAAATGAACTGAACTGAAAAATGTCAAGGTACAGAGTGTCCTTTCAAGATTCAGCTTCTAACAGTGCCATCGTAAAACACACACTCTCGGAAAACCCCCAAAGCCCATATTAAAAACAAGCAATAAAAGACGTTTTACAGAATATCCTCCTGAGACCCAGGAAAGTGAAAGTTTTAGCTTTTTTACATTAAACAACTGTCTTAATTGGAAATCGCATAATGCAACAGTTTTTTTCAGATACATTTTTTAAAATTATTTTTATTTACTTATTTATTTTTTAATGGAATATCCTTTGCTATGGACAGCATTTTTTTAAAGTAAAACTGTCAATCTTTTGTCCCCTCCAGAGAACCAAAATGCATCGCTGGGTCTCAGGAGAATATATCAAAACTTACAATATGTTACAAAATGAAAATGTGTCACCTTGGTTTTTTCACACATAACATGTACTTACCTACTCCTTTGTGTGCATCAATACTTGTGAACTCAATGGTACCATCATGACACCTCTTGGGGTCTTCCTTGTACTCCTTCAGGACACCGTCAGGGGAGTATCTGTACGCCAGCCCATAATCTACCAGGTAAACCTCCAATCCCAAACACACACACAAAAACCAAGAACAATATCACATTAAAGCCTTTCAGATACAGTAATAACATCAGGAATCTGAAAATACCGATTTCATTTGTGCTCATTCCCTGTAAACAGAGAAAGATCTTGATCCATCTTTACTTTTACAACTCAAAATTCATTTATAGTGACACTGGGTTTATTTGTTCTTATGCTTATATACAGCGAGTTACTGTCTTCAATAAAACGGCATAATAAAACTAAAGCTACATTTGCTAGTAACTCCAGGGGAAAGCTTTGGAAAAGCACAGCACAAAAAAAGCTTACCTAATATTAAAATCCCGAGGGGCAGATTTTTAAATTGTCATTTATAAATAGCTCTTTAATAACACCACCAATGATACATTATTAATCTTCAAATTAAATATTTGCCCCTGCCCCCACCTTGTTTGCTAGTAAGAGCTCTTTGCTGCTGCCATCTAATCTCCCCCTGTTTGTAACACACACACACACACACACGCACGCACACACACACACACGCGCGCACACACACACACACACACACACACACACACACACACACACACACACACACACACACACACACACACTCCCTCCTCTAAGGGTCTTAATTGAATCTAATGAAGGAGCACAAGTGTGTTATGATCAAAAACACAATTGCCTCCCTACTTTCAAGGAACAGTGCAGGGGTCAGAGTATCAGCTTAGTTTCTCAACACAATAATATGTTGTAGTATTTGGGCTTGAGAAGCGCATTTCACATTCATGTTCATTTTCTCTCCTGACAGTTTAATGGTTTTAGCACTGACCTGGTTGGGATCACTGTGGCTCAACATGAGGTTGGATGCTTTAATGTCAGCGTGCACGTACTCATGCTCGTGAATATACTCCAGAATATCCAGCTACACAGGAAAGAGACAAAAAGAAGATTATTATTTTGCAAAATGCACATTTTTTTGGAATGGATCATCAAATTTCTACTGTAATGATTCCTGTTTCTGTCTGAATTAATAAAAGTGTGTTGATTAAAAAAAAAAAAAAAAAGCCACAAAAATTGCAATTAAGTGTGCAATTAAATATGAGATTAATCAGAGCACATTGGAAGGCAGCACAGTGTGTAAATGTTATCTGTCAAATATTTGCATAAAATGACCAGGCACAAAAAAAAAAATATCAGCAAAATATTCTGGTGCTGCGACTTAATCAATTAGCTGCATGAGATAAATTAAGAATAAAAATAATAATAATGTGTGCTGGTGTTTCAGTCAAATTTCAGTAATAATACTAGTTTTCTTTGTCGTATCTGATGGGATATGCATTTTTAATTTAAATGCGTTACATTGGGCTGTTTTGTTATAGATGAATTTAATAGATTCACAGTCTAAATAGCATATTGGCTGATAATAAAAATTCACTTTCTTCTACAAAGTAAAGCCTGTAGAGGAGCATGTGACCACGGGAGTAGTACTGGTTTTACTTCTTCACTCCATAGCCAGTGACTGCCTTTAATAATGGAAGTCTCGTTCATCAGGATAATAAAAATTAACCTTTTGATGACTCACAAAGGACATACGCTAGTTTTAATTGAGTTCCTGCTCCATCTAGTTATTGAACATATTAAGATCTAGTCACAATGCAGATACAATTGGGATCATGAGAATGCTAAATAAAGCCCAGGTACAAGTTTCGATTATATAACGGCCAAGATACAGATCTCATATTGATATTAGGTTGAGATGATCAAGCCACCTATCCACAAATTTATACTGAGAATTTAAACAGGAGAACTTTTTACATTTAAGAGACAGAAGGAGGATGTAAACCTCAGCACTGTTTTTATAAAGATCATTATAAACTGACATATTGCAATTTCACTCATGTAAGTATGTATATAGTCAGTACAGTTTTATGACTTATTACAGGGTGTTTGCTCTTTAACAAAATAAAAATTCCAGATTTTCAAAACTGCTATTTTTCCCCCAGACCTCGACTTTATGTACTTTTCTACTTGTGTGTCTACTTTTTTGGTTGAGAGTGTACCTGTTGTGTGTAGGAGAAAAGTTCATTTTAATAAATGTATGAATGAATGAATGCATAATTCATAGAGAATTATGTTTTACTGACAAAAAACATACGAAAATGACAAAAGTACATGGATATCACGTGAACAAGTTTCACTAGAATCATTCCAGTACTGGCCGGTTAGTGAAATCATATCAAGTTTCCTCATTCCTCATGTATTTCTTATCTTACAAAATTATGTGCCTTTGAGCATACTTTAAAATTCGACTGAGAGAAACTTGTTTCCATCCTTTAAGACTTTCACACAAAATTCCAGACTTTTCAAGGTCTGGGAAATCAGCGTTTCAAAATTCCAGACTTTTTAAGTCTTTCAAAACCTGTGTCAACACCCTGTATTACTGTCATTATTATATCTTTTCATGTTGTTTGTCTTTTGCACAGTCTTTCATGTACTTTATTCTGTTGTTCTTGACCAGCGAATTTCCCCGTTGCGAGACCAGTAAAGTCTCATCTAATCTAATCTTTCCACTTTGCAAATTCATCCCATGGGCCACATTGGACCCTTTAGTGGGCTGGTTTTGGCCCACAGGCCATATCTTTGACACCCCTCAATAAAGTCTAATCTAATCTAAATTATTCCTGATATTGTAAATGATATTTGAATTACTCCCAATAATACAGAAAACACAATTCAGAACAGTGTAAGAGAAACTAAAAACAACCAACCAGACGAAGGCCGAGCTGCAGAACCAGTTTTCTGGAGAATCGTCTTCCGCATTCTTCAAACTTCTTCTGCAAATCTGAACCAAGTCTGTCGATAACCATGAACCTATACCTGCAATTTCACATTCAACAAGTTTTATTTTTCACATTCCACCTCTCCAGTTCTTTTTTCATTCAGCGCCTACACAGCTCTGCTTATCAAGTCATTTCAGTTTATTTGGAAAAAATGTTAACCTGCTGAACCACCTCATTCTTTGTATGGTTATAAATAAAAGGTGCATTATTAAGACTGAATAGGTAGATTTGTTCAGGGTCATTATATTATGTCAAAGACTGAGGAGGCTGGTGCAGTTTGCGTACGGCCCCGTTCTTCTTCTTACTTTGATGCCATGCACACTGACACATAAATACTTACTGCAGAAGCTGACATTTTTACCCTGCTGCCTATTTGAATGAAACAGGAGGATGCTCCGTCTCTGTAATTTGCTGTTGCTGTCGTACTAAAGCAAAACCGCCGCTGTGTTAACATCTGCTTATCTTACATTTAGACACTTAGTGACATAATGATGCCTGAACATGTACTATACATATTTGTGATAAGAAAAGTGACATGCTCAGAGGTCCAAATTTACAGTTTTGTGAACCACTTAAAACAGGGTTCGTACACATTTTCCAAGGTCAAATTCAAGTACTTTTCAAGCACTTTTAAGGGTCATTTTCAAATTTTTCCAGCACAGCACCTTATCGTACATATCTACAGGAATACATATACTCAGATTATTTTTTTCACTTTTTATCACAGTGATGTACATTGCATTACACTATATACATCTAAAATGATGTTTCATAATAGCAAAAAGTTTAGAAATTAAAAGATGAACACAAAGTTTTATCAAAAAAAAAAAAAAAAGCGAAGCCACTTGGCATTCTTCAGGCGCACTCGCACCAAGCCAAAGATTAAGATAAAAATTAACCAGGAGTCGACCTTAGAGCACCCGCTAATTTTCTTTTTTGACATAAAGTTTTATTTTTCAACATGTATCACCTCTCTGTAAGCAGCGTTAGCTTGAGTTAATATAAAAAAATAAATAACATCACAGAATTATAATTGCAAGTACTTTCAAGCACTTTCCAGACCTTGAAAACACAACATTGAAATTCAAGCATTTTCAAGGACTTCAAGCACCCATTCGAACCCTGTAAAATGAAAATGAATTTCCCAAAGCCTTACTTCTTTCCTCCTTTGTCGTGCAGCCCTGAGCCCCAGTATCTGGGAACTCCCAGATTTTTCAGCTTGTGAGACCTCATCCAGCTCTGAACTGCAGAAAACAGTGGAAAGTTATAAGTTATGCACAAAGCGACAGCAGACATTCTGCCTCAAATGACCTTAAATCATGTGAAAACATCTGTGAAATACACACGACGTACACGGAAAAGAGTTAAGCGCATCAACATTTCCTGCCACTTCCTCTGAACATAATGCTAACTGGTGCTGGTGTAAGTGGGTGATGGCTGTGATGCTCAAAGTAATGAGAGTATAATTCCATCGGGGGGAGTCGGGCAGGGCGGCCGCAAGCTAATCTGCTGCTGGGACAAATATTTACCAACAACGTGAGATTCCAACATGAATAAAATATGAGCCTTTGGTTCCTTAGTAATATAACAGTTAATTGTCAGGGGAGATTGACATTTGGATTGTTATTATATAAAATGCAAAGCTGTGGCCTGGGGGCCAACGGCGCTGCCACCAAAAGTTTCCCCTCCTCTGCAGGGCCCCTCCGTGCCTCAGCTACAAGATTGTCTTTTTTAATTAAGAAAGTTAGGTTTCTTTTATTTGTTTGCCCTGGTGATGAGAGACTTTGTGTTGTGATCACAAGGCTAACTTTGGCTTAGTGACATACAGTACTTCTGCATGGTTGGAAACAATGGTGAAATGGCTTACTCAGATCAGGCTTTGCAGCTCTCATGTAAAACTTGAGCTCAGAGAACAGTGGTCCGTTCTCACTGGGCTCCTGTGGAGAAAAAAATAAACAAATCAAAAAACACACCGGTGCTTTGGTGCTTTACAGTTTACACTGAACTGTGTTGGTGCTTAAAATGAAAATAGGCCTGTAAATAGTCATGGTGTGCATGTTCAGGTGAGAAAGCAAAGTGAGATTCAGAAAGCTACACTTCAACAAAAAAAAGGGTGAGTGAATTAACCTCAGTACATTTAAGTTAAAACAGTTTAACAGGATGCACAATAGAAAGGGTGTAAGAAGTGGAAAATGGCAGTCACACCAAGAATATTTCATACAAGTAAAGAAGTGAAGTAGCAATGCCTTTAGGGATTGGCCAGAGAAGGTAAAATGTATTAATATAGAAGGAAAAATATACCATGAAATCAGCAGAAGACACACTAGACAGGAGAACAAGGGATCTTTGGTTCGATACATTTTCAGTACCAGTGAAGGAAACCTGTGTGTGTGTGTGTGTGTGTGTGTGTGTGTGTGTGTGTGTGTGTGTGGGGGGGGGGTTAGGAGGGGTGCGCTCTGTAACTACCTGTGGGACAGAAGACATTTCTACAAAATATGGTTCAGTCATTTGAATACTAACAGGCACCCCATGTTATACATTTTTTATTTTTGAATGTTCGTTTATGGTAAACTCTGTAATTTACTGAGCATTTGTGAACACCTCACAGTATTTCCTGAGGTGCTGTGAATGTAACCTCACAGTAACACTCCAGCAGAGGCACGGTGAAGGAGAAGAGGAGCAGGTTCACTTGATTTTGCCAACTTGAGTTAAAAAATAAAAACCTTTTTGCTATAAAGGAACCCGTGGACTCTTTTGTGCCACAAAGCTGCTACATACCGAAAACCGAAAGTGAAACAACATACTTCAAATGTCCAACCCAGCATCTGTGCCTCTGTTATACTCTCTGTTGTCATGTTTTTTGTTTTTTTTGCAGTGGCGCTGAGAATTTGCTGCTGCTGAATGTATATAGAAGAAACCCTGCACATGGGTTCCATTTGTGTCCATCCTACTTCCTGAGTGTTGGCGTTCTACACATAAGCTACATATATTCGTTCAGTACACCTCTGTATTGTATCGAATGCCCAGAACTGTAATGGTTCAGTTCAAACGAGTGCACCGTTACACCCCTACTTTACACTCAAACAACACAGTAAGTGTTCTCCAGGTCTTTAAGAACAGCTGCCATACATTAGTGTCATCAACATGCTATAGAAAGAAAGACGATCAAGGCAATGCAAACAGCATGAGCTGAGAGAAATCAGATTAAAAATGTACTTATTACACAGATTTTAAATGGTAATCTTCATTCAATAAAGGAAAAATGTATACTGTCCCACAGCATTTAATGTCATGTAATCGGAGCCTTTAGATTCTACAGGTATCAGTGACAAATGTGTGATTTTATTTGATATTATAAATAAAACTGACTGGAAAATAACTGGTGGTTTACCACTGGCATGCTGTTAATCAGTTGCCTATGATCCTAATTCAAAAATAATAATAAACTACAGAAGAACTAAAGAATTACACACTTGATATGAAATGACTACAAAATCTGATCACATTTTTGGAACATATAATGTAAAGAAAGCAGCACCTTAACCTATTTTAAGTACAAATACCTTTGTACTAAGTGAGTTTTGTTCTGTTCATTGTACGATTTGTCTGTGGTTTGTTGCCATTTGCTGACTTCAATGTCAGTTTCACTGCTCACTTTACAACAGATGAAACTGGTTACATTAATTCGAACACTTCCAAAGAAATACAATCATAGTCTGGAGTCACTTCACAGCAGTTTTGAACTGTATCTCATCATTAATCTGAAAAAGCAGTCATGGTATAACACCCACAAGTATCTACAGCCAACTCACACAATGCTTACTGAGGAAACTCTGTGAAACAAAACAGAACATTTTAAGTATAATTTTGCACTCAAAGCACACAGCCAAAGTTGAAACCGGAAGGACTACACTTAGCACTGAATGAGGGCTGAGGGCAAACTGTAAACCTACTAAACCTACTGTGTGATTCAAAAACGAAAAAGAAAGTGCTTGGGGTCTCACCACTTTGATGACATAACGAGCATCAGCTCCAACAGGTTTTGCCGAATTCTCATCAGCTGCAGAACAAGAAACAAGATTAATTCACTTTTTGGATGAGTGTCCATGAAATGTCAAAATGTGCAGGTGCCATCTTGCCCAGGACAGAACTGCATATGAATAATGATTTTTAAAAAAACAAACATTGTGTGTTCATGCACATCAGTCTCATGGATATTGTGTTTTTTTAAGCATCCCACTTTTGTGTTTTGCATTTAAACATCACATCCCTGTTTCAGTAAACCGTATACGACTTTATCCAACTGTTGATAAACTTGGATACTCTAACTGGCGTACTCTGATAGTATCTGGGATTCTGTCACATGTTTTCACCTGCTGATTCCTGCATAGCTGTTAAGTGATGTAACAGAAATCCAAAGATGGTGGCAGCAATGAAAATATCTCACTACTGGAGGAACACAAAGAGTTTTGTCTCTCACTATAGAACATGTGAAATATATCAAGCAGATTACAGTAGAAGGAAAAATCATCAAAAAGCAGTTTCAACCACACACACAGAAAAAAAAACAGTTCAACAAATCAGGTCACAGAGGAAAACACTACAGAAACGTTCCTTCCTGAAATAACATTTAAAGAATCAGTCACTACTGTATAATGTTACACACCTACTTATCCTACATGGTGACAGTGACAGAACAACAGCTGAAGGACATGTTTACCTGTTGATCCTGTCTCCCATTTCTGATAGCAGATGAATACCAGTAAGACAACTCCACAGGGTAATATTAGTATTTAAAAGTGCTAAAACTGCTATAAACCTTAGTGGCCTTGTCATCTGTAGGTACAATACCTTTAAAGTTAGACAATAACTTATGAAATGTCAGTATAAATTAAAACATTACGCTGTAAACATCACAGATGTTTGTGCAAACAGCACCAGTTACGAAAATTTAAGATACTAATATCTATCACGTATACTGAAATAGGAGTTCTCTGTGTTACATGTCAGTGCAAGTATGATCAAAACGGGGATGAGCTTCATAACTGTGATTCTAAGGGGCATGAAAGTCAGATTTCTGGTATCAAGTTGACATTCTTACCTAAATATATCAGGCCAAAGCCTCCCTGCCCAATAGGTGCCCCCAGTTTCCAGCTCTTCTTCCCGACGTCAGTGAGAACCTCTCCGGGTGGAAACTCCTCTGCCAGCTTCCTCTTTGCTGGAGCTCTGCCCTTCCCCGCCGCTTTAGCCTTAGGAGGCATCTGAAACACACAGTTATCTCTGGCCGTTAATGGACACAATGACAGTGAAAGCTAAGCAGTGTTTAATGCTTTTAGGAGTGAAGACTACAACTACAAAACACAACGACAATGTATGAGCACACCATATTCTCACATTAAACTGTAGTATACATAATAAAATACTGTAGCTGGTAGCTGTAATAATGTATTGGTACTGTAGTAACTAGAATATGCTAGCTACCTGTTTGTAGTCTGTTAGTGTCTGACTACAGCACATTCTGTTACACCGGTTACCACAGTCGCATTTACATCCCCTTTTTGTGAGTATATGAGCCTCTGCCGCTAAACCGAAAGGCATTTGGGGACAGTGCGGCTCGAAACACCTCCCGTTAATTCCAAAACATTAAGAACACGTATAAATTCCATTGTCACTTCTATTCTAACGTTAGCTGTCATGCTAGCAAGTGGGTAGTTAGCATCGCTATTTCACGTTAGCTACTCCGCGGCTACGTGTAATAAGTGCAGTCCCACGACACCTACGACGTTAACAGTACACCCGACATTTTGGGAAGTTTACTAAATGATCAGATCAATACACACCTCTACTTCGCTGTTTCCCGTTGTTTGAGTTTGGTTAAACTATGATGCTATGTTTGGACCAAACTTCCCGCAAAACTATCAACCAGGAAGTGGCGTCACGGCACTTTGCTATTCTATTGGTCGATTACGCAGCGTAACTTACGACAGAGAATCTCCGTAAAATGAGATGTTTTTGCTTGAGTTGAGAAACTCCCGCGAGAATGTGCGGTATTTGAGTAGAAATAATTGGTAAGTGAATTTTACACCATTTGTATATAAAATGTACTTTATACTGATACATACATGTGCTTATATTACATTTACACTGATAAAAATACCCCTATATTTCTATATGTTTATATCAGCACCACAAATGCAATTTACTGTATATGCCTACAGGTTATTAAGTGATGCTAGGCTAATAGCATATTAAGCTATAAAACTGCTATTTTTTAACCATTAGTGCGAGTGTTAAAACAACCAAAAGGTATTACGTTTAAGGTGTTTAGGGGCTTATCCTGAATGAATGAGTGTGTTCTATTTAAAAAGACAAAACAAACAAACAAAAACAGACTACTCACTACACATACAACACACTAACTTTTTTATTTCTGGCCATTTTCTATCAGTTCTTTTGGAGAGACCTAAGAAACTTAATATATAAAGCCTAGCAGAAAAAGAAGAGAAGAAAAATACAAAAGAGAAAAAATAAACTATCTTTTTTTTTTTTCTTTCTTAAAGAGTAGCAAGTGTGAAAACAGACAGGCGTAGCTGTAATTTGCTTGGTAGCCTAAAACCAGCTGACATGGAGACACTGAGACAAAGCTAATGCCATGGCCCTGGTGGGTATGACATCATGGTCGCACATGCATAAATAATGCTCTTGAACTTTTAAGAGTCACTTTGCGTAGGCTTTGCATTGCTTACATCCTTTGCTGTTGAATTGTCCTTCATGCTTGAAGAGTTTTTGATAAATGTGATTGTAGCCTCGGGTTCTTTTCTTTGGCATGTCAACAGCTGATAAAAAAAAAGGGAGAAAATAGAGGAATTAATTATAAAACACTCAAGATGAAAGCTTCGACAGTGACCTCAGCACACCGTACATTAGTCTATGAATCTGTTACACAGTATTCTCAATGCAAACCTCAAGGGAATTATGATGTTTTAAAGTCTTTTGGAGATTTAACAGATAGCCCAGCGAGTTTTGGAGAAATCCAACCAACACTTTTGAGCAAAAACAAGTGGCTGAGATTGCCGTTTATTCATAATTTCATATGAACCACACCACCACAATACCGACATATCAAAGTAAAAGACATGAGTCCTCGCAAAAACTATGTGAGTTTTAGTTTATTCCATAAGTTTCTGGAAGTGGAAGAGGCTATGATCATAATAGTATTATAATTTTCTAAAATCCATATCATATTGGCAATGTGTAGTTTTGTGTGCTGAGAAACATGTTTGGCTGCTCAGCTTCAGGTTCCTCTGCTAGTGGCTGTGTTTGTTGGTGGTTCAGAGTCCAGACAAACAATGAGCTTAAATAACCTATGAGGCTCTACTGAACTGAGGTAAGAGTGGAGTCGTGCCAGGTTAGTGACGTCAAATGATCCCTCTTACGTCACCCTACAGGGTTTTCCCCACGTTTCCATGTAGTGTAAGGTTTCTCCATTTTCCATACATTTGTTAAAGAAGGATGAGATTTCATTTGTGTGTTGTTTTTTTTTTAATAAACCATAATACTAATAATAAGAACTTCACAAATTTTAGCAATTTTTGACTATTACTGATACAATTCCTGGTTAAATAATCTACAGTAAGAACCAAAAAGCCTAAAAAACTAAATTCTTCTGTCACAATATCAACTGCAAGCAATCATAATAAGGCAGTTTTCTTTTAAATAATTTATAATTAATGAAATCTAATTATTTGATGTCTGTCTGGCTGAACATTGAACAAAGTACTGAACATTACTCTGAGAATCTGTAATTACATTCTATACACTCACTGACTAAATATAAGATCAACATTTAAACAGCTGTCTGATAAGTTAGTACAAAATAAGCAATAAAAAAAAAAAAAAAATTAGTGCAGCCTTATATACACTGATAAAGGCATCAGTTGTCGTTAATATGATATTTATCTTCTTGAGTGAAAGTCGAGGACACCACATGGTTGGTTGTGATTTAAAATGATTATTTATGGTCAGAATGTGTCAAAGATTTAAGAAATATAGAGGTAGAACATTAAAACAAACAACTGGCACAAACATTCTGTGCCCTTCTTGCTTATAAGTAATACACAAAACACAATTCATGTCATAAGCATGACCAGTACAAGTATACTTTATCCCATAAGGACCCAGTGTTACTTTTGTGGCAGTTCCCAAATGCATTTTTCTCTCTATTTAATCTTTCCTAATTGATTTATCACCATTTATTATAATATTATCCTCTGAATTTTGCATTTTTCCCCCCAGTGAAAATCATCTATTTTCCTATGTTTAACTGACTGATTATGAAGATGTTCGTAAAAGCTCAGAGTAAAGTCAAAGGTTATTGTATCAAAACAGAAAAATCAAGAAAAAGTGACTTTTTTCAGCAAAGTCTATCATTAACTGAACATAAACCCAGTGTGTCTATCCACTGTCATTGATCCAACTCCATGGATTTTACTGGTGAATCGATGTTGTAGAAGATGACGGTGTTTCCATGTTCACTACGGAGACTCTGAATGTCGAAATGGGTCAAATCTGATGACCATGAACAGATGACAAACTGTATTTTACACCAATTATTTACATATATTGATAGGATTAGTGGATCAGCAATTTAGATCAGTAAATGCTTTTGGTCAACGGTGGTTGTTTGGATCTTTATGGGTTAATTTGACCCAGGAAAATCCCTTGTCTAAGACACTATAAGACGTTGCTGCACCACTCCTGCCTATTTGTGAACCTACAGCTGAATGTTGATATCAATGTTGAATTCCAATGGTTATGTAAATGTGCAGAGCCTCACCTATTTCCAATCTGTCATTTGATACAAACATACTGCGTTTCACTTGCAACCTGATGCACACCTCATGAATAAGATATTGTTTCTTTAGTGTCTTGTCTTTCCGAGTACCACAGAGTGACGAGAGCAGCGCTTTACATCCAAGAGCCTGGTCCTCGTTCATCAACTGTTGCACGTCTTCCTTTGCCCTCTTCAAATAAGGATTATTTCAGCATGGCACCATGGAGGAGATCTTGACACAGTGAGTACTTCCCACTGAAACTGAACTGACCCTTAGCTTTCAAATTCCTACCGACGTGGAGTCCGAAGCAGAGAGATGACGCGCCGCAGTGACAAAGAAAGTGATGAGCAGAGTGATGAAGGAGCAGAAAAACCTGACAAGAACAAGAAGAAGAGAAGTAAAGGAGAGAAGCACGTGTCGTTTCCCCCCGATGAGCAGATAGTGTCTGGCTTTGCTGAGCACAGGAACATAGACAGAAAGGGTAAGCTGTTCTGTCATTTGCTGAAGGTCAGACTAAGTAGTGCAATGTGATTGTACAGCATGATAACAACACAATGTCATTTCATTGACTTTTTTGGTCAGTTATAGTAACTTTGTAACTCTGTTAGGTCATTGCTCAAATCACCACAAGATTAAAAAAATCTCTACCACCATCTGTAGTAGATTAGTTTGGGTGAAAATGTTAAAATATTATCTCAAAGTCTTTCAGCTAGATACCCTGAGCATTCACACACACACACACACACACACACACACACACACACACACACACACACACACACACACTCACACACACACACACACACACACACCATTCAATAGCCTTTTTTGGGGCTTTTAGGGGGACGGTCTCTTTAGGGCCCAGTTTTTCTGCACTAAACTGTATGATTTTCAAAAATACATCCTGATAGCAAAATAGAACCATAGCCTATATTTAAACAATAGATGAACCCTCTATAATGTCACCTACTGGTTTGTGGAGTTGAATTTTTAAGCCTCAAAATGGGTGACACAGCAGTATGTTGTTTTTAAGGAAACAAGTGGGCGGAGTTGGAGGAGAGCTCAGCATGACACTGGAACCTCACGATAACACCTTCCACACCCACAAAGAATGTAACCATAAACTCCTTCAAGTCATTTCAGCTGCCGGGTTTGAAAACAGTAATGTCAAAGTCATGAAATGTATAAACACAGAAATAAGGGCCACCTGAGCTAATTAGCAGGCTAACTGACAGACCATAGAAGACAGTATCAGTTAATGCTAACAATAGCTAGTGCAGCAAAGTTATGTCAGTTATTGTAATTAAGTACCAGTAAAGTTACACTGAAGTGGAACTTCAAAAATAAGTTTTATTTAATAAACTGGAGCTCTGCATGTCCAACTTAAAAGCTGAACTAATGCTAGTGAAGCACAGACAGGACAGTGTGTCAGACCAAGTCAAACTCACCTGGCCAACACTGTGGCCACTCCTTTTTTATGCAAAAGTTTTTTGGCTGTGGATAACAGAAAGGAAATTAACTACACAGACCACAACTGTTTCTGAGCTAGGCTGTAAATATATTTACTACTGCAGTAAAATTGTCCATTTTAACATGGGAGACATTCAAATTACTGCAGGTTTGGGCAGTTCTGTATTAACTGGTTCAGCCCTGCTTGTACAGAATGTGACACATGACAGGACAAATGACACCTTACACAGACAGCATTCAAATAAAAAAAACATGGATAATACCACATGATAAGTGTGAGTAGCATATTAGTGCAAATAAAATGTATTATTATCATTGTTATTATTATTATCATCCTGCAGGTCATAGAAGATCCCTTATCAGAATCAGAATACGTTATTAATCCCAGAGGGAATATATATATATATATATAAAATCACAATTAAATATCATTCATTTTTAATCTATATTAATCGTCTTTCATCTTTCATGAACAAAGAGACTCAAGAAAGAAGGGAATATATATACACTTAACATGTTTGTCGCAAGTTGCGTGGCACATTAGCTAAAGTGCTAGCAGAATCCCAGATTAACGTATGCTTCGTGTTAATGTGGTATTTTAATCTGGAAGTGCTTCAGCAAAAAGAAAAACTCCTTCCTGCAGAGTGAACGTAATACTTAATGTCGACTGTTCCGTCTTTGTTTTTTGTCCTCATATTTCCATCCAGAGGACCAACGTGCTGTTTAGTGTCTTCCATCTTTATGGGTTGGTTCTGCTGCCTGTCACTACTGGATCAACTGCCAATTTGTTCATGCGTGACGGTAACTCTACTTGGACAAACTGACCCAAATGTGTTGGCAGAGATGTTCAGAGTCATTCTGTGCTGCAGATGGGTTAATTGCATTAAATGTTTAATCAGATTAATCATGACGATGGATTAATCCGTGTTAACGCTTTGATTTTGAGAGCCCTAATTAATATAAATATGTATTTCCATTCACATTTGACAAGAAAACGAGTTCTTCACTGAAACGAAAATGAGTTCTTCACTCAAAACAAAACTCTTAAATAGTTTTAAGTCTTTCAGGTCTTTGTCACTCTGTGTTTCAGAGTCATAAGCGTTTCATAGAACCGATAAACACCGGCTGCTTCCATCATCATCAGTGAAATAACTTCTTATTTGCCAATAACAGCGTCAGTCTAAAAAGAGATATTGTCTGATACTGATGTTTGGCCAATATGTTTCTCTGTATTCCTAATATACACTACACTCTGTATGTATCCACACACACACACACACACACACACACACACACATATACATACATACACACATATACACACGCACAAATAAGTTTTGCATTAAAAATACTTGAAATGCAAACCAGATTTTGAAGGATACATTAAGATCAAAACACTGAAGTGTTTCCATCTTCATAATCCTCTGTAGTGTCTCACATCTGGAATATCCCATCCCATAAGGCTATGGTTGATAAATCGAGTTGTCTGATTGGTTGATTTATAGTCCAGACAGACTTTCATGTCCTTCTCACTTCTCATTGACTATCTTCTTTCCCTGTAGTACACATAAACAAACCCCACACACACACACACAAACACACTGCACAGTTTACCGTATGGCATTTCTAAGGCCCTTAAGCACTTTTGAATGGTTTCTGGTGCCTCACTGGGATGCGGAGACATTAAAGCGGTGAATGAGTGTATTCTTTTATTTTAGCTGACAGCTGCCTCACCTTGACAGAGGTAATGGTGGCCTACCAGCACAGCTGCAGCAGACACCAGGTCCAACCCAGAGCCAACGTCGTGCAACAGCTCCAGGTACGCCGCTCCACATAACACCATTAGTCTTGGTATTTGTCACTGAAGCCGCATGAGGTTTTTTGGTGTTTTTGAATCTGGATTTTGTTTGATTGCTGTGTTTGACGGTTTGTAAGTATTTTTTAGCCACGATGTATGTCACAGCAAGGATTAATCGGACGTAACATGACACTGTGTTCCTCATACATTACATCAATTTATACTTAAGAAAACACTTCTCATTTTTATGAAAATTTTTATTTCCCTGAAACTGAACCCCTCAAACATCTGTATGGGTGGGAGCTTGAACCTCATGTTTGCTTATTTCCGTACAGTTTTAGCTTACTTCACGTCTGATAGTAGCAAATGTATAAAAAAAATAAGGTGTTCCATTTAAACATTGACAAGTGATCACATACTGAGGGTAAAATTCCAACAGAGAGGACCGCTCCGGCAAAATGAAATTACTTTAAAACAAGAGCATGTACCCCTGTCCTTCTATGCAACATCAGCAACTGTGCGAATAAAATAACTGTAGCATGCAATGATATTACAGCGCTCCAAAAAGGATCAATATCCAGGCTATAACCTGGTGCAAAACTAAAAGAAATGAGACGCCCAGCCTCAGTGTCAGAGCATATCTGTCTGTAAACTTTAAAAAAAGAAATCTCTATCAGTGCAGGCTCACAGACACGTACACAAACATGTTTTAGAATATCCATGCAGGCACAAATACAGTGCACACTCAATCTGAAACAGAGAGTATGCACACAATAATAATAATAATGATAATAATAATAATAATAATAATGTTGCAATCTTTGAATAATTTAAATCATTTGTATCCATCAGAGTCAATGAGGCTTTTTTCTGCAAAGACTGATAGTGTCTCAACTCTAAACAAAAGACTAAGAGCAGGTTAACTAATACATGTTAGAGTGACTGACGTGCATATTGTTGCTGTCAAACAGAAACCTCATAAGTACATTTTTGGTCTTTTTTTGTAGTTAAATGATTCTATTGGTTAGTCTTCACACTGACCTGCTGGTTCAAGAAATATTTAACCAATGAAAAGTGTTTAAAACTTCTTGTTACTACATCTCTTAACTGCTTTAATTTATTTAGAATAGACATAATTTTTTCAGTTTCCTGAAAAATAACCATTTTGGACATAAGAGGTTTCTGCCTGACAGTGGTGATATGTTGCAGCACAACGCATGAAAATGAACATCAAATAAGGACAGAAATGACTATTGTCTGTATATTTCTTTTAATATTTTTCATCAGGGTATCAGTCTTCCCATCTGGCCCAGTCAACTGATTCATTTTTCTGTTCTATTTAATTATCCCGCCCCCCAAAATGGAGGCAAGGGATATTGTTTTTAGTTTGATTTGTTTGTTTCTTTGTTTGTTAACACTTTATCAGCAAAAGTATTGGTTGAAATCATACCAAATTCGGTTGATAGATTGCCAGTAACTCAGAATAGATGTGATTACATTTTGGGAAAAGTAGGTCAGAGTTCAATTTTTTTATGAATTTTTAACCCCCCCCCCCCCCCCCCCTTTACTTGTAATGGGTGAAATTTCACATGTCTATAAAAACATTAATTTTGTTTCAATTTACTTCAAACTTGGCACATATATAGAGACAATTGATATGCTGACATCAGCACACACATAGACATGATGACATCAGCTGGATTGATGCCAAAATAAGCTACAATACATGTGAGGGGCAGGGTTTTGTCTTGCCTGGCACCACTTATTCTTGTGTTGATAGTATGATTCAAAAAGGAAAAAATAGGGCTATTTTGTTTTCCAAAATCACTGAAATCACTGAATGAATTAAAAGACAAACCTTTCCCACAGATTCCACTGAATAGATTTTTCCTGAGCTTCTGTGTCACTGTTGTTGTCAGCAGATCAAGTTTACTGGCTGATGTCAGATCACATGATGATATGTTACTATATCTGGGAGGAGACTGCCTATCTGCGCCTCTCTTTATCTACTGATGAAAGCTGTGAGATGTACTTGAAAGCTTCAAAAAAAAAGATAGACCTTGAGATATGAAGTGCTGCATGACACAACATACCTACTTCATTCATTTTAATACAAAGTCAGTGCTGGTCGATGGTACTAGCAACTTTTGCCACAGCACTGTGTGGACACTTTTATGTGGTAGTTTTTGAGATGGAGTTCAATATTATTTCAGTCATGTGTCATCGGAAATTATATGTTTTTTTTGCAGACTTTGACAGCTTGTGTGTGTCTGTGGCATTAGATTTTTTCCATCGTCTTACCTTTGCTGTAAACAAGAATGCTGCTGATCCCAGGAAGCAGTGATTTTTAGAATAGTTGTGTGTTCTTTCCTTGTGATGAACAACCACAAGAAGAGAAATTACAAAACAGAAACAGGGATTATGTCAGAAATTTTAACCTATGAAGACCCAGTGCTGCTTTTATGACAGTTTCCAAATTAATTTTTCTCTGTATTTAACCTTTCTTAAATGATTTTTCTCTATTTCTTATAATATTATTCTCTGCATTTTGTATTTTTCCGTGTAATTCATGTACCTTCTTATACGTAATTCACTGATCATGTAGATATTCATTAAAGCTCAGTTTAAAGTTGAGGGCTATTATATCAAAAACAGAGAAAACTGAAAAAAAGTGACTTTTTCAGTCAAATCTATCATTAACTGAACATAATATAAGTGTCTCCATTCACTGTCATTGATCCAACTCCATGGATTTTACTGGTTTTTTACAATGTTGTAGAAGATGACGGTATTTCCACATTCACTACTGAGCCTGGGTCATATCTGATGACCATGAAAATACGACAAACTGCATTTTACACCAATTATTTGCATGTACTGATAGGATTAGTGGTTCAACACACATTAAACATTTTAGATCAGTAGATGCTATTGGTTTGGGTCTTTGTGGGTTAAAATGTAACAGATTTTAAACTCAAACAAAGAACAATTTTTCCTATTTAAAAAAAAAAATCAAACAGTTTAGTCCTCAAGAGGGTTGGAGGGAGTCGGAGTCCATCCCAGTTACGCACAGGTGGAGGTGGGGTACACCCTGTATATGTGACCAAGTCATTAGGGCTGATATATACACATGAACAACCATTCACACCTAGAAGAAATTCAAATTTAGTTACAGGTTTTTGAACTTTGGAAGGAATTCACTGTCATTGATCCAACTCCATGGGTTTTACTGATAATCAATGTTGTAGAAGATGACGGTGTTTCCACGGAAACTACAGAGCCTCTGAATGTACAAATGGGTCATATCTGATGACCATGAAAAGATGACAAACTATATTTTACGCCAGTTATTTCAGCGTATTAATATGTTTAATGGATCAGAGGTTATTCAACATTTTAGATCAGTCGATGATTTTGGTCGACGGTGGATGTTTGGGTCTTTATTGGGTCTAATTGGAACTAGTTAATATTAATACTGAACATTAAGTAGTGATCCGTAATTACCAAACTCACAGTACCATCTCATTGGCATGCACTCTAGAGCAGAATGTTTCTGTATCATTTTCTTTTACTGCCTCTCCAATAAAATAAACTCGCTTATTCTCTCTTAGCCTAACTTGAAATACACAGTCTGCCATTTATAATTCATTTTATGTACATACTTACTTTACTTGGACCCACCGTGTTAAAGCACAGTGCTCTCCACCCCCCCCACCCCCCACCCCCCTTGCATAAATTTTACTTGAGATCAAGGGGAATTATTTGTGGAAAATTAGAGACTTAGCAGTGCTTACATTAAGCATACAGCCGCCGTATTATCTCCGAGGTGCTAATGAACCCAGTTGCATTTGAAAACGAATGTAGGTGGTCCTCCTGAAAGAGTAAAATATGTATGGTTAAGCATTAGCTAAGAGGGGCAATATTTAGACCAAAAAAGGGCTGCATGTGAATGAATCCATAATAAGACGATGCAAAACGAAAAGACTAACGCCTAAAGAGCAAATTTATTAAATTAGGTCTTTTCAGGCGAGGGGCGATTCCCCCGAGGACCAGTGCTGAAGACTATTCAAAGCTTTTTTTATTGCACCCTTGGGCCCCTTTGCACTCCTTTGAAATGTTGTAAGTGGATAAAACAGTATAGCTGTTGGTGACATCTTCATAGGAGTGGTAAACAATAATAGGTCGGAGCCAGCGGGGTCTTAGGCCGCCATGCTTAATGTCCCCGATTTCACTGTGCAAACTGTGAAGTGAGCGTCTCCCCGCTCTGTGCCGCCGTTCGGCTCAGCCTGTGATTAGAAAGGTAATTGAGATGATCAAGCTCTGTTTCTCCACACCACTGTTTTGGCACGAGGGAAGAGCCTCGCTGCAGCCATTTATATTCAAATTAAGAAATAACTGAAACACATTAGGAGCTAATGCAGGTGGGACGGTGAAGTCGGTGTCTTGGTTCAACGTCCCCCCGGGAAGAGGTGGGAGGGGGTAGGGGGTGATTGACAGATTAATGTTTCTGTTCGGTAACATTTAGTTTACTTGATTCAACAAGTAATCTGAGATGAAGGATGCTGTATTTTTAATTTATTTATTTAACCTTTATTTAACCAGGTTGGGCCCATTGGGGGGGGGGGGGGGAGGGGGTGTCTCTTTTTCAAGGGAAACCTGGTAAAGACAGCCATGATACAGTCACATCATGACAGTTTTACAAGAATAAAAGCATTTGCAAACAAAGAAGAAACATTTACAGACCACACAGACCAACAGCCTTGATTCCAGAGTTTTAACACTCTCTTTAAAATTAGACAATTAAGTAAAATCATTAAGTATGAACCCTGTAAAGCCTGAACCATTAAATCATTAACAGAAAATAACAGTTCTTTGAAACTGGAGCCTTTATTGGTCCTTCTGAACAACCCTAAAATTTTTTTCTCAAATATCAGTTTTCATGTATGAGTTTCAGTTTTGTACCATATTTGATACATCGGGTCTCAGTGCTCAAATATTATTAGTTTTGAACAAACAAAAGCATAATTTAACACAAACATGTCTAACAAATTGGTAATTCCTTTTCAAAATTGTCAAAGTTCTTCCTCCTTCCTCATTAATGACAGTCTTGTAGTGTCACTGGAAAGGCCTCTGGTGAATGAATTCCTCCCCACTGGTAGATTATCTGTGTATTGTATGTATCTAATTGTGTACTTCAGGTTTTTCAAGAAAAAAATATCACACTGATCATGTAGAGGGCTTCAAAACTCATGTGTCAAATATGATACGTTTGGTGTTAAAGGGTTAAAGGGTGTATCACTTAAATTAAAAACAACATGAGGTGAAATGAGCTCCACCAAATAACCAAACAAACTAATCCTTATTAAACTATGACAGTGATTGAACGTTGCACAAAAATAATGTGAATATGCTGTAAATACAATAAAATCTAATTCACACTAAGCATGAATATCCCAAGATTGATCAGTTTTAACACAAAAAATGCAACATTCAGGTTTTTTTTTTTCCTTGAATTCTTGCAGTCGAACTTTCATGTTGGGAAAGACTTAAAATGCTAAAAAAAAAAAAAAAAAAAGTTGATGTTTTCAGAGAAAGTGCACAACTACAAACCAAAATAGAAATCTCAGTTTTGATTCACCCAAAATCAAAATAAAAACACAATATTCGCTTTGGATTTACAGATTCAGAGAAGTGAAAAATCCACAAAAAGTTCAAACCGCATGATTTGGTTTCTTTGTAAACTCCACCACCGTCACCTGTGTTTTGGTGTTATTTATAATTTCTGCATTTCATTTTCATACAAACACTGATGTGGGATTTACAAGCCAAATCTTCCCTGCCCCTCCAGACCCGCACACATTCTAAATGAAGCGAGCTACTACTACAGTTTGTATTCTTTCCATGATATTTGGAGAATAAGCTTGGAATTAGTTGCATGTTGGCAAATCTTCTAATGAACAGCTTAGTGCTTGTTTCCCTTGCAGATTATTCAGTTGAGTGGACTGAAGAGAAATCAATTACCACAACTTAACTTTCATTATTTATCGTACAGCTGAGGGGAGGGAGGGTGCGGGCAGCATGACAGCGTGGCTCTCTTAAATTCATAGGGTCAGATTCAATTCACAGAAATGTTATTTTCCTGGGATAAATCCCTCCGAGGAGGGGAGGGGTGGGGTAGAGGGGTGGGTGGGATGGGGATAGGGAGCGAGAAAAGAGAGAATCCCTCCAGAAATGAAAAGACAAGAGAAAATCTGTTTTTACAGACCACCGCTGCTTTCTCAGCTCTTTTGATTAGCATTAATGTTGCACTGCGGAAGTCTGCCGGCACAACTGTTATAGCTCCTTACACACACATACACACACACACATACGCAGAAAGCTATATCTCTCCCTGCCTGTGTAATTCTAAGGGGAACATTTTTTTTCTTTTAAATTAAATGCATGCTGATTGTTATTGCGGCACCCCCCTCGTGTGTGGAATAGTCGGCAGCGAGGTAAATGTCACTAAGTAAGTGGCACACTATTTTCCTTGGTGGTTGTTAGCAGGGTTTCACATGCAAAATAAAAGCGAAGAGAGAGCGCGAGGAGGAGGTGGAGGAGCGTTCCTGAATGCGAGGGCTTATCAGGGAACAGCAGGGGGACCGGACATATGTCGCTCCTCTCATTACAGGCCGAGACGGTGATAACGGGGCGGTTAGTGGCACATTTGAAACGGCATACAGCAGCAGCAGCCGCAGCGATCGCACTGGAAGAAAGAGAAGCAGAGAGTTGGGCTGAAGATGAGGATAGGGATGGGGATCACCACGGGAAACAGCGCTAACTCTCTATAGTCTGTCATTCAGATGGGCAAGGCCAGTGTTTTTCAACCTTGGGGTCAGGAGCCCACGTGAGGTCACCTGGAATTTGAATGGGATCAACTGAAATTTTTTAGTAATTGATAAAAATATAAGAAAAAAAACTTACTAATAAAAATATCTGGTGAGTTGAGAGAGACAGTCATAATCCATAAAAGACATGACAAACTGTGAAGCTGAAACTGAAGCACTGTGGTTCTGTTTATCTTTCAAATGTTCATTGTGGTCAGTTTCAGATGCTGCAGCTCTTTCATAATTCATAGTTTGAGTTCTTGTTCGTTCAGTATTAATTGTCAGCCTTGTAAATCCAAGCTGGACTGACTGTACATATCCGGACCAAGGAAAATAAAATTCTCACTTTGTGCAGTAATCTACACCTGGCTTTACTACCTCCGTCCAGAATGATATACATTATATAGACTAAATGTCATCTAAAATTAACGTTTCTATGCAACGTACTATAGTAAACTATTGCATGATCAAAAACAAATTAATTTTAGCAAAAAAAAAAAAAAAAAAAGTCTCTGTTTTGAATGTCTGAGGTCGCCAGAAATTTGTGATGTTAAAATGGGGTCATGAGCCAAAAAAGGTTGGGAACCACTGGCCTAGGCACACACACACACACACACACACACACACACACACACACACACACACACACACACACACTGTATTTAAGACACATAACCTGTTTACATGACCATAAAAATCTGATAACTGGGAGTAGTCAGATAATTGTAATAATCAGATCTGACGTGTTTACATGTACTTAAGAAATGCGATAATGGTGCCCACCTTATTGTCTTCAGTCAGAAATTTTCTGACTTTGTGACAACAGGGCACCTCCTGCAATAATCTGAAAACCCTGGTTTAGATGCTCCAGTCCATTATCGGACTTCTTTCGGAGAACGTACATACATAGTGATGGTGGAATCCTGTTGCTGTCTTCACATTTGACTATGTAACTTCTGTTTTCTACGATTTTTATGGCACTTACACATGCGCAGATGTAAAAGAACTAAATAAATCAGATTAACCTGTATACATGCTGGAAGACATGGGAGTATTGGGGAGAAATCCAGGTGTGTTAATCTGGTTCCTCATAATCAGATTGCTACTGTTATCTGATAAAACAGATCAGATTATCCTGTTTACATGATCACTGGAATAATCTGATAACCCGATAATCGGATAATGATCGGAATATTAAAGGGGCTCACTGACTCCATCATCTTCTATTGTAGTTTTATATGATTTGGCTCAAGAAGCTGTTTGGGAAACAGCATACATAACCAAATGCAGACCCCCCCCCAAAAAAAAAAGCGTTCTTTGTGTAAAAGAGCCTCTTTTACATCCTCTGCCTCTAATTGAATTGGGAGCAGTTGCAGTTAAACTGAATGGCATGTGTGATGCACTATTGGTGGTGCACTATTAGGCTGAATTGAATTTACACGGTCGGGCGGTCGCACAAGTAATATGAGTGCTTTTGTAAGAAGGGATAATATTACAGGCCTGGCCTTAGTGACGGTTCACACAGTCGTATCATTAAAATGACCAGTTTTATCCCTGATCATACGTGTCAACACAAAACCAAGGTATACATCTGTCAAGTTGATACATATGGACATTAGAGGATAGTCATGTGGATTTACTCCTGTTTGAATTACTTGTATCTCTGACCACTTTACAGAACATAAAAACATATTTCGTTGCACTTTACAATGGGATTTTAGAATGACATTAAAGCTTATTCTATTCTATTCTATTCTATTCTATTCTATTCTATTCTATTCTATTCTATTCTATTCTATTCTCCTCTATTCTATTCTGTTTCTATTCTTTTCTATTCTGTTCTATTCTGCTTCTATTCTTTTCTATTCTATTCTGTATCTATTTTGTTCTGTTGTATTCTATTCTACTCTGTTTCTATTCTGTTCTATTCTATTCAGTTGTATTTTATTCTGTTCTATTCTGTTTCTGTTGTGTTCTATTCTGTTGTGTTCTATTCTGTTCTGTTCTATCCTGTTTCTATTCTATTCTACTCTACTCTACTCTACTCTACTCTGCTCTGCTCTGCTCTGCTCTGCTCTACTCTACCCTATCCTATCCTATCCTATCCTATCCTATCCCTTAAACCCATCAGAATACCTTTTAAGCGGGATCTCAACCAAATTAGGCCTAAAAATGTCCTTATTGACATC
This sequence comes from Sphaeramia orbicularis, assembly GCF_902148855.1. Classification (NCBI taxonomy): domain Eukaryota; kingdom Metazoa; phylum Chordata; class Actinopteri; order Kurtiformes; family Apogonidae; genus Sphaeramia; species Sphaeramia orbicularis. The sequence goes on from NC_043978.1 coordinate 46,135,237, forward strand.
TCATGGTATAAAGTCCTGCAAATAATTTGATCTGAGCTGAATTTATAAAGTTCATAATCAGAGGTAAACAGTTAATTAAATGGAGAAAAGAGAAGAAATCCATCACCATACAAAAGCGTTACGTACAACCAAATACTATCAGACGTCCAACCTGTATTTTATGTATTTTTTTCTCATAACTATGACCTAGATATAACCTTAGCCTTAGGTGGCGCTCTGTACGTATTGATGCCTCAGCTCCATTTGCTAATGAAATGTCAGCAGTATACTTGAGACCACTGTCACTATTGTTAGGTCTTTACTGTGGATTTCACTGTGTGAGTGTGTATCAGAAGGATGTGTTGTTTCTTTTCTTTTGAGGTGTAAAGGGAGCTGCCAGATCTTATAAATATGCAAATGTTTTCTGCACATAAACTACCTGACGTACAGAACTTTTATCCCTCATGCTCATGCCATGTGTGTATATACTGTACGTACTTTATTGCATTATTAATTACTTTATCATCATTTGTCATTATTTAGATGTGTAGATACTTGGCTGCATTCTTATAATTATTATTATCATTATTATTATTTTATCTCAGTTTGCTCCAGTGAACAGACCTAGATCTCGGTGATGCAACAGTCCCACAATCCATCAGTACACACTTCCTCCTGGAGACAGCTTTTGGCTAAACACTAAGGAAGGGTACAATGACCTACTTTAAATCGTATTACCCAGATTTTTTAGAGTGTAAATTTGTTCCAGTAGGTAGCACGATTAATATTACATACTTTACCTTTAGTGTAAGAAAATATTGTGACATAATTCTCATAATCGTTGCCGTGATACAGCAGGAAGAACTGCATCTGAAACACACACACACACACAGTTCAGATTGAGGGTACACACACACACACACAATGACGTACACACACCACTCAGGCTTGAATGTGTACATTATTTTTGACACCAGCCATTTAAGGGGACAGTATATTTTACTCAAAGTGGCATTAATTAAGTCGCTAAACGCGCACTATCATGTATTTCAAAGGCGGTGCGGACGAACAAAGGGAACGACAGAAGGAAATACTGCGAAAGTCAATTAGAATTTTATGTTCGTTTTTAGATCTTGCTTTTTTTTTAATCATAAATGAAGTTACTAATTTTGCCCGTGCTCTTTCTAGACACTGCAGCTTTAATTGCTAATTGTTAACAGCCAACGAATACATTTGCATATTAATTAGCCCCCCAATTTACATTTTTAATTTGCTGCCTTCAAAGGGTGTGAGATAAAAGGTCGTGTTATTTTAAATAATTTATCCTTTATTGCGGAAAAGATGCTGAAAGGAAAATGTGAGTGTGATTTTTTAACCCCTGTGAAAAGCTCTGAAAACGCATGTTAAATATACATCCATATATTGTCGCTTAATTAAACGAGCTCGGGAGGAAAAATGGTGCAGTCAAACAGTTTTTAATACAAAGCCACCCGCGGAGGCAGAGCAGCTCAGGACGGTTGAGTGAAGAATAGTGAATGCACCAGAGATGACTTCTGTGCAAGTGAAGTTTGGAAACCAGAACCCCACTCCCACTCCCACCACCGCCAACCTCCCCGTTTCTGTCTCTGTCCTTTTCCGTGTGTGTGTGTGAGAGTGTGAGGGAGGGAACGCTTTTCTTTTTATCACTCCATTTTGTCCTCTCTCCCTCCTGACACATCAATTGATTTGGCAGCCGCCGCCTTTTCAGTTTCCGTCTTCCACCACGAGGCAGCGGCGAGCGGAGAGGGAACGCACAAGTTCAGAAATTCATTAAGATGAAAAACAGTCGCCACTGTATTTCCTTTGCGAGGAGGAGGAAGTGCTGCGTGTGTGTTTCTTCTTTTTCCTCTTCTTTCTGTACTTGTGTGTGTATGTGTGTGTGTGTGTGATACGGATAACCAGCCCGTTGCTTTTTGCTCGTTCTCACCGAGCGTCGCTTATTGGCACGGCGCCACAAACAAAACCAGTTTCACCAGTAGACGCCGTCGCACCGTTGCACTTTTTGTGCTGTCGTTTTGTGACGGACTAACTGACATTGCGTGTATTTATTTACCTCAGTACAAATCTGACTATGGCTGACATGAGCGTAGATTTCACATTTCAAACATATGTATTTATAGCACCTGTAAAAACGGGAATAAACTGAGGAATTCACACTGTACTCCAATAGATGAGAAATATTGTTATGAAGGTTATGGTCAAAGTGTGTCTCAGGCCTTCAGTCTGCCTCAGTGTTCCTAAAACACACACATGCAAGACGTTTGAAATCCTGCTGAAACACTTATTTTTAAATGAAGAAATTCACATGTATGTTACCCATAAAGACCCAGAGCTACTTTTATGACAGTAACCCTTAATACAAAATTCAATTCAATATGGTAATATAATTCTAGCTCAGTTCGACAGTAACCTTCTACTACTTTACTTATTGGTGATAATGATCGACATTGACAAATATGAACATTTTTAACTGCGTTAAACCAGCTGTACCTGAATGTCACAGAAACCTAATCTTAGATTTTATTCAGACACAAACTAAAAACCTAGTCAAAGTTGTAGCCTTGTCACTGATCCTAGATCAAATCATCATTCTAGAGTCTTTAAATACTAAATTAAATTAAATATGGTATTACAATTGTAGCTTAATTCAAGTACTAAAGCTAAGTCTTGGCCACTAGATTAACCCATAAAGACCCAGTGCTACTTTTGTGTCAGTTCCCAACTGAATTTTTCTATTTAACCTTTCTTAAGTGAGTTATCCCCATTTAAATACATTTTATTATATAATATTATCCTCTGTATTTTGCAGTTTATTTGGTTTGTCAGTAAAAATCATGTATTTTCCAATATTTATTTCACTGATCATATAGATGTCCATAGAAGCTCAGTTTAAAGTTGAGGTTTATTATATCAGAAACAGAGAAAACTGAAGAAAAAGTGACTTTTTCAGTAAAATATATCAATAACTGAATGTAAATACAAGTGTGTCCATCCACTGTCATTGATCCAACTCCATGGGTTTTACTGGTGAATTAATGTTGTAAAAGATGACGGTGTTTCCATGGTAACTATGGAGCCTTTGAACATCCAAATGGGTCATATCTGATGACCATGAAAAGACGACAAACTGTATTTTACACCAGTTATTTACATGTATTAATAGGATTAGTGGATCAACAGGTATTAAAAGGTTTACCCAAGTAGATGGCTTTGGTCGATGGTGGATGTTCGGGTCTTTATGGGTTAAAGAGAAAAAAAAAACAAAAGAGGAGTGTAAATCAGGCCTTATATTTGTGGATAAATGAGAAAAGTTAATCTACAGGAAACAAATGTTTGCAACACGATTCCTTAAAGCAGGGCTGTCAAATTCATTTTTGTTCAGGTTCCACATTCAGTCCAATATGATCTGAAGTGGGCCGGACCAGTAAAATATTAACAGTGAAAAAAGTAAAATTACTAAATAAAAACGTTTACATCTACAAAGTTTCCTTAAAAATGTGAATAACATGAACAACCTGGAATTTCTTAAGAAAAATAAGCGCAATTTTTAACAATATCATGTCTCAGTTTATCTTTTACACATGTACATTATATCTTACAGGTAACACTGGATGTACAAACATATAAAACATTTAATACCAGGCAGAATATTAGTACAATTACACTTATTTCTCTTAAGACATTCCTGGTTGCTCATGTTATTCACATTTTTTGTTAAAGGATAATTTGTAAATGTAAACATTTTCATGTAATTTTACTTTTTTACACTAAAACCAAGAGGATTTGTATTATATATAGGTTATTGTGATAGTATTTGACTGGTCTGATCCACTTTAGATCCTATTGGCCTGTATGTGGAACCTGAACTAAAATAATTTTGACACCCCTGATTCTTAACAACTTCAGTGTAATTTTTGTATTTCATGAATCCATCCAAAGGACCGGATTGGACAACTTGGTGGGCTGGTTTTGATCCACAGACCGTTTGTTTGACACATGCCTTAAAGCTTTACGTTATCTTTTGAACTGTCATATGAGTTTAGTGTTTTTCTTCACATAAACACAGACCTTTACACCATAAAAGGGCAGAAACTGGTGCATAAAAATACTAAATTGGAGCTTTCTAAGGGAAGTCTTTCAACTAGGTTCAACCAAAATCCATCCCCTATTTAATGTCGGACACAAAATGAGTCCAAACTTGAAACTTTTCTTATTCCTCTGTATTTAATTGATTGATTGATTGATTTTTAAAATGGGACAATTCATATTAATGAACATTTACATGTAAATACGAGAGATTTAGAAATGAGAGGTAAAAAAAACAAAAAACAAAACAACCCAAAAAACCTTACAAATAACATAATACCATAACTGAATTAAGACATACAAAAATTAAACCCAGCCTTAGGAACATCTGAAATGATCCCTTTATTTATTAGAGCAAAAATATAACTAGTGGTTGTCATCATCTGTCAGTTTGACTGTTAACAAGTTTCATAAAACCTACAGTAGGTTATAATTAATAACCGCCTGATGCAGGTCATTGCATTACAGGTAAGACGGTAAATATTAATGCAAATTCTGAGTGATAAATGCACAGATTTTTACATATTTGAAGCAAAATGTCAAATGAATCATACAGTCTGAAGACATTTGAATGTGTCATATAGCAAAAAAAAAAAAAAATAAAAAAATAAAGTTATATAAGTAATCATTTGCTATATTTGCGATGCTCAGTAAAAGCATGAGTCTGTGAGTCTGGTCAACTTTTTGGGTTTAAGTTCCAGATGATAAATGCATATTTGGTTCATATTCTTACTCTAATGTCTGAAATCAGCCACGTATTGTCTAATCTACTTTTGTTTGGTGCAAAAAATGTAACAACATCCCTGTTTCATGACCAAAATGAATGTCTCTTAGGAGCTTCTGCAAAGAATGAAATGACACCAAAATACCAACTTAGAATTTAATACAACTTTCAGTACAACTTCTGCAATACAATTTATTTATTTTTTTTTATTTTTTTGTAATAAATCTAGTAGAGAAGTCTGATTTTTTTCATGTCATTTCCATACCTATGTGATTAATAGAACTGAGTCAAAAACACATCCTTTTTTTATTTTTATTTTTGATTGATACAATATCAGAACTCAGTTGGGTATTAAAAACGCTGCACTGTAAGGACATGATTAAAGATTTCAGTCCTAACCATTAATTCCAGACTGATTGTATTTTGTGAATTATGTTTACATAGAAATAGCAGCTGTTGTGAGTTTTTTCTTATTTTTATTTATTTATTTTTTTGTCCTTACTTATTTCATTGTGAGCCTCTGGTGACAAAAGGCCTCTTTCATTGAACATAAAGCGCTGCATGTTAAAGCACACACTCACATATGCACCCACAGCCTGATCCAACTCAGAGTATATGTGCATATTTGTGCATGAGTATGTGTGTGTATCTGGCTTAAGATGATTAAGGGAGGAAATTCAACCACCTCTACCAATTACACACCAGCCTCTTGTATACATAAACAGTGCAATTTATGTCCCATTGATCTGTCTAATTCTTTCAACAGGAGCACATTATGGCCGCCGTCCTTTTGTCTCTCGACTTGCTCTCCTCTCTGCAGCACGAGAGCCGAGCGAGAAAGGCTTTCCAAGTCCTTTTGTACTCCGCGTGTCCCTTTGAACAATGAATCATATTTAGCAATGAGAGGAAACAAGGCGCTGCTCGCAAATAAGAAGGCGGCATCCACACAGGCAGCCAAGATGAGTCAGGGAAGGGGGTGGGGGGATGGGGGGATGGGGGGGTGGTGGTGGGGGTTGGGGGGGGTGTCACCGAAAGAAACCCCGGGTTTGAGTGTGTTTGTGAATCCACTCACAGGGACGAAGCAAGACTTTTCAGGGCCCACAGTAGAATTCCTCCACACATTTGATTTGATTTGATTGTTTATTTTGATTATATCAACATTTAAAACCAATACAAGAAAAATCTATAGAAAGCAGAAAACATTTTCGAAAAGGAGCAGAATGAAGTTCAACTTATATACTCCCACCCCCTTACCCTATTATTTTACTGACCATAAATTCCCATGCCAGCTCTCGTAAGTAAACTTAACAAGTCTTATACGTATCCAGTCAGTGTATCTTTTGGTAACTGGATTTTCTTTTCAGAAACAAAAGAAAAACTAGTGGTTAATTGATTTTCCTTTTAAAAGAGAAGAATTAAAATCGAATTTCCAAGCGTTTTTCTTTTTCAGTGTCACAACAGATAAACCAAATTTAAAAAATGAACTGATTCTCGTTTTCTCTTTCTAATAACAAAAAAGAAACTTACTACCTGACAGAAATGGAAAAACGGACCAAAAACTAATGTTTTTTCTTAATTTTCTGAGACCGGATGTTGTCATTTTCAAGGAAAGAGCGCTAATGCCTAGGTCACAAAGATTCTTACGAACAATGGGTTTGTACAAATCTTCCAGTTCAGTCTCGTGACTGAACATTTGTCTTCAGTTAGCATTTTTATTCAAGTGCTCACTCACTTTTTGACCTCACCAGCCGATCTATTGTGAAGGTGCTGTGTCCATTATTGTCGTCTTTGTTGTCATTGTCTTTGTCATCGTCTTCATCTTTGTCGTCGTTTTCGTCGTCATCTTCATCTTTATCGTCTTTTTCTTCGTCATCATTGTCTTCGTTGTCAATGTTTTTGATATTTTCATTTTTTTCATCTTTGTCATCTTAGCAATTTTTTCAAACATCTTCTTTGATGAAACTGCAGTTCGGATTCCTTTCAGATTTTTAATGTACCTTTCTTGGGACAGTCTCTACAAAATTTTGTCAGTTTTGAGAAATTGCGATTTTTGAATTTTGAATTACTTATGATGGGCCATACCTTGATGGTTTATAAGATGGAAACAGTTAGAGATATAAATATAGTCACTTCTGAGCCCTGATGTCTCTAAACAAACTAAACAAACATTTGTGGCAATCTGTAACTTCACCACTAGATGTCACTAAACATTACACATTCAATCTTCTACATTTACCTTGTGATTGCACACTTGATAATTAATTGTAGGTTCCAAACATGTTAATGGGGATTATTTTTGGAAGTATTCCTAGATTGTGCGGTTGGTGTGTGTGTGTGTGTGTGTGTGTGTGTGTGTGTGTCCTGTGGTCAACTGGAGCTTTAAACGCTTGAGCATCACCTACTGATGCAGACATTGTTTTTAGTACTGAAATAGTTTTGCCATGTAATTTCAATGTTTCCCCCCTTTTTTTTAAGTTCAGGTTGCATATCCTGTTTGTTATTGTAACCTATGGTAGTCTACAAACACACATACACACTCCATTTACATTATTATCATCCACCGGACAGTGTCAAAGCAAATATTGTTGTTTGTGTAAGGTTTTGGTGATAGAAAAAAATGACGTAAAGTGAATAAAAAAGCTGTAATACAATTCATTTTACTGTAAAGTGATCACATCATTGCCCCCTAGTGGCCACATGATGCAACTTGATGCTTCATGCAGATAAACAGTATATTTTATGTCCCCAAACATACTACATTTACCATTTGAGCACCGGTCCTCGTTAGAATCCACATATTGATTGTCATCCATAAAGGGAGGCTTTTTTCCTAATTTTAATTTCCCATCCTGTTTCCCTGTTGTGCTTGTCAGTCGCAAAAAAAAAAAAAAAAAAAAAAATCTGTTTTCCACCATCCGCACAAATCTGCCACCTCCGGTGATTGATGCAGTCAAATTAGATGTATGTGGAACACTGGCTCTGGCAAATGAACACATCAACTGATGACCAGCTGTTTCTAATTATTATACACTGGTTAATTAGGACGCCGTGTCACCATCAACGGCGGCGGTAAACTGTGTGAAATTCATAATTCATGCTCTGGCGTCCAATAAACCTCTCTGATCAAACCGGTACAGTGTGGCATGGATGGAGAGGCCGAGCGGAAAGAGGCTGGGGAGGGTGGATGGTGCTGTGCTGTTGCCAAATATCTGTGTATGTGTGTGTGTGTGTGTGTGTGTTCGCGCCTCTTCCTCACACCTCCTGCTTCTACCTCTCTCCCTGTCTCTCTCTCAGCAGGGTGTATGTGTAGGTGGCAGTGTGAAATGTCTGGATCTCAAAGGTAAGCTCAACGCCTCACTCCATCATTATTAAATATGACTGTGGACTTTATATGACATTCATGATACACTGATTCTGCCGTAATTATGGAGAGTATGTAATAATGAACTAATAAAAATATCAGACGTAGTTCTGCAGATTTTACAAACAAAAAAAAAATCAGTGTAATCGGTTAAATCTCAGAGGGAAGGTTTAAGCATTACAATGTATTTATTACACCTTACGCCAACGCGAAGATCAGCACTGAGGAAAGTGTGTTGATTTATCTTCAACTTCACTGTCGTTACACATGTACAAGGGAATGAAGTGTAGTTTAGTATCAAACCAGAAGTGCAATCAGTCGACAGTATCCACATAATAAATACAGGATAGATTTTTGGGGTGCTATAAATATACTATATTACTATACTATACTATACTATATTATACTATAGGTTCAAGGATCAAGGATTGTTTGTTGTCGTTCATTCAATGTAGCACATGAAGAAGGAAATCTGTGCTCAGGTCCCAGTAATAAGATAAAAAAAGGATAAAAAATTATTAAAAAAACCCCGAAAAAAACAGACACATAAAAACACATACATAAGAAAAGTACACCTAAAACACATTTACCATTTAAAAGACATTCCGTAGCAGGAGAGCAAAAAAGTGCATAATAAGCATGTCTGTCAAAGTGCAGCTCAGTGATTTACTATACTATACTATACTATACTATACTATACTATACTATATACAGATTAATAAGCATCACAATACACAGTATTGAAATGATTATTAATCTGCATAAAATATAGTATATGTACAGCATAGTACAGCATAGTACAGTATAGTATAGTGTACTATACTATACTATACTATATTATATACAGATGAATAAATATCATAATATACAGTATTAAAGACATTCCCTAGCAGGAGAGCAAAATAAAGTGCATAATAAGCATGTGTGACAAAGTGCAGCTCAGTGATTTACTCTACTCTACTCTACTCTACTCTACTCTACTCTACTCTACTCTACTATACTATACTATACTATACTATATACAAATTAATAAGCATTACAATACAGAGTATTGAAATGATTATTAATCTGCATATAATATAGTATATGTATAGCATAGTATAGTATAGTGTACTATACTATACTATACTATACTATACTATACTATATACAGAATAATAAATCTCATAATATACAATATAATAATTATATACAATATATATAATTAAAGTCCAATGAATATGTTATAGGACATAATAATGTGTTTATGTATGACAATATACATATTATGGACATATTATACAGGTGGATAGGGACATAATATACTGTCTATGTCAGTAAACAACACATGTATATTCCAAGATAATATTTGCTGTATGATTTCTCAAGAAACAAAAAATAAAAAATAACAGTAAAACTTCAGTCTGAACCTGAACCTGAGTGAGGGCTTACTAGTTACTACTGTTTTGTTTTTTTGTTTTTTTTCCAGAAGTTTTCCAGAAATGTGTGTGGTCATAAATTGTTGATAAATGAAGTCTTCAGTGGGCAGAAACAGAGACAAGCATAGGACAAATAATATTTGTATAAGAAGTTCACTGCATTTTATTTTGATATTTTGGTTTGTATATTTTCTTAAATGATTACCATTATTTAGTATTATTTCATATGCATATATATACTGCATGGAAAGGACAAAATAAGGATTATTATTGTTCATATCACTTAGTAAACCTTTTGAAATTCATTTTTCACACATGAAGACAAATGTTTGAGATGTTAAATAAAGTAAAAGTAAGATTATAACTCTTAAATATTGCTAATTTTCTATGGCTGAATTACCTTTATAAATCATTACAGTTTAATAAATACAGATAAATAGAACAGGTTTCAAACCAAAAGCCAAATTAGTCAGCCTGAACCTAAATGCGTAAAAGTCTAGCTTTAAATTAATTTAGCTTTAGACTAAATCTGATTGGTTAACAGCCGATAAAACAGTAGCGATAATTACATTGGTCTCCTATTTTTTTTTTTTTTCTGAGAACTTACCTTCTTCAGAGATAAAATAAGCTAAATCTTACATACTTGGATAAGACTAATTGGAAAACAAATGACAAAAGTGCTGGTCGACTAATGTTTTCACCATATATGGCAAAGTACATACTGTGCATAGGTTCATGCATATTTATGTAGTAGATTAATTATTATTACATGGAATGGAATGTGAAAAGCCAATGTATTGTAACGTACAGACATGGTTTTAAAGTAGACCTGATAACCCACAAACGAGGAAAAAACCCAGAGAATTCCACATTTTGACCCAATATTTTATCTCAAACTATAGCTAAGGGACACTTTTGACTTAACAGTGACCCAAATTTGGTAAAGTTCCTTGACTTTTATTCTTGAACCATTTTTCTCATACACCAGCGTTATTGTGATATAATCGTACATCATATTGCAATATAATTTTTGTCGTATATTGTGATAATGAACAGCTGTGGTTACTGCAGGGTCTGATCAAGCGGTCACACATGGACACATTTGGTGTTCAACAGTCTCTGTCATGTAAGCAGAGTAACTTGTATGCATGTATTATATATATTTGAGTAGGTATTTAGAAGCACTTTAACCCATAAAGACCCAAACATCCATCAGCGAACAAAATCATCTACTGATCTAAAATGTTTAAATCCTGTTGATCCACTAATGCTATCAATACATGTAAATAATTAGTGTAAAATACAGTTTGTCGTCTTTTCATGGTCATCAGATATGACCCATTTGGATGTTCAGAGGCTCCGTAGTTACCGTGGAAACGCTGTCATCTTCTACAACATTGATTCACCAGTAAAACCCATGGAGTTAGATCAATAACAGTGGATGGAGACACTTTTATTTATGTTCAGTTCATGATAGATTTTACTGCAAATGTCACTTTTTCTTCAATTTTCTACAGTTTTTATAACCCTCATCTTTAATCTCTGCTTTTTATGGACTGTCTACATGATCAGTAAATTAAATATAAGAAAATACCTGATTTTTACTTAAAAATGCAAAATACGGAGCATAATATTAGAATAAACTGTGCTAAATTACTTATGAAAAGTTAAAAATAGAGAAAAATTCATTTGAGAACTGTCACAAAAGTAGCACTGGGTCTTTATGGGTTAACATTTTGTATAACAAAATTTGGGGAAATAAAACTTTTAGGTGAAAAATGTCAAATTACTGCTTGGTAGCATGTGGACTTGAAACTGACATAAATTTTTTAAGCTTTACGCAAAAATTCAAAACATGCGGTTCTCGACAGAAACTGATATGAAGTAGGACAAAACCTTTTACATATTATGTTCAACTGCTGAAAATAAATTTTGGAGTAAAATTTTGAAAAGTCTCTGTTTTAATATGGTAACACGTGGACAGGTGGCCATAGTAACACGTGGATGACTCTTTACTAGGGATGCGAATTATCGGTTAATCCATTAATAATTTGTTGATTGACCTTATCGATTGATTAACAATTAATTGATAAGCGGTGATTTTCCTGAGAACCTGAATTTCTCTTTCAATAGGGTCTATAGGAATAAAAGCTAAATTGTTTATATAGGTTCCTTCATGAAAAAAGCTTGTCATGTTCCTTAATGATTGATTTATTGAACCTTTGGATACAGTACAGGCAATGACATTTATGGAGTAGAACTAAATAAATTCTGCAGAGAAATTCAATAAAATAAATGGATCTGAAGAGGGGCAGTTTAGAAGAAATGGGCATTTCTGACTTTGCATCAGTCGTTCACATGGAGATTTTTTGAGCGGAGATGCTGTCCCCATGGAGTTGATCCAATTCCATGGCTTTTACTGGTGAATCAATGTTGTAGAAGATGACGTTGTTTCTACGGTAACTACAGAGCTTCTGAACGTCCAAATGGGTCATGTCTGATGACCATGAAAAGATGATTAACTGCATTTTACACCAATTATTTACATGTAATGATAGGATTAGTGGGTCAACAGATATTAAAGGTTTACATCAGTAGATTTTTTTTTTTCAACAGTGGATGTTTGGGTCTTTATCAGAATCAGAATGATCAGAATACTTTATTAATCTCAGGGGGGAATTATTGGGTTTTACAATTGCTTCATTCAAGTGTAAAAAAATACCAGGAAAAAAAAAAAGGGGGGGTATATATATATATATATATATATATATACACACACACACACACACCAAATAAAACTTATTGAAACACTTTATTAAGGCACAATTACAACAGCAATTTGTAGCTTTTCATGTCCTGATTTTGTTCCTATTTTTGGCCCCAGTATTTTATTAAAAATTCATTAATTTTGGGATGGCTCAGAGCGAGAGTATCATTTTTTTTGCATTTTTCTGAGGTCATCATTAGGTACATCCTGGGGGGAAACATGTCTAAATTTCTCTTTTATTATTGGGTCTAATAAACTGGCAAAAATACCAAAATAATCCCAATTTCAAAGAAGCACCCAAATACACAACAAATAATTAAATAGTATTAAACAGTAAAAAAAAAAAAAACCAACAACAGTAAAAACAGTAAAAAACAAAACAAAACACTCACACACACCCCGCCCCCTATCCCATTGTTGATTGTTACACATTGCGGATTGTGATTATTGCACATTATTCATTATTGTGCATTATTGATTATGATTATTCCACACTGATGTTTTACCATTACTGCACATTGTTGGTTATTACACATTCCTGATTCCAGGTACCAAAATAAACCCAGTTTCATGGAAAGACCCGAATATAATTATGAGGTCATAATTGTAGGTTAAACTTCATATCATAGCCCTAATCCTGAACTTAATCTTAGCTCTAACCATAACCATAACTTAATTCTAAATTTAAATGTCATTCATCTGAACATCCAAACCTGCTGGACATCTTCCAGGGAGGTGTTTGGCCTGTGTTAGCTCTCAGAGCAGAGGAGCAGACACACGAGTCTCCAGCAGCAGCGTAAACTTGTGCGAGATGCCACGATGGGCGTCACTGTCGTCACGCACTGATGACATCTGACTGCGGGTGTCGCTGCCTTATTATCTTCCCGACGCAGGGCGGATTAGAAAAATAGGATTTCAGATGGCTCTCCCTTCCACCTCACACGCCCTCTGCCATCGCTCAGTTAAGTGATTATTGTTAAAACACAGAGAGAAAAAAAATCATTTTGGAAATAATTATGATAGTAATTATCATTTCCCCTTCTTGGCCGCGGAGATAAGAATTAACCCAGGAGAGAGAGAGAGAGAGAGAGAGAGAGGCGGTAAAGTCATATAGATTTGTTTCATCAGTCACAGTTTGATCTGGAGTCTGACTCTGTTTAGTAATCAGATTACCCAGCAGTAACTGTAATCAGACACTAAAGTAGCCATAACATGTGACTCAATGTTCATGTGATATTCAGATTATGAAGACCTCCTTCACTTTGTACGTCAAGATAAGATACTGTATTATAGATATATTAATAAAAATAACCGTATTATGACAAATAAAAATGAGAGTTTATGTGGAATTTGACAGAACGTTGGAATAATATAGTGTTCGTGAAAAAAAAAAAAACTTACTTAACCTTAATTTTTACAAGAAATCGCATTCGCTCAGTTGTAGCATATTAACTCTTTAAAGAACTGATATTTTGCTTTTTTAAATGGAATTGTACATTTTCAAACATTTCCTTGTGGTCTACATAAACTGTAAATGCTCTGCTTGGGTCTGAATTCTTCATTAATTCAACTCCACAGGTTCATCTTCAACCCTATTTCTGAGTAATGACACCAGAAAGGTTGTTTTGAGCGCTGGCCCTTTAAACGCACATGAACCCACCCCCTCCAGGTTGTTGGCTGTGCTGCTCTGTCCCGTTCAACCAACAACTGAACATTTTAAGTAATCGCTCCAAGTTCTAGACATATTTTCAGTATGGAGTACAACCACTGCTGCTGACAAACAATTATGTCGTACTGAGAAATACTGAATATTTCTCCGTACTGTCGTACGGAGAAATGTTCATTGGAAATCTTAACTTTATATGTGCAAATGTTGTGATGTAACTAGTTATAGATGTAACAAATTAAGCAGGAATTGAAACGGGTTGTAGAAATCCACTCGATTTTTGCAGAATGAATATAAAGATAGCTTTGCAGCACCTGGAGGGTTCAAATTCAAACTTTATGAACTATTAGGGTCCAAAGATACAAATAAATGAACCAAAGACTAATAAAAGTGGGTTTAGCTAAATATGACCCCTTTAAAACAGCATATGACTATTATCACAATTTTTTTTTCAAATTTGTAAAACCCCAGTGATAGCCTAATTATCACTCATCCATTAGTATTTAAATTTAGTCGGAAATGTTGTCGCAAAGTGCACTGTGGGTATGGCGACCATTCCAAAGCGGGTTTTCACAGATTTGGTGCAAAAACGAGCCAGATCGCTACAACGTAAAATTCTCCAGTCCACCAGAGTTGTTTTAAACAATGAGTCGAGTCGGTGAATGGAGGTAAAGGCCACATTTGGGTTCAGCACTCATCAAGAGACAGTGAAATTACTGCTGCGTGGAATTCCCATTCCCACAATGCAGTCCGCGACAAAATCTCCGAAAAAGCCTGAATGACATTTTGGTTTATTTGTTGTTTGATAATTAGGCTATCACTCAGGTTTTACAAATTTGAAAAAAATTGTGATGAAAGTTGTACGCTGCTTTATACGGAGCTTGTAAGGGGGCATTGAGAGAAAAAAAATCAGATATCGCAAAACTGTTCTTCCAGGTCATCCGTGCTCAGAACGGAAAAAAAAACAGACACGACAATACAGTGGGAGAAGTTTATTGAGTTGTACTTTCACCTGGGCCTAAAATACAAAGATATTAAAACAGTGCTTGGCAGTAGACACGGGCTCGATGTTAGTGAAAAACATCTTAGAAGATTCTTCAGCGGGAGTGGACTTTCTCATCGCAAAGCGGATTCGGATCTTGCGGTCCGGGATGACTTAAGTAAGAACTAAATGCAATACTCTGAACAACTTCACGGGTATAGATGGACGTACAGGTGAGGAAAGACAATGTCAGATTGGCATTAAAACATTAATTGAAAATATTGAAAAAAAAAAAAAATTCTCTCCATGTCCCCTAAAGGGCTCCGTATCTTAAAGCACCAAAGTCATAATATTTCAACAAGCAGCATAACTGAATGAAAAAAAAAAACCTCTGGTGCCTAAAGGGTTAACAGTACTCTGTAAAATCTTAGCTGTTTAATTTTTTTTGCAGGGATGTAATGAGCATTTATAGATTTTTTTTTTTCAGTCTTTTTGTTAATATTCAATAAGAACATGCTGGAATTATGCACACAGTAGTAAAAAGACATACAAATAAACAGATGTCAGCTTTAGTGTGACCTGTATTCCCATGAGTATAAGTCACCCAAATACTAACAAACATTTAACATATATTGAATAAAACCTGGAGTAAAACAGCAGAAGATTAGTGTTAATGATATAATGATGTTTACATGTTTTCTATGTATTCTGACATTCGTTCATTCATTCATTGTAACCTGATAAAACAGCCGACCCAATGGCGGCAGTTAGCCTGAACTGTATATAAATTATACATGAGATCCAGGAGGAGTTTAGAAGTTTACACTGGGTTAAAATGTTGCTCGATTACATGAAGCTCCACTGCATGAATATACATAGTGGAATAATATTTATTTATTTATGTATGTATTTATTTTTCCTTCTTTCTTTATTGAAAATTATTAGTTGCCACAAATTTCAAAGGAAAGCAACACAAACATTCCACATATTGCTTCAAACAATATGGAGGTAAGTATAATGATACAAAAAATGTGATACAAACAAAACAAAATTATAAAATGTTTACAAAAAATAAATGATCAAACAATTTGAGGGTACGTTTACACTTGCGTTTTTTGTTAAGACTAATGTTTTATAATACAATTGTAATTCTTTAACAAAGATATTGATGGTAGGGAGGGATCTGGAGAATTTTGCTTTATGAATATGATATTTCCCATGAGTATAATTAGATTAATTAAGAAACTTAAAGGTTTATTAGAGCATTCACATTTAATTATCATTTCTCTTTGAGATATTAAGATATGATTTTTGGTTTTGTTAAGAATAACGTTCTCCAATAATTCCAATAATTTCTCCGGAATAATACTTACAGATCCAAATCAGAATAGTACATATTAGAATAAATGTATAAATAAAGATAAAATAAGGATTAATGCAAAGTATATGGTTGTAAGATGGTGTTCCAACTGAAAGGCAGTGAATGAAGTTGAGCCTTTCATTAATATACTAGTGTGTTTAGACAAAAACATGTGACTTTACCACAGTATTACACAGGCGTGCATGAGGTGATGAAACGAAAACTTGATAGTAATTTTGTTATTGTCATTGCCAGCAGTAAAAACAAGCAAAAACAAAAAACTGTCATACCTAGCAAGTGTATATGTAACACTTTTACAGCATTAATATACAGTCACGGAAAAAATTATTAGATCACCCCTTGTTTTTTTTCAATTTCTTGTTCATTTTAATGCCTAATACAACTAAAAGGTACATTTGTTTGGACAAAGATAATGATAATAACAAAAATATCTCATAAAAGTTTAATTTCAGAGCTGATATCTATCCAGTTTCCATGTTTTCTTGATAATAACCAAAATTACTTCAGTTCTTACATCAATAGCTATGGTATTGTACTGACAAAAACAGTGCTTTTAGGCATTCCATGTTTTTTTTTTATGTCTGTTTTAGTCACATGATACACACCGGAGTTAGTACTTGATTGCATAACCATTGTTTTTGATGACTTTTGATGGTCTAATATTTTTTTCCGCAACTGTATCCACTGTAGAACTGTATTTAAACATAACGTGTTGCGTTTTTGTTGAGTTGGATCGAGTCAGGGTTAATTTTACGGAACAGTGACTGATTCGGTCTGTTGTACCGCATCATCGTGACCAAATATTCGGTAGGTAAACTGTTTTTGGGGAAGTTGTTTTACTAGTTTGTATGTTTATCAACTACATTGATTACATTTTTCTGCAGGCAGTCGGTAATCAATGAAAGCCTTGGAATTCACATCTTGGAAGACCAATCATGAAAAAATGGGTCTCGTAACTGGAGCTGTTTTCATTATTTCTCTTCTCTGTTTCTGATTATGCCTCAGTGCTTTATTAAAAGAAAACATGCGCACACACACATACACGCAGAAGGATAAAGTTTGCCTCTGAAGGAAGTTGTTTTGCCATGATTTTTGCTGAAATGTTCATTTCAGAAAAAGTATAAAGCACATTTAGAGCCGTGCAATTTTTGCCTGTTAGCAAACAGCCTCCCAATTATCTTCTGTTTGATTGCTTGCCTCTATCAAGGTGAGCGATTAGACCACCGCTCCTGTGAAGCTCTGGAAGTCGTCCTGAAATCGCTGCACTTTGATTTCATCAATCTGCAGGCAGCCCAACTGGAAGAAAATGTGAGTTTTATGAGCAAAACTTATTTTCTTCATCTTCGTCTTCCAATTCCAATACAGTTTCATATTCAGGCCTTCCCTTGTATCAGATTAAAGGCTATTTTTTCCTTCCAAAAGAACTTCATAACATTCCTGTCAAATTTGGGGCCTTGCTTTCTTCATTTTTTCCTTTTGCTGCTTTTTTTTTCTGTCTCTTCCAGGGTGCCTTGTCCTTGCTGGATATGATTTTGTACTATGAATCTACAACCCATCTTGACATTTCTGACAACAGCAGTATGGGAACATCGGGTTGGAGGGCCCTCGCTCATTTGATAAAGCAGGTTGGCTGATGCAGTGGAATAGTAATCTTTTCTTGTAGGCTTTCTCCGGGGGATAATGTACATCCAAGAAAGCCAGTTTGTTGCACATTACACGGATTGAAGATGCAGGGCAGAGCAAACAGGGTGAGAAGTTCCCTCAGTGTAAACACATGAAAACCATGAATGTGGGCCATGTTCCTGCAGAAACGTACACCGATGTGACAAAGACAAAACCCATCAGTCCACCGTCCAATGAGACGGAACCAACTATCACAGAGACAACTTGTCATCTGATACCTGTTTGTCAAATACTTAATTAATTATTTACTTAATTATGTATCAATACATTTCCATATTTTACCCTTTTCTCTCTCTACTCCTTTTGACATCCTTTTCCTCTTATTTCCTGTGAAATGTGTGTCATGTAAGAATATGACAACACATTTAACCTCAAGTGGGCCAGACCGGTAAAATACTAATAGCATAATAACCTAGAAATAATGTCAACTTTAGGGTGACAAAAGTTACAAAATTAAAGTAAAAGCTAAAAAAAAAGTTACATTATGCAATTTATTTTCCTCTAAAAAATATGAATAACTTGAACAACCTGGAATTTCTTAAGAAAAATTAGTGCAATTTTAACAGTATTTAGCCTCAGTTTGTCATTTAGACACGTGCATTACAACTTACAAATCACAGTGGATCTACAGATACACAAAACATTTAGTAACAGGTAGAATATTGTTAAAATTACACTTACTTCTCTTAAGACATTTCTGGTTGTTCATGTTATTCACATTTTTTGTCAAAAGATACATTGCAAATGTAAACATTTTCATGTAATTTTACATTTTTGCACTAAAAGAGGATTTGTAGTTTATTTATAGGTTAGATAGATATTTTACTGGTTTGATCCACTTTAAATCATATTAGTCTGAATGTGGAACCTCAACTAAAAGGATTTTGACACCCTTGATTGTTTATATTGTTGATGGTAAGCTTTGGACTTTTTAATTGACGTTGAATAAATGAATTTCTAGCACTGAATTTTTTTTTGCACTGAAATTAAGTGTCTGAATTTTTTTCCTCTGAATTCAACTCTTCATATTTTCAATACCACTTTTATTTTTCAATGTTCATAAATTCAGAATAAAAAAAATCACATTTAAAAAAATCAAGTAATATTAATTCAAGTTACTCAGATTCAATAGGCCAAATTCAGATGGTAAAATTCAAGGTATAAAATTCAGATCAAACATCTGGGGGTCGGACCCCCACTAGTTGACTGCCTTCCTGCATTGGTGTCACATGACCAACCTAACATGACTTGACTGGCTGGCTGTCAGTCGACTTGAGATAGAATTGATCGCTTATCCTTGGTTTCCCCGATGTTTGATCTGAATTTTACACCTGGAATTTCGGGGTATTAAAAACATGAGGAGTTGAATTCAGAGACAAAAGATTCAGATGCTTAATTTCACTGCAAAAAATTCAGTGCTAGAAATACAATAACTTTTATATTCAAAGTTTGATGAGACTGATTTACTTCCATATCCATCTGTCATTATGCCAAAAGGATAAAAAGCATTTCCCATGTCAGTATTTTAAAGTCCAGCTTTCAGACATTATCAGGGAACTCTTCCAACTGGCACCATTTATTTAACCTAGTTTAACTTAGTTTACTTATGTAATTTACTATAACTTTTGGAGACTGATTTTATTTATAGAGCTGTACTGGAAGGTATAAAGCATTATCAAATATACTGTGACATATATCGAAATTGATTAGTATAGAAAAATCTCTTGATCATACTTTTTTCTGCATCACTAAGCCCTAGTACAATCAAATACTACAAATACTAACCTTACGTTGATCACATGAGCAGTGCATGACTTCAACAAACAATAATAATGTTCTTTGTAAACTGGTAAAAGTTTGTCAGTACTTTAACAATTACTGGTTCCGGTATTTTTCCCATGAACTGTCCTCTTCATTCTCCGTTGCCCTGATCACTGTGTGACTCAGACTCTGTTTTTCTTCTTTCTGCTTCTATGTATATATTAGATATCAGAGGACAAGCAGGCCAGTCCAGGGTTAAGTGCGTATCTACCTTCCTCCTTTTATGTGTTTGGCGACCGATGGTGAAACTCTCTCACCTTTCTTTCATTACACATTCTCACCTTTTTATCTCACCGGCCGATACACCATGAGCTGTTGTGAAGGCACTGTGTCTGGTGTTGTCCTCGTCTTCGTTAGCAGTTTTTCAAACATCTTCTTCTACAAAACTGCTGGTCAGATTCATTTCAAATGTTATATGTACCTTCCTTGGGATAATGTCTACAAAGTATGTTTATAATTTTGAGAAATGTAGTTTTTTGGAATTTTTGGTGATTTTTTTGATTTTTTTTTACTTATAATGGTCCATATTTTGATGGTTTATAACGTGAAAGTGGTTACAGGTATCAGTATAGTTACTATTTAGCAGTAACAGGAAGTCATATATGAACTTTCATTTGGGTCCATCACCTTTGACCTTGAGTGACCTTGAAGGGTTAAACCAAGGTCACCAATGACTACATTTCAGCAATCTTCTTCTCTGAAACTACTGGTCAGATTCATTTTTTAAAAATTATGTAGCTTCCTTTGGACAATGTCAACAAAGTTTTTTCGTAGTTTTCAATTTTTTATGATTTTTTTTTTTAAACATTAAAAATTTGCCTTTACTTATTGATGGCTTATTAAATTGAAATGGTTCCAGATATCACTATAGTTACTATTGAGCACTGACAGGAAGTCATATATGGACTTTCACTGAATTTGTTGAGTTCTCCTCCAGTGAAAGTACCACCCACTTCTATTGGGAGATTGATCTCCTGCATCAAAACCACAGGACTCTAACATAGAGACAGAACCTGACAACCTCACAAATTCAAGTTGTTATTGATTCTTGATAGGACATGCTGGTGAGCTACAGGGACATTTGTCTTCTTTTCTTTTTTTTGTTTTTGTCTGTCCGTCTTTCTGTCTATATCATTGTGCATGTGTCTCTGTCTTAACAGGGCAATACCTATATATGTGTATATGTGTGTGTGTTTCAGAGTGTGCGTCTGTCCAGACTGGATGCGTGTAACGTGCCCATGGTGGACTATCCGGCCCAGTGTCTATCTAAAGCTCTGCTGACCAGCCGGCTCTCAGTCCTGCACCTTCACAATGCCCAGCTCAGTGGTGTGCCCCTCTACACACTGGGTACACACACCTTCATTATATTTGTTTTTTTTTTTTTTCCTTCTGTGGTGAGTGTGGACCATGTGGATGAATTCTCAATGTGTATGGGTTATGTGTCCATGTGTGTGGGGGCGGTTGTTTTTGTGTGTGTGTCCTGTGGCCAGCAGGACCAGATTTTGACCTGTGACCCTCTCTGCAGGTCTGGACCCGGATTAGAGGCCTAATCTCTTACCTGTCACTTTACACACCGCTGCACACATCTATAACGGCTCTGGCAGCCAGAACGCACACCAACACACACATACACACTCATATGAGCATACACACATGTACACATTTAAATATGTATAGTTCTCAAACTGAAATATGACCTTAGCTGCACCAAAACTTCGCATTACACATATGTAGGGTTTTTCCTACTAGCATAAAACAGAGGTGTTTTTTTCTGGAAATAAGCGTCCCAATAGTGGAAGGTCGTGTTTATTTGCAGAATTGGTATGTGTCTTGGCTTCATCAGTAAGCAGATTTACTTCGTGTCTTTAAATACTGTAATAATATAGGTCCAAAAATGTCTTATTTTCAGAAGTAAATAATAAACAACAACATGAGTTCTAAGACCTCTACATACTTAAGGAAACCTCATCTTATATGCCTTGTATATACGGTCATGGAAAAAATTATTAGACCACCTCTTGTTTCTTTCAATTTCTTGTTTGTTTTAATGCCGGGTACAACTAAAGGTACATTTTTTTGGATAAATATAATAATAACAACAAAAATAGCTCATAAGAGTTTAATTTCAGAGCTGGTATCGAGACATTTTCCATGTTTTTCTTGATAATAACCAAAATCACATCAGTATCTATGGCATTGTACTGCCAAAAACAGTGCTTTTAGGCATTTCATGTTATTTTTTTTGTCTGTTTTAGTCACATGATACACACAGGAGTTCGTACTTGATTGCATAACCATTGTTTTTGATGACTTTTGATGGTCTAATATTTTTTTTCCGTGATATTACATCTACATAGTCACACTCACATGCTTAAACAGTTAATATAAGTCCACAATCCTAAAAAAAAAATACAATTTTAAATAAATAATCAAACCATGAAAGTGTGTTATACCCCTTAAAATTCCTATTTCTTAAACAACCATTAGTTTCAGAGAGCATAAAGGTTGGATTGTGTTTCAATGGAAAAAGCTCATGTGGTCTGAGTCCAGACTGGCCCCGTTCCAGTGTAATGGACGCATCAAGGTGAGAAGACAGGCAGATGAAGTGATTACCCATCAGGCCTAGTCAGGGGCGTTGCTACCAGTTGTGGGCCCCATGAAAGATAAACGTTGCGGACCCTTCATAAAATTCAGTATCTTGTTGATTTGTCAGAGCAGGGTGGGGGTGGGGTATACATGGGGGGGGTCCATAACTAATGTAACTTATGCTGGTGTGAATCGAAACTGAAACTTAATATGCTTTCGACGTCCGACTCCTGACTTTTATGCCTCTATTCAGGGACGCCGCTACCAATCATGGGCCCCATGAAAGCATAATCATTGTGGACCTTACAAAAATGGACATTTCCCATCTTATCCATCTGTCGGACCAGGGGTGGAGTGGGGAGGGGTGGGGCACACAATGAACAACATCGTAATTATGATACCAAAAACGTAACTGAAACTAAAGCTGCATTCACCGTTCGCCTCCTGAATTCTACACCTCTCTTCTACAGCGGATTGTACACGATATTTTCGCTACTTCTATATGCACTTGGCCCCCTCCACTCCTTTATGGGCCCCCCACAAACACTGGGCCCCATGAATTTGTCAAGTTTACCCCCCCTTATTGGTGCCCCAGCCTCTATTATACAGCGGATCTTACATGAAATTTTCACAACTTCTTGCCTGTATACACTGGAGCCGCTCCACTCCTCTATGGACCCCCCACAAATGCTGGGCCCCATGAATTTGTCATGTTCACCCCCCCCCCCCTCTTTACGGCACCTCAAGGCCTAGCGCCTACAGCACTAGCCTGTGGGGGCAGTGTTGTGATCTGGGGTTTGTTCAGTCGGTCAGCTCTAGAGAATGACCATATTTTTTGTAGAATGGATTGTTCCTTCCCTCATGACATATTCAGAGATGACAACACCAGGATTCATCAGGCTCAGATTGTTAAAGGTGTTTCAGGCAATGAACTGGCGACATGTCCTGGGTGTACCCTGCCTTCGCCTATAAGTAGCTGGGATAGGCTCCAGCGACCCCCGTGACCCTAGTGAGGATAAAGCGGGTTCAGAAAATGAATGAATGAATGTTTCAGGAACATGAGAAGCATTTTCTCACATGGATCGGCCACCATAGAGTCCCCACTGAGAATCTTTAGGATGTGATGTGAAGACTTTACACAGCGGTCCGACTCTCCCATCATCAATACGAGATACTGGCCAAAAATGAATACAACTCTCGACGGAAAATAAATGTTGTGATGTTTATAGTGACATTGCATATGTTTATTGAAATGATCCCACGGCGAATCCATGCCATAATGAAAGCTAAAGGCGGTCCAACGAAATATTGTGTGTGACTTGTTATTTCGCTGGGCATTGATGAATACAAACACTATGGGCAGCAACTGATAAACAACACTCAGAGGGGGGTTTATGGATGGATAGATGTGGAGCACTCACACTTATGATTATGATGCTGGAGGATGTCATACACCCCCCTACTGCCCTGCCCTAAAGCATAACATGCAAACCGTATTTTGACATTATTTTGTACGTTGCTAAGGCTTTTTTTTGTGAAAAGTCTATGTTTTATGTCATTTTATCAGGACAAAAAACAAAAAAAAAGAAAAAACAAAACAACCTGTCATCCTCACTCAGCTGTGAGCAGAGAAAGACCCAAATGGACACAGTATGCTGCCCACTCCTCCCCACTGCAACGTGTTCCTCCAACCAACATTTTCAGCCGCTTCCTGGATCTCTTTGATATTTTAGGGGTCTCACAAGCCCACCCCTCCCTCCCACGCTCATCCTTCACCCCCACCGTATTCTCTGCGCCTTTACCGAGCCTGCTGCCACCTCCCCTTCCCTCCCTGCAGGGGGTCCCGGCTGAGGATCATTGCCTTCGATCGGAGGGGCCTCTGATTGCGGGATTGGGCGCTCACGGTAGAGTCGACCGGATCAATCCTACCGATTCCACCATTTGGTTCCCACTGTGACTGATGACAATGTTGGCATTCCACATGCAGCCCGACAGCCTCGATCAAATCTGCGGCATCGATCTGGATGCAAGGGCAGCAAAGGCCCAGGCAACACGGACATGTGTACAACAGTACAGTACACAAGGAATGCCCGCAGAACGCTCCTCACCATCACACATAAATACAAGAAATGTCTCCAAAACACATTTTTAAAGCTGTGATAAAGTACCATAATCAACTGAGTCTTAACAGTGCTGTATACACTGACATTTGTAAAACAGGGCCTTGAGGTTTTCGAAGGTGCTGAGGGAGTACCACTTGATCTTTGCGGCAGTAATTGCAGGAGGCGGTGACTCCTGCTGTGCTCTCGTTTTCATGCTCAAGTCCACTCACTATCAATCAGTCTATCGCAGTCACAAGTCACCACGAGGCCCGAGTTTTTGGCACTTAAAGGACATACATGTTAAATGAATCAGACCTAATACCAATTTAAAACAGTCAATAGGTATTAATTAAGGTGGGCTGGTTTTCGTCCACTTCTAAAAGGAAAAGAAAGCAATTTGCACAGGCTCTGATTTCCGCCACTGCCGGGTTCCTCTGCTGCTCTAAAGAGTTGGTGTTTGTCATCATTTATACTTTTCTAATTATCTTTGTATTATATTATGTTACCTTTATAAGGCACTCAGAGAAATACGTATATATTGAGATGCCAATTTTTTTATTTTTAATTGTATTTTACACCTGTTTTTTGGGCCTCTCACAGCTCCCATTTCACTGTCATTAGTCAGTTTTCCATTGACCCTCAAATTGAGCGAATATAAATTGTGCATAAAAATTTACCTAATGGAAAAATTTCACCAAAACTCTCATTTTTTGATTAAAAGTTTTTGCGCTGGCAAGAGGTGGTTTTTTGGGCGTAGTACAAATGGTATATCAAGCAAAACTGCAATGGAAAAACCTTTTTTTCGCAACTAGAGTCACGTAAATAAAAAGAAAAAAAAAACAGATGTTGACGGACATTAGAACAGGCAAAGAAGAGTTTTAAAAGAAATATGGCGTGGTATGTGTGGACACACCAGGAAGCCAAATTATTTTTAAAATTTGTACAGGATAGAGGGGTAAAATATTATAATAATGAATACATCTGTAAATCAACATGATATTTACGTTTGTCGCCATGTTTATGGAATGACTTCTCATGTCATCTCACAATAATAAATAAACAAATCATCGCATTTGTGATTTAATGGAAAAACCGACATTACGCACTTCCGTTTTTTGACATTTAGTAAATATTGGTACAGTTTTGCACAGATGTCCAATGGAAAAGCAACTCTTGTCTTGTCAGTGTTGTGACAAATAAAGATTCTATTCTGTTCTACTCTGAAATTCCAAATTTCAACCTTAGTGTGTTATTGGAGGATCTAAGAAGACTTTATTACTTTTGTGAAATTTAAAAAAAAAAAATGTATTATGATATAATAGTCAAGGTCAGTGAAGTTACCATATTGGGTTCCTTGTCCATATGTGGCAAAAATAAATAAATACATAAATAAAAATGGTAAAAAATTCAAAAAGTATATGTAAAAAAAACAAGAAAAAGACATGTAAGGTGAAAGGAACATGTATTTTAGAACATTAGACCAACATCAGTCCTGATTCAGACCCCTGTCCACATCCACATTCTCCCTTTGAACATCATTCCTTACATTAGTGCCATTACTTCATGGTACCTAACAAAGCAGGTCCACTCACTGTTCATGCAGAGGTGGACCTTACAGACCCTGTAGACCACATTGGACCTGAGATTGTTGACTCACTGTCCTCACTGGAGCTGTTGCTGTCACTGTCTTGTACTGTGTGCAGAAATGACCAAAAATAGTCACTTGCCTGATAAATTGCAGATTCAAGTAACTTCGGGAACAAGCGCTGGCTTCCAAGAAAAACTTATTTCGTCTTGTACAATTATGTTTTTTATTTCAAATCAAGAGAAGAACTCAAATACAACACAATGCACTAGTGTGTTAAAAATGTTTCTGAAATGTTTTCTTTCATTGCTGCTTTTAGTTACTGCTCTCAAGTCCAATCGAGCTTTGCAAGAGCTCCACCTAAACAACAACCGACTGAACAGTTACCAGGATGCACTGCAGCTTGGAGACCTGCTACGCTACAACAACACCTTGCACATCCTTGAACTCAGCAACAATGCTATTGCAGATGCAGGTAAGAAGTTTACATTTGGTACAGTGCAGAAGTGTGCATTTACCACTGTGTTTGCATTTTGGAAATAAAGGGTTGTTAAAAAGACACAATGAAATAGTTATGCTTTATTTGTTTAGCTTATTACCTTCAATATTTTGGAGTGTTCTGTTTAAATTTGTAATTTCTTTTTTGCCTTTTGTTCACCTTTATATTTTTTTCCTACTTATGTTCAAAATAATGTTTATTATTATCATTATCACTAAATAAAACAGAACTCAAAAGTCATGTGTTAATCACATTGTTGGGCTACAGCGTCACCAGTTTTTGTCTTAGTGAGTATCCACAGGGGTTTAAGTGTATTTGATACTCGATAAAAGAAAAGTATTGTAGTGAGATGCACAGTGACGAAAAACGTATATGCCAATATGTCAAAACTAAGACAAAAGGGTAATTTATTAGGGATGGTCATACTTTTTTGACAACCAGTGGCTGATAAGTGATGCTGCAGAGGACTAACAAACCACTAATTTCAGTTTCGAAAATAAATTGTAGTTGTGTTTGTAGAAAATGTCACCTGAATTTGAAACAAACTTTTGAACAGTTGTCAAAAACAAGTGCAAGTGATGCAGGTTTCCATTAAGTGTGTTAGAGTGAATAAACTAGGCTGCATTGTGTGGTCAGACGGTGGCGCTGTGGGTTATGTTACACATGGCTGTAGTAATAATTAGAGTCGGTAAAGTACAGCAGAGGTTGAATATTTTAAATTGCTGTAATTTTCATCATATCAAAATATCTGGGAAGATGCTGTAAACAGTTATTCAGTCAGATGATCAACCACAAGTTAAATGCTTCCTATGTGTATTTTTTAAAAAAGAGAAAAAAAAAAACCTAAGTGGGCAAAAAAAATCTAGCCTGGTCAGCCATCCGGTTTTCTCAGTGTATTCAATACTAAGAAAACGGTCTGGAACTGGGCCAGTCGCTGGGAAATATGCACAATCTATTCTATACCGAACCAATCACAAGTCTGGGGGGTAGGTGTTTCGCAATGCGTCATACGCAAAGTCAAAGTTAGTTCCATGTCCGCAAATATC
Source organism: Sphaeramia orbicularis (assembly GCF_902148855.1). NCBI lineage: Eukaryota > Metazoa > Chordata > Actinopteri > Kurtiformes > Apogonidae > Sphaeramia > Sphaeramia orbicularis. The sequence goes on from NC_043978.1 coordinate 46,162,962, forward strand.
TTTACAACTGTTGTCGGTTGTTTGATTCAAAAATAAGGATTGAATTACAGATTACATTATTATTATTCTTAAGTTTCTCTGACAAAAGCGTCACGTCCATCTTATCTGTGATTGGTTTACTCTGCACCTGTTAGTCCCGCCTTCATATTTGGATTCAAGCCTTGCAATTCCAGATGGATTTCTCATTGAGAAAGACGGACGGCTGGACAGGCTGCAAAAAACCCTCAGATTTAGCTGTTTCGCTAAATATTTTCCATTACAAAATATACAGTTAGTGTGTTTACGGAAATAGATCTACTGTGGATACAATGTTGGTTCTTCTATTTTAACGGATTTCTCTGGTTTTATGCTAAGCTAAGCATTTTCTGATGTTATAAACACTGCATAAAATGAGAATATTAATCATTATGTACAGAGTTTGTAATTGTAACACACCACCCTGTACTGTGGCCTTGTGCAGATGTTATTAATTTGAAAACACTGGTAAGTATCTGCAGTAAAGCATCAGTAATGGTCAATATTGTGGGAGGGGTCATTATGCCCTTGCATAGTCCAGCTTACATTTTGTCTAATTAATACAGGATATGTGTGATCATGTATGAAAAGGCAACCTTTTTTATAGTTAGTAAAGCAGTGCACTCCCACTTAACATCTGTCAATACTATTTTGCTAACCAACACAAGCTTGGACAGGAAGTGAAGTTCATCATTTTCTGCTTTCGGGGTATGATGTTATCCAGGTTTGGAAGAGCTTTGTGATGGTCTGAGGTGGCAGACAGCTGGTCTCAAGGTCCTGCTGCTGAGGAACAATCAAATCACTGCAAATGGCATGGTCCATATGGCCAAAGCTCTGGTAAGAAACTTAATACCAGCTTTTAATTTGGGATAGAAATAAATCATAATAATTATTAATCATTAATAATTAAATAAAGAAAAGAGAAAATGGTCCACTGTTTTGGACACTGGTCACTATGTTGACCCACTTGAAGAGCTAGTGTTGTATAGTAACAAAGTAATAAAACTTCACTACTTTACTCGAGTTACTCAAATTTGTATTTTACTGAGTGTTTTTTATTACCCCGCCCCCCAAATGGGAGGCAAGGGATATTTATTTATTGTTTGTTTGTTTGTTTGTTAACATTCTAGCAGCAAAACATGGTTGAATTCATACCAAATTGGGTTTGTAGATTGCCAGTGACCCAGAATAGATCTGATTACATTTTGGGAATAGTAGGTCAAAGTTCAAATTTTGTATACATTTTTTAATTCTTTTTTTTCACCATTTCCTTATAATGGGTGACATTTCACATGTCTATAAAGACATGAGTTTTGTTTCAATTTTTACTTCAGACTTGGCCCATATGTAGAGGCAATTGATATACTGACAACACTACACGTATTGACATAATGACATCAGCTGGATCGATGCCAAAATAAGCTACAATACGTGCAAGGGGCGGAGTTTGTTGTGCCTGGCACCACTTGTTTTGTTTCCTTTCACTTTTACTTCACTACATTTCCTAACTCAGTTGCATACTTCTACTCCAATACATGTCTAATGCACAATATCGTTACTCGTTACAAAAAAATTAATTTAAGTAAATTTAGTGTTTTCACCGCTGAGATTACCAGTGACTGCAACAAAGTCAAGGAGCTGATTTGTCACTGGGCCTAATCGTGAAATGAACAAGTGCAAACAACGGTCCACACTCTCCCTCCCATCAACAGGTTGCTGACAGGTTGAGTTGAATGAATTTATATCATAAAACAGGTTGGCTTTGTGTCAGTGGTTTAGACTTTGGATTCCTTGTTTACGAAGTGTAATGTAGGCTCCATGTTTTAGGAGCCACATAAGTGTTGTAATATTATTATTATTCACAATTCCTTTTGCAGCTATCTGTAAAACTACTATATCAGGCATCCAGACAATGTATTATAGCTCCAACTACAGCTCTTCTTGCTCTGTGGTTTCTGTGTGTCATAAATACAATGTCCATGATTTGGTTAAATAAACAATAATAATAATAATAATAATAACAATAATGGATCAGATTTCTATAGCGCTTTTCAAGGTACCCAAAGCACTTTACATTATTGACCCATTATTCATTTGCTCTCACATTCACACTCTACCTCTACAAGAACTACCTAATGGTATCTCTTCATTTGCACTAATTATTATAGTAAAATGAACTGTGGTCTGAATAAAGACAGCAAAAGAGCCTAATGCTGTGTTCAGACCATTTCTACCTCTGCATGGAAAAAAAAAAAAAAACACAGTCCTGTCATTCATTTGAATGGTGCTCATCTGCAAACCAGCGGGGTGCCCACCCAGGGGGGCTGCAGCTTAATAATGCAGGGCTGGGTTTTCTCCTGGTTTTAAGAGCATTTAGGTGCTGTCTGAATTCAGAGGAGGAGCCATGTTCTTTAGGCAATTTGAAATTACATGTAGGAAGTTATTTCACTTTTTCATGTAGTTTTTGACCATTATTTTTATTTGTAACAAGCAACATGAAATGTACAGGTTGCAGTTAAACATCTTTGCATATTTATCTCAGCATTTTCCTTAAAGGAGTGAGATTGTTAAATTAAATTATGCATTTTTTTTTTTTTTTAATTCTTTGTTTATTTGGAAAAGCAATTTATATAAAACTTCCCTTATGGGTACAATTCAATTTCCACATGTCAAAATGAAAGAAGATGCTAATCCAAGATTTTTAGTCAAATACAGAACAAACAAAATAAATAAAGAAAGAAAAGTGAACTGGAGGAGAGGGCTTACTCCACTACTTCATCAACAAGATAAAACACATTAAGGTGTGTATGTTTACATTAACCTAAACACAAATGTATATCATATCATCATATCAATGTATATTGTATTCACATCACCGATGTATTCACTTCACATCCATTACAAATTTAACATAGTTTGTCCATTTAGACCAAATAGTGAAAAAAGATTTTTTGGGGTGGGGGGGCAAAGTTTGCCTCAAAAATCTTTGGTTAGTATGATACCTAAATATTTTGCAGATTCTGCTTCCCAATTCCATCTGTACAAATTCCTGATCTTGTTCGGTGGGCTGTAGTTTAGTGTTAAGACCTGAGTTTTGTTAATATTAATCTTATAACCTGACATTGAACCATAATCCTCGATCATTTTCATAAATTTCGTTAAGGTTTGTGTTGGGTTAGTTAAGGTTAGCAGCAAATCGAAATTATGCATTTTAAAACATTTCGCTGTGGTCTACATAAACTGTAAATGCTATGTTTGGGTCAGAATTCTTCATAATTCAACTCCACAGGTCCATCTTCAACCCTATTTCTGAGTAACGACACCAGAAAGGTCGTTTTGAGCGCTGGCCATTTAAATGCAAGTGAGCCACTTCATGCCCCACCCCCTCCAGTTTGTTTACTGTCCTTCTCTGTCCCCTTCAGCCACTTGTGTTCGTTCATACAGTCAGCAACTGAACATTTTAGGTAATCATCTCAAAGTTTGGGCATATTTTCAGTATGGACTACAACCACTGCTGCTGACAAACAATTATGTCATACTTGGAGAAATGTTCGTTGGAAGTCTTGACCTTATATATGTAAATGTCGTGACGTAACAAGTTATAGATGTAACAAATGAGGAAGGAATATAAAGATAGCTTTGCAGCACCTGGAGGGTTCAAATTCAAAGTTTATGAACTATTTGGGTCCAAATACACAAATAAATGAACCAAAGACAAATAAAGTTCTCTTTGAACTCACCTACAGTGAAGTGTATACTCTATCTGGAGTGTTAAAATACAAAACCAATTTCAGATTATGTGTATTTAATCATACAATGGGGAAGATTTAGTTTAGCTGATGGCTGTCCGTCCATTTGAGACTATGAACCAGCCTTTCTAAGTTACTATCTTAACACTAAAACTAAGCTTCATTAATGCTTTCGTCGAACAGATACCTGCTTTCCTCCATCTACTATCAAAGAAATGAAGTCTGCCAGCCTCATCCGGAAAATCCCCCCCTCTGAAAATGTCCCGCCTCCACACGTTTTTCCACTGTACTCTCCTAATAACATGCATTCCTTCTGCCTGATTGGCAGCATAAACTGCACCTTCCTGTCATGTGAGTGGCGATTGTGGAAGTCAAAAGGCTAGAAATTAAAGGCTTGCCTCTCTCTCTCTTTCTCTCTCACACACATACACATACTCATCCAGTGCTACCAAAAGAAGGAACAGTTTGATTAAATAATAGATGTGGGTTAAGGAGGGGTGCTCATGTGTCCTGCCACTCACAGGGATAAGTAGATGTCCTTGCAGGCCATAATGATGATAATTAGACCCGTTGCTGGTTGTGTCGAATATGATGATGAGGAGAGCTGTTATTAACCTTTCTGGTTGGTGTATCTGCTTTTGCTCCCTGTCCTCCAGGGTTGTTGCCTTGTGTCTTGATGGACTCAGACAAGTGGGCAGATGTGGGTCCACTTAACTTCATAAATGTAATATTTGTTGAAATAATTTATCTTATTTTATTTTAACCCGTAAAGACCCAGTGCTACTTTTGTGGCAGTTCCCAAATTTATTTCTTCTCTATTAAACCTTTCTTAAGTGATTTATCACCATTTATTGTAATATTATCTCCTTTATTTTGCGTATTTTCAGTGAAAATCAGGTATTTTCCGGTCTTTAAAATACTGATCTTGTAGATGTGCATAAAAGCTCAGATTAAAGTTGAGGGTTATTATATCAGAAACAAACAAAACTGAAGTAAAAGGGAGTTTTTCAGCAAAGATATAACTTCATGAACATAAAAACAAGTCATTTATCAAACTCTGTAGGTTTTACTGGTGAATCAGTGTTGTCGAAGATCCCTATGGAGCCTCTGAACATCCAAATGGGTCATATCTGATGACCATGAAAAGACAACAAACTGCATTTTACAACAATTATTTACATGTATTGATAGGATTAGTGGATCAGAAGTTATTGAACAGTTTACATCAGTAGATGCTTTAGGTCGACGGTGGCTGTTTGGGTCTTTATGGGTTAAGGTGATGCGGGATACGTTGTGTTTTTTTGTGTGTTTTCCCCTTTTTTTTTTCTTTTTCTTCAAAGCCGGCATGTCATGTGTGAAAGCATACTGTGTTTTTTGGTGGTTTCACACTCCTACCCCCCTCAAACTTCTCACTTCAACCCTCCCGTGGGTTACGTTTGACAGGCTTCAACCATGCTTGACTCTCACGCACTCTCAACCACGCAGTCGCCTCTTTAATTGTCTGGTATTATCCCTCGTGCATATCCATTCGAGATGCTCTTCTTCCCTCTTCTCCTCCCTTCTTCACCGTAGAAGCTCCTTGCCACTCGTTGGATGTGGCGCTGCCTCTGTCTGCCGGGGAAAAAAAAGAAAAAAAAAGAAGAGGAAGGGGGGGGTCCTCTCAAGTGTGTTTGTTGTCACCGCGGTGCAAATTAGCTCAGAAGAAGACACTCAGCGGGTCTGTCGGTTGCCTTCCTGGCTTCCTTTCCACCCCCGCGATCCCTCTCTTCAGAGCAGTGACCAGAGGAGTTTAACAAGGGTGGCGAGGCGAGGGGGCAACCGGCGAGTGGGTGGTGCGTTCCTCTTCAAGCTGTTGGGCAACATGGGCCCCTTGTGCCCCAGACACCCCCAGCTTTACGCTCCAGCTAATCAACCTTCAACGCTAATGCGGCTCTGGAGAGAGAAAACAGTAGTTCTGAGCGTTTAACATGAGAGGAAACATTCTGAAAAAGGAATAATAATCACCACATAACAATAATAACGATAATTAAAACTTCTCAGCCTTTCCAACACTTTTCCTGCACAGTGAAAGTAACACAGTACTGTACTTTTACTGCCTGAAACAAACATTCAGTTTTGGCTCAAGTCAAACTCAGACTCACTCACTTAACTAACCCACTTTTAATGCAGCAGTGATTAAGACTCATCATTAATGCACTGTAAAACCGGATAAGTTGAGTTTACTTCAAAAATTTGAGGAAACTGATTGCCTTAAAAAAAAAAGTAATGAGTAATGAAAACTTGAGTGTATTAAACTTAAATGCTTGATTTGAATGGAATTGCTATTTTAAGTACAACACACTAAATGCCAAGTTAATTTAACTTAAAATTTGTTGCAATGTGAGTTGCTTTGTATAATCATTAGACTTAATATCATCTAGTGATGTGACGTTTACGAACAAATCGAATCTTTTGAATGACTCTTTGAAATGAACGATGGGAACCGAGTCTTTGTAAAGAGCTGTGGTTTTTTTTTTTTTGTTTAAGGAAGGAGTGTCTGATTGCCTGTCAATTTACTAACATACTGTTCTTGTTCTGAGAATTGCACTACAGTTCAGGTATTTAAGTAATTGCGGTGATTAATCACTGTTGTGTTTTGTGCAATTTTTTCCCTATGTTTACACACATTTATTGTTCTGGTTTTGAGGAGAATAAAATGTTATTTCATAAAAATATATGTTTTATTTTCTTCTTCAATTTTAGGCTACAGACTAGTCCACATAATTGTACCATGATGTTTTTTGTCAAATTCTAGCATTTGCCTCATGTCACCTCTCATGTCATGTATTTAGCCCACACTAACTATTCTTTTTGACAGTAAGATAATATTTACTGCCGCACCAATTAAACACCTTTAAAATGTAATGTCAATCATCACATGTAGCCTATTTAGTCATTAAAACATTGGTGTTTCAAAATAATGCAAAAAACATAAAAGAGCCAGTCTTTTGAACGGCTCTTTTCAGTGAACGGCTCCTGATTGAACGGCTCCCTTCAAAGAGCCAAAAGTCCCATCACTAATATCATCAGTTCATTGTACTCAATTTCAAGTTGATTTAAATTAAAATCTTTTGCAATATAAATTGCTTTGTGTAATTATTCAACTTAATATATTGTAGCGTGGATGGAAGTTAGGCAGGAAGTTAGCTCACTGTAATTTACCAGTACAGGAAGTTCTTTTAATTTGGCAAGGCATAAAGATTTACTTAGAACAAGAGCAGTTACAGATAAACAGGAAAGCCATTGTACAGCCTATGGCTCTGACTCATGGTGCAGCTCTGCAAAATACAAAAACAAACACAAAAAGGCCAATAAACATTACCATACACACATTAAGTCAAAGTTGACACTAACACCACAACCCCGCTGAACCCCTGCACATAAAAATAACACATTTTCAACAACATGCCCAATACCCACAATGCAATACAGAGATAAAAAGGTGTGGTCATGACTAAAACGTAGTGATTTAAATCCATTCAACTTAAACTTTTCCGTACTTTCAACTATGTCTATAAATTAGTGGAATATACTTAACATTTTATAGTAATGTAATAAAACTTAAATCAAAAGTACATTGTAATTAAAGCATTTTTGTAAATACAAAGTCCGGGTTTACAGTGTATAGTGACTATACACTGTAAACCTGGACTTTGTATTTACAAAAATGGAGTGTGAATGATAATCAGACTTAATTCAGAGACTATAGTATAGTCTCTGAATTAAGTCTGATTATCATTCACACTCCTGTATAACGATAAATAAATAAATGCTGCCTTGTTTTTATCTCTGGTTAAGACTGATGGGTCAAAAGCTGGACTATTATTAGGTAAAAAATAATGATCCGGTGCATGGAGTTGGAGATGTGACCTCAAATCATCACTCTTCTTCTTCTACTCTATTCTAGTATTTTTATACAAACTACAACTTTGGGCAGTGTGGAGGTCTTATTGGTCAGCAGTGTCATCTAAGGTCATGGCTTCACGGTTCTTGGTTGAATTAGATCATTTCTATATGACATTTGTGTGCTCTCCCTTTGTGCCTTTCCCTTTCCATATATGGCAGGTCTGCCGTGATAATTATATAATATGTTCTTTTTTTAACCCATTTTTTTAATAGCTGATTTTTTTAGTCTTTTTTCCTCCATTAATCAGATCTCAAGGAATGCAGAAGTCTTGATATCAGCTGTTTCATGTTTAGTTCACCCACATATAATTTCTGTTTATTAATTAAAACATATTTTTTCCTGACAGACAAGTCTGATTAATAGGTTCCATTAATATGACTGTAAAATTACTTTTTATGCAACGCTTTATTGAGTGTACCCTCTAACAGTGTCAATAAGCTAGCAATTAGCATCAGTTCACCTCTGACCCCTCAGTGGTGACCTCTGACCCCTCATACCCCTTTTATATTCAGATATGGTCACTCACATAGCGTTGGCAAAATTATAAACTACTGGCCTTAAAACGACAGGTCAGAGACCAGTGGGTGACGTCATGGTTCGTTTGTTCTCTAACTAGATACAGTCTGTATTAAAACCTGTAACCTAACATACTAGTTTTATCACAATCCACAGTTCGGTTTGTACATATTTGACCAACGACAGGGTTACAGAAATGACCAAAAAGATTTTTGTTTTTTTTTAACTAAACAGTTTTTAGAGCGTAATGGTGTAGATAATAGAGATGTGTGCGCAGATAACCACTTAATTAAAAAAAAAAAGTTAGGAAGAGATTTATGAATCATTATTATGTTATTATATTATTATTATATTATTATGAATCAATATTTATGGAGTGCTGCATATGTCAAGTAAAGTTTGAAAAATTATTAAACAGTTTTATAAAATGAAATAGTGTACGTCTGTTTCACCAACTCCTTGGTTGGTGATTGTATTAATTATTATTTTGTTTTGGGTTAAAGGTTTGTATTAGTGATGGCATCACAAATAACCAACTGAAATTTGACATCAAAATTAGAACGTTAATGTCTATGACATAAAGTCAATGTACATTTGATTCTGTATTAATTTCTTGCGTGGTCCACAAAGTCTCAGTTAGCGCGTTCGGCTGTTAACCCAAAGGTTCGGTGGTTTGAGCCCACCCAGGGACAAAGTGATATTTTCAGTTCCCACTTGATGAAGGAGCATTAAAGTATATATTATTATTTTGCAGCCTGTGCTGAAGGTCCTACAGATCCTGGACTTGGGTGAGAACCTCTTGGGGAATGAGGGGATCCATGTGATCAGGGAGCCTCTGATGGTGAACTGCACGCTGCTGCAGCTCGGCCTGGCTCAAGCCAACATTACTTGTGAGGGTAAGAAAAAAAGTAAACATATTTAACATTTCTAAAATCTGTTGGACTTAATATTTAATGGTTTGTTTAGCAGTGATTTAATAATCATTTAATAATGAGGACACAAAACACACACACACACACACATATATATACTAAATCATTTTGCAGTTATATGTTTCTCCTCTTCTGCATGATAATTTTACTGAAATAATCCTAATGATGGTGTTTTTTAGATCAACACCAAACGCTCTAATCTTTTGTTAAATTCATCATTAGGTTTTATCTTTCCCCTCAGATTCAGTTTCAAACCCTCACATTGCTAGACATTTGCTTAATTTCTTTGTTAATCTTGTTAAAGTCACTATATAGTGTGACCCCTGACCCCATGGCAAAGTTCCAAACATCTGACATGTGTTTAATGAAACCTGGTATAAAACATCAGAAAATGAGTGGAATAAATCTTATATTATTTGAACAAAAGGGTTAAAGACAAAGGGAGGTGACACTAAATACTACTACATTGGTTCATAGATGCTGTTTTTTTCACTTCTGTTTTTACTGTTGTACATACTTCCCATATGTCCTGGTTCTATGTTAATAGAGACTGAGAAATGCGTATGTGTTTATTTAATGGATGCACTCCTATATTTCCTCATTTTAACCTAAAATAAAAAAGGACAAGCATTCGCATTTACCCTTGTCTTTTCTGTCATATATCCTTCTACATCAAAAAGATTTATTCATTTGTATTTTATTATTATAATCTTAAGGCTAGCTGAATGTTGAGGTTTAGTCTCGGGCTGTGGTAAACCCAATTGTCTAAAACTCAGTGAACCACAGTTACTGTTGTTTAACTTTTAAGAAACACTTGATTTTACAGAATTAGTTCACACATTTGAGTGCTTCCCAGAGGCCCTGTCAGACTTTTTGTGTGATTTTACAAGTTTTTAAGGCTCTTATACAATACATTTTTTAAAATTTTTGGTAATGTTTATCTAACTGTCTGTGTGTTTCTCTGGTGAAGGCGCTGTGGCGATGGCTGAGGTTTTGGCTGAGAGTCGTCTGATCCAGCGGCTGGACATCCGTCAGAATGAGGTGAAGGTCGGTGGCCTGATGGCCTTGTGTCTGGCCCTGAGAATCAACCGATCTCTGGCGAGTCTAGAAATGGACGACATACCTCCTTTGGACCAGGTAGGTGCAGCGGTCCTTACCTCTATAGTTAACTAGTTACCCATCTAGATTCAAGATTCTTTACTGTCATTCAACATTGGTATGGTGAACGGAATTATGATCCACAGGAGTGATTGTGAAATGAAATGAACATTCAAAAACACTCACATTTAAAATAGAAAAAAATAGTAATCCTACTATAATGGACGTTCTGTGTCCGGCGCGTTTTTGTCCGACGCGTGTCCCGATGTTGCAGCACAGGAGGGCGTACGGGTGCGATGCCGCTGTTTCACCACGGGAGGTTGCTATCATACAATGCCACCATGAGTACAGTGCCGCTAGTAATAATAATTAAAAAAAAAAAAAAAGATAATAATAATAATAATAATAATAATAATAATAAATAAACATAGAAGAGGAGGAGAAATGACTATTATTATTGCATGTTATATTATAGTAATTGCACTTTATATTGTGTAAGTAAATTGCATAGATCATAAATCATAAATCACTAAATCCCTGTCCTGGTCATGGACCATATTTATTTGCTTATCGCCCTTTGACACAAAGATATTAAGTCTAGACCAAAAGCCTCCTGTTTTGAAAGTTACTGTGATTTTTTTTTTTTTTTTTCATGTCTCTAATGTGCAGTTTGACACCATCTAGATGAACATCACAAATATTTTGGCAACTTTTATGTAACTTTTACAAGCGGTACCATTTTGATTTTAAAGACAGACTCATTTTGTGGATTAAGTCAATCGGTTTTGTTTCTAAGTTCTATCAAATATCCCCAAAAAATTTCTAAAAATTTATTTTCAACCCTTTAACCTCTGAGACATTATTCCAGCTAAACATGCTGCTGTGATTTACCGTCTGTTTCAGGTTCATAAAAGCTGCTGTGAGGATGTGCTTGTGTTCCTTTTCTTCAGTGGTTTTGTTTTACTGTGTGTTTTAGGGTCAAAACAGGGTGGAATAACAGAAAAAGACAAAGAGAGGAATGTAAGTTTGACAGGTTTTTGCTAAATAAGGCATTCAGAGTGTACATGAATAAGAGATTTAGGATGTTGAACATGACCTGTGAACTGGACCGCACTGAACAACAACAAGAATTTGAATTTTGGCCCAGTAGTTTTTGTTTTGGGGCTCTTATTTTTCTAAATCAGTCCATTTTTTTTTTTTTTGCGCCTGGTTGAACTCCAAAAAGCAGTTACATGGTCAAAAGTAAAACTAGAAAAGCACTCGGAGAGCACAGATCTCCGCCAAGGCCAATCAGTGATGGTCACCACCAAAATTTAATCATTGTTCCTTGTGCCAGCGTGAACATTTCCTGAAATTTTCATCCAAATCCGTCCATAACTTTTTGAGTTATCTTGCACACGGACAGACAGACAAACCAATGCCGGCAAAAACATAAAAATCATGACAACACTGCCAACAACACTGAAAACAAAAACACAACGAAAACTATGTAAGAAAAAAAAAAAAAAAAAAAAAAGCTCAAACCATCCCCATTCCACAGGTGCCGGGGGGTGAACTGAGCATGCTCAGATGTCTATGGAAAGAACAAGGTCTATTCTATCAGCATGTTTTGAAAATTTTCCTATTAAGCAAATGGTTACATTTTTATGAATATTTAAAATAAATCATACACTCAGAATGCTCACCACAGACAAGTCAGGGGTTAAAGGGTTAAATGGTCTCCTTTCATGTACAGACTTTACTGATGAAGTCTGAGGTTCCAGTAAAAACTATACTGGAGCTTCTAGTCCTACAGTAGTCTTGCAGAGCCAGAACCTATTTCTTCTCTGTGGTAGATCTGTGCCAGTGCTGGAGATAGGTCTGGCACCATCCACTACCATTCTGGAAAGAGGAAACAAAACTTTCCGCATTGTTTGGCTACTTCATAAATGAGTCACACTCTTGCAGCAACAGTGGCTTTGCAAAGTAGCGTCTGGGGAGAAGTTGTTTTGGTGGAACATTTGCACCATTTGCACATGGGGAAGTGAGCTGTGGTATTAAAACGACTGAGTCCCTGCAAAAGGCGTATTATCAGCGTGTTGTTGTAGTTTGGAGGTTGTTGGGAGGTGGACTGAGACTGAGTGGACGTGAGAATGTTGACTGAAATAGTCGCCCGGTGGTAGAGTACATTCTGTGAACCAAAACAGTCCCATAGTAGTGTTCATCAGCACATGCAGTTTTCTCACTTCTGAAGAAACAGTAGATGTTCATTGTGCGTTTCTGATTGTTTCACTTTTTGAAGACTTTTCATCTACACATGTTGGATTTTCTGCCTGTGTTTTCAAGGTTATCCTGACTAGAGCACTGGTTCCCAAAATTGATAGTCTCTTGGCAAAAACCCAACTCTTGAATTGATTTAAGCCATGTTCACATGAAACTGCATCTTTTCCTATCCGATCTTTTTCTTCGTAGTTTTCAAAAGAAGTGCTCCATAAACACGGAGTCATTTCAGGAAATATATGCGTCCATCGGCCTGTATGTGGCATTGTCACCGAAATTGCTCCCAGTAGGGCCAGGTAGGGCCTTGCATGGCAGCAGCTGCCCACTGGTGTATAAGTGTGTGTGTGAATGGGTTAATGTGAGGAATTGTAAAGCGCTTTGGGCACCATGAAGGTGTAGAAAATGCGCTATATAAGTTCAGTCCATTCACCATTGTGATGTTCTTGCAAAAAAATGGAGAAGAAGATGTGGAGCATGTGCATAAAGCTTACTTGGTTCTACCGGGTCTGGTCCACTATTACCTCCTGGTTGTCTTTCTCCATAGTAGATCCAAGAGCGTGTAGTGAATATTGTTAGCTATGGTTGTTTGTTGCTCATTGTAATGAAAGAGTAGCCAAAGATTTTGATTCAATATTTTCAATAAGCTCAATAGTTGTTGTAGCATGAGCAATACTGTAGTCCGCCATTGTTGGTGCTGTGAAGTGGCATCTAGAGAGGTGGGGCTATGACATCATCGTTTTAGAAAAGTTTGGTCGTACAGATGATGACACAAAACTGGCATTTTCAAATTTATCCACTCAGGGACCCGGTTTCAAAAAGTTGCGGTTTTAGTGACTGAAAACGCCGGTTTTGTGTGGACGAAAGGCCTATCTGATTCAAAACAATTGCGGATACGACTGAAGCCGTCTTCATATGGACAGGGCCTTAATGTCTACATTTTTGTGTTGAATTAAGTACATGCCCTTGATGTGTTGGAACACCGTGATGAAACTGACAACAGTTGCTTCTAACATTGACAAGGTATGTTAGGTAGACCATGCAACTAAGACACATGAAATAATACAACAGTTCGAATGCAAACATGCAATTCTGTGCAAAAGTCTTTGTCCACCTCTAGGTTTGTTGTTTTTCCAGGTTTGGAATGAGCTTACATATTTATTTCACATTCACTTTTCTTCACATGCAACAAGAAAATACATGAAATATTTGCACAGCCTTAAAATAGTCACAAAAAAACCTGAACTAAATGGGTTCTAAAGGTTAAAGTCATTATTTAGTTTGACCTCTGACCCCATGAAAGACAGAGCACAAACAGTTAAAAACATTCGACGTATGTTGAATGAAACCTGGTATAAAACAGCCAAAATTAATGCAGTAAATCTCATATTGTCTGAGCAAAAGAGTTAAAGACATATTAAGTGCAAAGGGAGGTCACACTAAATACAACCACTATGGCGTTTTGTTTTTTTTTTTTTTTTTTCATGAATCCTATGTTTTTCCTGCTGTACATCCTTCACATATATTCAGATTAGATTGTAATACAGAGACTGAGAATTATTTTTTTGTTTTATTTTATTTTATTGGTTTATTATGTATGTAAATATGCCAGAATTAGTAAAAATAATTACTTTTCATCTACAGTCCCTAGGCAAGTGACAGAAACAAGACATAAAACAGCCAACATTAATACATCACTCATTTGCTATAAATTAGAAAACAATTAAAAATACAAATAATGATGTCATAGGAATCATCAGAACAAACAAACAAATAAACAAAAAACAAACAGACATAGTATGATCACAGGGGCATTAGCCTATACATTCACCTCTATACTTACATACAACTAAACAGAAAGTGTATGGGTGATTAAATGTACGTCAATTAAAAATAAAAATGAGTGCATCTATGGTTTTCTAGGAGCCACTGTTGTAAGTGACTTTTAAAAGTGTTGTATGTTGGACACTCTGTTATTGAGAGGGGCAGGTTATTCCAAAGTTTACCTCCTACTACTATGCAGCACTGTGGACGAGTGAACACATGACCGACTGACTTTCCAGCTGTCAAAATGCTGTGAAAGAAAAACAAAAAAAATTGTGACATAGGCCTCTACTTTGGTGAATTCAACACAAATAAACCCTTTCAGACAACACTCTTCTTATATTTCAGGTAGGAAAATTAATTCATATATCATACTATCATGTATTTCACTGTATTTCATCATGTATTTATTGGCGACTCAATAAAAAAACAAAAACAAAATAACACCTGCCATTTTCAGTCCCGAACATAAGTTTATGAGAGGCAGAGCTACAGCATTCTGTTCCCCAGATCAACCACTAAATGGATTATTTAAGCTTGTAAAAACATGACCGTAATTCAGGATTCCTGATTTCGGATGATTGCTTTCACGGTGGCGTTAACAGAACAGTCTACTTTGCGTTTCATCTCCGCAGGCATCCAAATGACTGTCGGTGCTCCCATTGAAAAATCCCATCTAACTAATAATTAAGGGATACTCATGACTTGAGGATTTCCTATCCTTAACAACTTGTCTGTTTTTGATTTATTCACACTCGCTGTGGTCACAAATTTGTCACTTGGAGACACAAGTAAGCCATTTGTGTCTCAGTTCATCAGCGATTCTTCCCTTCTTCTCTCTACCTTCCATGGCTGCAGAGGCCCGAGGAAAACGATGCCATAACTTTAATACATGCCCCTGCTGGATTCACAAAATAATTACCCACACTTGCCATCTGTTTGTCATGATTTTATCTCTGCTAACTTATTTGCATATTAAAGCATTAATTAAAATCTCCAAGGAACGGAATGCTTACTTTAAAATTAACTCTGAAGGCGATCCATGCACAGCTTCCAAAGTTGTTTTATTTTTGTTTGCAGTGGTTTTTCTGTTTGTCTGCGTGTTGTTTACACGATTAAGTCTGATTTTTATGAAATGTCTCCTCTGGCTAAAGTCAAGCGGCAAGATGTGCCAGATTTTGGAGAAGCAGCTTTTAAGAGCCATGACGGCTTTGGTGAATGTGTGTCATTAAAGCTGAAACTTCTTCGTCGTCTCCTCCTTTTTTTTTCTTCTTTTTCTCATTTTGCACATGCACCAAAGCCTCCATATTGGCGGCTCTGTTTTCATGCTCCTCTAAGCCGCCGAGAGACGTGATTAGCATTTCCACTATTGTTGGGAGTTAGTATGGCTGGGTATTTTAAGGGAATGGTAATAAGGGAATTTTTAAGCTCTGTCAGGTTTTGGAGTCACACAGCTGGGATTTGTCTTGGTGTGGCATATCCAGGTGGGAGGAGTGACGATTGTATTAAAAAGCAAATCTTTCCATCAGAAAACAGCGGGTGGCCAGATCAAGTGTTCTCGCTCAGTCACATTCCCCAGGTCGCCAAGGAATACGTGAAAATTTCATTCTTCTGAAGGAAAATAAGTGTGGGTATGAATGTGAGTGAGTGACGGAGGGGGTTATGGCAGCACTTTGTGTTGTTTGACAGAGTCGCAGATATGGAGTTTGTGTGTTCATACATGTGCCTTTTGTATGTGTGCGGTTTTACGACGATGTGGGGGGTGATTGAAGATGCGCATATTTAAAAGGCGAGAGAAAGAGGTGGCGAGAGGGGAGGAAATCTGGGTCCTCTCGTCTTTGTTTACAAGAGTCTGATTTTTCATGTCTGTTGCTACGCTGCTCCATTTGATCACTGGCCTGTTTGCTGTTAATTATTAATTATTTACCCATCTAAAATATTCATAGACCCTGGCCCTAGTGGAAAGCAGCCTTTCCTTTCCGAGGGGCAAGTTCTCTCTGTAGCCATTGCAAGGTGGAGCTGTTTATACATCCTTATCAGGGGACTCTGTCAACTCAGCTAATGAACTAAACTTCCCCCCCAGCCCATGCTCTCTTAATAGTGGGTCGGACGAGGCAGCCTCTGCAGCCTGTTTACCTGTTTGACGGTTAAATATTTGGCTTTGGATTTTGCCACCGTGAGAGTCCTGTCAGCTGTTCTTCAGCAGAGGAGCTCGGTGATAACGGCGGAGAGTGTCCTCTCCTGAATGTCGCATGTCAGCAAGGTGTAGCTGTTAGAGAGTGGTTGTCTCACTGAGTGATAATTACAGCAGCATGGTGTGTGTGTGTGTTAATGTGAGTTGGTGCACAGGAAGGGAAGGCAACAGGAAGGAGGCTGAGAGGCTTGTTTCAGTGGTCCTGTGGAGGGGGACGACAGTGGTGTTTGGAGGGGAAGCCGAAAGGACAGTAAAGTATTTTAAAGCTTTAAAGTATGAAGGAGTTTTCACTTTGTGTTTTAACTTTATCCACTTTTTACATGGCGGTTTTTGCTATGATTATCACAGCTTTTATTGTGTACCTTTGCCTGTTATAGTCCATTTTGATGTTGGTAAACAGTGATGAAGTATTTTGTGGGCGGGGCCTAACTGGTGGCAGAAAGTGACAGTTGTGGAGTCGGAAGTACATGGAAGTACATGGTGTCAGGAGTGCTAAAATCAGGACAGAAACAGAGTAATGGAAGATACAGAGGCCTTCACCGATTATTTTAATGGTCTGTCAATGAGAGACAAGGTGAAATGGTAAGTTGACATTTCCTGATCCAAACTCACTAACCCGACCAAATGGACCA
The DNA here is from genome assembly GCF_902148855.1 of Sphaeramia orbicularis. NCBI lineage: Eukaryota > Metazoa > Chordata > Actinopteri > Kurtiformes > Apogonidae > Sphaeramia > Sphaeramia orbicularis. The sequence goes on from NC_043978.1 coordinate 46,180,124, forward strand.
AGCTACAGTGGACGGACATCTGTTTATATCTTGTCGAAAAACCCAGCGTTTACACTAAAGAAAAGCTCAAGGCAGACAAATCCCTCGATGCCTATAACCTTGTACTTTGCGGTCATGTCCAGGATATTGAATACTGAGTGTTGCACTAGACATTTTAAGGGTAGAAATATCATCGTAGGGTTTTACATGACGGTTTTTGCTATGATTATCACAGCTTTTATTGTGTACCTTTTCCCGTCATAGTCCATTTCGATGTTGGTAAACAGTGATGAAGTATTTTGTGGGCGGGGCCTAACCGGTGGCAGAAAGTGACAGTTGTGGAGTCAACAGTACATGGGAGTACATGGTGTCAGGAGCGCTAAAATCAGGACAGAAACAGAGTAATGGAAGATACAGAGGCCTTCACCGAGTATTTTAATGGTCTGTCAATGAGAGACAAGGTGTCTTACAAACATTAGTTGACCATTTCCTGATCTAGACTCTGTCGACTCAGTGGGTCACGGAGCCAACTAAATGGACCAAGCTACAGTGGACGGACATCTGTTTATATCTTGTTGAAAAACCCAGCGTTTACACAAAAGAAAAGCTCAAGACATACAAATCCCTTGATACCTCTAACTTTTTACTTTACAGTCATGTTCAGGATATTGAATACTGAGTGTTGCACCGGACATTTTAAGAGTAACTCGCACGATTCACGGGACAAAACTCACATACGCAGCCATCAGTAACGTTTGACTGGAAGTCACTAAGCCCATGTCACTTTTTATTAGTGAATATCCTGTTTGACCCTTCAGTTTAAGAGCACAAAGAACACAGAACAGGTTGTCGAGATTTGTCTGATGGTATTGGTGTGTTGAGGACCAACGTGCTAGTCAGCCACAAGGACATAAAATATAGTTTTTCAAGATCGACAAGTCAACCAACTATAAACTGACAGCCAACTGCATTTGGATGGCTAGGTAAGTGTTGTTTATATTACATTGTAAACTAAGACAATGTAAATCACTGCTGGTTCAGTCAGTTTCAGCAGTCCAGTTTGTCTGTTTAATGGCTTCAACCATAAGCGTTTACAGTTTTCCTCAAAGGTGTCTTCAGTGACGGTATTCGGTAACTCTGAAGGTTGCTTTTTTTTTTTCTTAGCATTTCTTTTCTGACAACCTACAGCACAAGATGTTTTTCCTCCTCTTTTCTCTCAGTTCTCTCCGATCTCTCAATTTACCTTCATTTATATACAGTGTTTTCCTGCCACCAGCGCAACTGACGTGGACTGTGACGTTGACTCCGAAGTGATCTATAGCCTATATGTAAGTTTCTACAAATGACAGTTTTGCTGGAAAAGTAAGACACACACCTGCAGTGACTCAAACTGGACAATAACACAATGACTGATATAGAGGAATACAGTGTTGAAAATAGCTGGATTATGTTGTCGATTGTATTAAGTATGTGTGAAGTTAATATTGAATTTAATTGATAGCACATTTAATGACAGGCAACAGATGTTTATCCAGGAAGGAGATTGAGAGGGTTGTTTCAGTGGTCCTGTGGAAGGGGACGACAGTGGTGTTTTGAGGGGAACCCGAAAGGACAGGAAAGTATTTTAAAGTTTTGAAGTATGAAGGCGTTTTTACTTTGCGTTTCAACTGTATCCCCTTTTTACATGACAGTTTTTGTTAAACAAGTAGTGCTTAAAGTGCCAAGTGTTGACAGACTGCTCTTTCTAAATTAGTCTCCACAACTCCATGCTTTCCGATGATTCTTTGTCACATAAAGGTCCTGATATGTTACAACATACAGTGACAAACTTGTTGTAATATAGAGTAAATCCATCATTCATTTCCATCAAAAGCAACTTTAGAAGAAAAAAAACATGTCATACGCTAAAATGCTAACCGTCCACACGTCTGTCTTGTGAATCTTGTGAATGTGAGAAGCACAAGGTGACATCTGAGAACAGATACATGTGTTTGTATGAGTCTATGGAGAAATCGCTGTGGGAAACCTACAGCACCGAGGGCACCATTTGAAGGAGCGGGGATTCTTATTTTAGGAACAGCGTGAAACAAAGAGGTCTCTGGGTATGTTTTCAGGCACCCTCCCTGTCACGGTCAGTCCCAGTAGGGTGGGTAGGTGACAGGAAGGCCTGACCATGCATGTAGTCGGCGCTCAGGTTTCAGCTCGCATCATGATGACACCGGTCCTCTGGGGAATAGAGTACCTGGGCAGACAACAGCAACCAGGCAGAACAAACCTCCCAGCAACGCCTCAGAGGGCAGCGGGGAACGGCCTCAAGCAGCCGGGGGGGACCAGGGTTCACACTGCTACCAGATCAGCCAGTCACCTACTGGAACCACACCACACAGTACAGCACAGGTATCTGAGGGCAGGGGGGAGGACCATCTGAGACAGCGTTTTAAACCAGGGGTCACAGAAGCTAAGTCATTTATGGTTTCTCAAGAGGAAACTCCCTACTTTCAGTTCCAGCACATAAAGAGTGAAACTAGGCACTCATAGGATAAATAAATAAAAACTAGAGATGTCCAGTAATAGGATGGCGACCATTCATTCATATATGTTATTATTGTAAGTAAGTATTAACAGTATGTATACATACTTTTAATACTGTTAATATTGATGGATCTACGTACTATTAATACTGTTAATATTCATAGATATACTATTAATACTGTTAATATGCATACTGTTAATATTCATAGATATACATACTATTAATACTGTTAATATTCATAGATATACTATTAATACTGATAATATTTATAGATATACATACTATTAATACTGTTAATATTCATAGATATACATACTATTAATACTGTTAATATTCAGTTATACTATTAATACTGATGATATTTATAGATATGCATACTATTAATACTCTTAATATTCACCAATATGCATGCTATTAATACTATTAATATTCACAGATATACATACTATTAATACTGATAATATTCATAGATATCCATACTATTACTACTCTTAATATTCATGAATATACATTGTATTAATAATATTAATATTCATAGATATACATACTATTAATACTGTAAATATTGTGTCTATTCATATTTGATGTCTATTTTTATATTATTCTACTTCAGTTATATGCTTATTTTACTTTTGTTAAATTTTACATTCTATTTTCCTATTTTACTTTACTTTATATTTGCTCTAGTGTTATTTTCTGATGTATTGTTTTTTTATTCATATTGTTTGCACTGAGTAGCACTCCTAATTTCATAGAACACACAGTGACAATAAAGTCTATTCTATTCTATTCTATTCTATTCTATTATATGTGCTAATTTTCAGAGGAAGTGCCATGTAGGATTTAGTCGATGTAAATGCATGAATGATGATTGTCAGTTTTATCTTTATTAGAGCTGCAGTGAGAAGATGATAAATCAATTTCTTGGCTGTTAAAATCTGCCATTTTGATAGCTGATTGATCTCATTAGAATGCCAAACTATATAGTGCACTGGATATTACATCAGTTGTGAAGCTTGTCTGAATCACACAACTGTGAGGCCTTTGTGTGATGATTTTATGGTAGTTTTTTGTACATGTGCATAGTTGCCACAAAGGTGTCCAGAGGGTAGTAAATTCGAGGAGGGCACAAAGGTTAAATACTAATCAATAATCACTGGTAATCAGTTGTGGCTATTCAACTATTGAGGGGAGAAGTTACATCTGTTATTTCATCAGCAGAAGTCGCAGGTATATGTAAAGATTTTACAGTCCGAGCACAAAACTTGTAAATCACAGTTTGATGATTGTTTATATAATATATATAAAACTTTGTTGCAGAGTCATTTTCTGCCTTACACTGCCTTGTGCCGCACTGAAAACGGCTTCTATCACTAAAAAAAACAACTTTGATGCCCAGTGAAAATTGATGTACGGTACTTTGACATGAATCTAGAGCATGGGTGTCAAACCTACGGCCCGTGGGCCAAAACCTGCCCACCAATGGGTCCAATCCAGCCAGTGAGATAAATTTGTGAAATGCAAAAATTACACTGAAGATATTAACAGTCACTTGAGTTCAGGTTCCACATTAATCCCAATTCAATCTCAAGTGGGTTGGACCAGTAAAATACTATAATAGTCTGTAAATAATGACAACTCCAAATTTTTCTCTTTGTTTTAGTGTAAAAAAAGTATGAAAATGTGATGAAAATGTTGACATTTACAAACTATCCTTTAAAGAAATGTGAATATTCTGAACAAATATGAACAACCTGAAATGTCTTAATACAATAAGTGTAATTTTATCAATCGTCTGCCTATTATTAAATATTTTGTGTATTTGTAGATCCACTGTGATCTGTAAGTTGTAATGCACATGTGTAAATGATAAACTGAGGCATAAAATTGTTAAAATTGCACTTATTTTTCTAAAGAACTTTCCATTTGTTCATCGTTATTCATGTTTTATTTTCACATTTCATCTAATTTGTAGATGTCACCCTTTTCATTATGTAATTTTACTTTTTTCACACTAAAACATTAGTTTGGAGTTCACATTATTTATATATATTATTATGTTATTATTTTATATTGGTCCGGCCCACTTCAGGTTATGTTGGGATCTGTGTGTGTGTATGTGTTTGACACCCTTGATCTAGAACTTTAACAAGCATCAGTTAACTCAGTTACAGGTCAGAGTAAGTCCAGTCCTGGGTCGTATATACATCATGTTCTCAGTGAGTGACAGATATTCACAGCCTCATGGGCCTAATTCCAGGCACCAAGGTTATTATCGTTAATGAAAACTAACGAAATGACGAAAACTAGAATTGTAAAAACATTTTTGTTAACTGAAATAAATAAAAAGTATAAATAAAAAAAAAAAAACAACAAAAAAAACAATAACTAACCGAAACTGTATTGTGTGCTTATAAAACTAATTAAACGTATAAAAATTATGGATAAAATTCCCTTAGTTTTTGTCTTTGTCGGAATCGGATTGATATGAAATCGATTTATTTCCCTCAAGCAATTTTAGCTGGTGTCACCATATGATATTTAACAGTCCGTCACTTCTCATCACTTGTGGTTTAGAGTCGTTTTCTCGTCCCCACTCTACCTGGAAACATGGAGACTAAAGGTGGGAGAAAGCAGCAGAGTCCTGTCTGGGATTTATTTGAGTTCGACGGCGAATAAGTTTAAAGGTATAAAAAACTAAAACTAAACTAAAACTAAGCATTTAGAAAATAACAAAAACTAATAAAGAGCAAACCTGCTCTAAAAATGAATTAAAACTAACTGAATTAGAGAAAAAAAAAGTCAAAACTAAATAAAACTAAACTATAATGAAAAATCCAAAACTATTACAACCTTGCCAGGTACTGATCAAAACAAGGTTAAAGAATATTTAAGAGACAAAATGATCATATCATATTAACTAATGGATATTTTTTGTTAGATGGCAACATTTTTTGTTTGTTGAAAATCATGGCCCATTTCTTATTCCTCTTGATAAGACAGCTATATTATATATTTATGTACTTTTTCATGTTGACCCTAAATATAATAGTTTTGTCCTTAGCCCTTGCCCAACCCTTCCAGGTCTCATGAAAATGAATGTGGTACTTCTTGCATAATCATTTACTACAAACCATAAAGACTACAGTGAGAATATGATAAATCAGTTTGTTGGCTATTTATCTGCCATTTTGATAACTGATTGATCACATTAGAATGCCAAACCATGACTTGGTTGGATATTACATCATAGATCTGTGGCGCCTTTGTATGACTTCATTGTGCACGTCCAGTAATTACATCAAACTCCAGAATATACCTTTCTTTGTATTCATTCATCTTCTTGGGTCATGGACACTGCTTTTCAATATTTTTGGCCTCTGCTGTTAACCCACGCTGACATTTAACTAGTTTTGCCCATGCCCGACCCTTCCAAATTTCATGAAAATGGATAAAGTACTTTTTGCATAATCCTTTACTACACACCAAAAAGACTAAAAACATTGGAGTACTAATGTGGGACCCTGGCAGAGGTATGCAAGTGCCCTTCTCGTTCATTCTACAGTGAAATAATATTTTCTACATCATATCATAGGGGTGTAACGGTGCACTCGTTTGTACCAAACCGTTTCGGTTCGGGGTCTTCGATACAATGCGGAGGTGTACCGAACAAATACATGAAGCTTATGTTAGGGCTGTGCAATTAATCGAAATTCAATTACGATTTCGATTATTACACGCAACGATTACAAAAATTATGTAATCGAGAAAAAACGATTATTAATTTTGAGTTGTTTTAATTCACTCGCACTCAAGCTACCATGAGCTGCTCTGCCCCGCCCCCCTCTAAGCTACTGCTGCCAGCTAGCCGGCAGGTCCACCCCAAGAGGAAAGTTGTACCTAGCGGTCTGGAAAAACGGCAGGAGAATCACAGCAGAAGTGCTTGGTAAACAAAAAAGGCAAGTCAAATTCAATTGTATGGAATCACTTTGGGTTTGATGAAGAAGACGAAGAGCAAAAACACATCACGTGCAAAAAGTGTTTCGTAGTTGTGTCCGCACCGACCGGTAACAGAACAAACCTTTTTAACCATCTAAAGTTTAACCAACGCCACCTTTATCATAATCTTATGAAAAACTAAAACACATAAAAACAACTCCGTCTACAGCTTCGTCCGCAATGCAATCTTCAGTCTCCGAATCTCTTTACGCTGCAACTCCCGTATTAACCTAACCCTAACCCGTATAACCCTAACGTCCGTATTCTAGATGGCTGATGTATACAGAAGGCCTTAACTGAAACCTCACGGCACGCCACTGAATTTACTATGTTTCATACTACATTGAACATACTTAAATTTATAATTTGCACTTTACGTGAGTTTTTTTTTTTTTTTTATTGCTACAGTTCTATGGCAAGTCTATAGCAGTTTAATTCCAGTGCACTATTTGTTTACAAAAGGAAACATACTTGAATTTACAGTACACTTATTTGCATTCAAAGATTTTTTTGTTTCGTACAAAAGTGAACATACTTTGTTTTAGTGGTTAAAAGCTTTATTAATGTTTAAAGAGTATATTTTACATTGTTTTGCAAGAAAAAAATAAACAACTTTAAGGTTAACAAATAATCGTTTTTAATAATCGTGATTTCAATTATTGCTAAAATAATCGTGATTATTTTTTTTTTCTATAATCGAGCAGCCCTAGCCTATGTGCAGAATGCAAACACTCAGGAAGCAGGGTGGACACAAGCAGAACCCATGTGCAAGGATTTCCCTATATATATATTCTGCAGCCTCCCAGTGTCTGTGTGGGTTCTCTCCAGGTACTTCGGCTTCCTCCCACCATCCAAAGACATGCACTGATAGGTTAATTGGTTAATCTAAATTGCTCACAGGTATGAATGTGAGAGTGACTGTTTGTCTCTATATGTCAGCCCTGTGATGAACTGGTCACATGTCCAAGGTGTACCCCGCCTTTGGCCATAAGTAGCTGGGATAGGCTCCAGTGACCCCTGTGACCCTCGTGAGGATAAAGCGGGCTCAGAAAATGAATGAATATTCTGCAACGCCACTGCAAAAAACAAAACAAAAACACTTTATTCTGAAGCTGGGGTGCCAATAAGGGGGGGGGGGGGGGACATAACAACAGAGAGTATAACAAAAGCACAGAAGCTAGTTTGGACATTCGAAGCGTGTTAAGTTTCACTTTTGGTTTTCGGTAGTTACGGAGCCCCCCCTTCCCTTCCCCCCCTTCACTGGTCTCCTTCACGGTACTGAAAACATATCAGAAGTGTATCAAACTGAAGACCCCGGTACCGAAAACATACCAAACCAAAATTTTTCTGTACTGTTACATCCCTATCATATCAATATTCAAGGCCACAGAATTCCTGTTGCGTCTTTCACAAAAATGCAACATTTCTTGTGCAGAGACTCGACTTTTCCTCCTGATACCTCTGAAAGGGACAAAGCTGGATGAGACGGGGGGAGGGGGGGGAGGGGGGGGGCCCGGGGTTGCTGGGGGGAGTGTGGGGGACAATCCCCTGTCTCTCAGCAAACACAACAACAACAGCAGCAACACACTCCTCGCTGCACTCCTGATGTATTTTCAGGCAAAAACAGGCATATTTGCCAGCTGTGTAATTTACTGCGGCTCTCATTTGCATATTAAAGCCTTAATTAGCCCCTCTGAGCGTGTGTGTGTGCGCCTGTGTGTTTGTGTTTGTGTGTGAGTGAGTGAGGGTTTGGGGGGTGTAGTGTAATCACTTGGACGTGTAGTCAGGGGAAGGGCTGTGGTGGTGGTGGGGGGGTGGATCAGCATTTCAGGGTCTGGATCGGGGCCGGAGGGGAGCAGAGTCACTAACAGCCCTCGTTCCCCCTGTGGACGGGCTGGTTCTGATACAGAGCAAGCTGCTCTTTGATATATAACACTCCACTTGTCTCCCTGTCATTTTTAATTACTTTCACTCTTCCAAACCAAGAGGTGTGACCTGCACCATCACAGCAAGAAGGCGTATGTTTTTTATCTTCTTAGTGAGTGGAAAACTGACAGTCAGAAGAGCAGGTGGGAATAAAAAAAAGACAAGTTTGTCTTTTTGGTGGTTCGCATTACGTCAAAAGTTACATGAACTTTACAGTGTTAAAAAAATGTTTGTATTCTGTATATTCTTCAGCCTGTTCCTTTTAGCTTTGAACTGAAACAAAAGTGGAATGCAACTCAAACACTGCATTTACGTAGAAATTTGAGGCACTTCTATAATACATGAATATTTATTGCTACTTTATACCTGCCCTGCTTTTCATTTCAGGAAATATTTCACTTTCTACTTTTATCCATGACCCCTATAGTCCCATTTATGTGTAAAATATCACTTGTTTTGATTAACCTCAATTTTAACAAAGGACTGCTCTCCCCATTTTCACTGCTGCCACTTCAAAACACACATTCATTTCTTTCATGGAAATATTGTTTGTATCACTGTCACATCAACCAATTAATCACTTTTCACTCATTTCTCAGTCCACACAGGCCCCTAATATTCCAGTCCAAGTGTTTTAAGCTAAGTTTCTTTATAAAAAATTGAAAAAAACTTTCAGAAAGCTTTGCTGACGCACACAAGTCAGTGAGATTTCAGAGGAGCCACAAGGTCGTTTTATGCAGAGGAGGCTTTTCTCAGTGGTCATAGCCCAGTAAGTCCACATTCCCCATTCAGACATGCAAGACGCTCACTCAAACAACTTGGCATAATGGCCAAAACACTGGAAGCTCAGCAATTGATATGGGCCTCCTCTGCATAAGAGGGGGCATATGTATATAAGCCCCGCATAAGTGGGGGTATCGGATCGCATCGCCTTTCAACGGGCATGTCCTGAGGTGCCACGCTCAAACAGTCACCCATCAGCAGCTGGCAGCCTCTCATCTGACTACCATGAAGCCCCATGCGTGTCTATCTCTCTCGCTCCCTTCATCCACCAGCCACATCCCTTTCACTTTTGAATGGCGGGCTGACTGCAGAAATTGCCCCTGTCCACCATGCGCGCTGAATATTTAACTATGAATATGAAATATCTTGGCAAGACTTCAACCACCTTCAAAAAGTGAGAGCCCCAACCCGCCTCTCTGCCGGCGTACACACACCCTCCCGGTATCCACTCTTCTTTTGCACTCATGAATCGATCATCCCATCCCTGTATGGAGGGATGTCAGGAGAAGAAGTGGTGAATGATATTCTCCGGTTGGGCACCAAAGTCACCAACTGAAGGCGAAACTTCCGACACTAAAGCTCTGCGGAAGATAAGGTGAGACTCCTTCAACACAGCACAGGGTTCAGGTGGAAAGAGGAGACTGACGGAGTGAGGGAAAACATAACGGCTCAGGGACTTCGCTTTGGCTGTTTGCCTTCTTTTCCTTCCATTCAAGGCCCTCCCTCCGTTCCTACCGGCAAACAAGTTTCCCCTCTCCTTCACCTTAATCCTCACAGCGCTGATAGCAGATCAATACTGGCCTGTGATGATCAGCACTTAACATGTTCTGCCCCAGACCAAACCAAGAGGAACCAATTTGTTTATGGAGATTTAATTGAGTTAATGTTTAAAAGCAGGACACTAGCTGATGCTGAAAACTGGGGTGGTATCATGTCACATGCCCCCCTATTTGGAATGGAAATAAAAGAAGGGCTTAAATGGGGTGGAATAGGTTTGGGCACGTTCAAGGCCACGGTCACAATGCGCTGTCTCATGCTCCGGGTCAGGTCTGAAGTTTTATGTGATCGTGTCTTAGGTATGACTTTGACAATGTTCAAACATCAGTACTTCTGTAAGATATGCAATGATGCCGCTGTTCTGTAACATGCAAACCACATGAGTTTAACAGTTGTAGTAGAGGTAACACCTGCAGTCTGGGTCATGCTGATGTCTAACGTAGTGATGGCTACACATGGATCGTCATATCTCCAGGTTGCATCAGTACCTGGGGACCTTTGTTACATTTGAATTCACATCCTGTTCTGTCTTGGTTTCTTGTCTTCACTCTAAAGTGAGACAAAAACAGTAATATAAATAGGTGCAATGTCTTGATATTATAAAAGAAAAAAAAAAAGAATTCTGGGAAACTGAGTGAGGAAAATTATGTTTCAAAATAATACAAGTTCTCTCCCTAAACCCAACTTCTGCTGACAAAGCATCAGGATCAGGTCTGAGACATTTTATTGCTCTTGTCATTTTGTTTTGTGTTGCTAATAAACTCTTCAATCTCCTATGAGAAGATGAAATGGTAAAGACAACATCTTGGCAGGCTAATAGTCAGACCATTGTCTCTCAGGTTGGATGCAGGTTTTTAGATTTGGCAGGGCTGGTTTAAGAGTGACCAGATAAAAGGACAGTTAACCAGGTCAGATGGAGCAGGAAATGCTCTATGACTTTAGCTGGGTTTACATGAAATAACCTCTTTAAATCTTTCAGTATCTACACCATTCTGTAGCCATATTCTAAATGTATGAACGTGTTCATGAAAAACCTTCAATGAGTCCACGATGTGGCTTGTGTTTTGGACAGTACATTAAACTTTATATTTCAGGCCACTGTGCTGAAAGGCTTTTAGCTGGTCTATGAGATAAAGATATTTCTTTGTCTTGAATTGTTTCCAAACCACACAAAAATAAAGTACCCTTCTGGGATTATACTTGTCATTCAGAGTCCAGAATGAAAGCCTTCATGGCACTCTGCACCTCTTGTCCTACTGTCCTGTCTTGCCTGTCTCTCATCCTCTATCCTAGCAACATCCTCCACTGTCCCAATGCCCCTCCAAGTCTGGTCTGGGCACCATGGGGTGGAGGTAATTGGATTTGTTGTCACCTCCACTGGCTGGCAGGCCTGGCCTGTCTGCTCAGCTTAGTGATGAAGACATCAGTGTGACAGGGACCCTGGGAGAGGATCAGCTGGTGTCCTGGACACCACTAATAAAGCTGTGGTCATGCCACGGCCATGCCGCCGCGGCTGCAGCCAGCTGTTACCTCTGCCACCTCCCCTCTGATGCCAGTGCCCATTCCACTGCTCAGGGAGTGGGGGGGTGACATGGTGAATGAAGAGTGGGCAGCCTTATTAAAGCAGATGCCAGTCCCCCTTCGGTCTGTTAGAGAGGTCATAAAAACCTCCCCAAACGCTCTTCTGTGGTTTCCGGGCAATGCTGGCACCAGACACTGGTGTCCTGGCATTCCCTGTGATGCACTGTGTCGTTAGGCATCTTATTAAAGCATTGACAGGAGGCTAGCCAATGTCAAGGTCTGTAGTTTAGGCTTCACTGCAGCTGTCCCCTGGATCACCCCATGAGGGATCAATGAGTTATGTCCTCAACGTCCTGCAAAATAGTCCGCCTTCAAACAGTTAACTGAAGAAACTCTGATCTTGTTGATCTTCTTAATGACGTTTGCAGAGTTTTGAAAATCAGTGCAGCTCAGATATGAAGTCACCTTTGGGGCTTGGCAACTCTTACAAAGAAAAATAATAATAATTAGAAATTTTTAAGATAAATAAGTTGCAGCCAGCACAGAAGTCAGAAAAGTTCAGCTCAACTTAGATATGATTTTGTCTGAGACATCTGTCTTTAAGGAGTAAAACTTGTATACAATAAATATGGAAGCAAATACTTATGTTCAATTTGGCGTTTCCATGCATGTGCTACTCCTACATATGCCAGCTCTCAGGTGTCACTGGCAGCTGTGGTAAATGCCCACTCAGAGTCTGTTTTATCCTCTTGAAAAATTGGAAAAAAATATATGCACAATAGCGACAGATGGACAACAATTAAAAAAAAAACAAAAAAAACTGTATTATCACAGCATTCTTCTAAAAGATGTTCCCTTACTTAGTGTTTAGATGTTTTTCACTCCAAATCTCTGACCACAGTTTTGTTGGGTTGACTCCTAAGCACTGAAGGCTATAGCATATGATTGGCATCTTTTTAATACTCAAGAAACCATTCAGTTAAACCATGTAGAATTGTACACCATGCATTGAGGACTTGAAGAGTATGTGATGGTTGTGAGGACTGAAGTTAAGCCGACAAAACGCTGTATTGATAGAAATATAGATGTATGGTGTGGAAATTTCAGCTTGTCAGTACTGAGGCAGTGATGAGATGAGGGGGGAAGATAGTGATGGTGATGACAAAATGATGGTGATAACATAGGTCGCAGCTGATGCAGACTGTGTCTTTGCCATTTTGTACAAACCATGAATCCCTTGATTACCACAAGCCACTCTGTAAAAAAAATGTCTAATGTTTGAGAGCTGTTATTTGTAGTTTTGTAATCAGAATCACAGTTAATATTCTTTATTGTGAAAGATAAAAAAAAGTTAAAATTACTGCTGTATTTGTGGAAATACAGTTCCATAGACATTATCCTTCACTTTCAAGCTGCAATCATGTATGGCAAGGCAAGGCAGGTTTATTTGTACAGCATATTTCATGTACAAGACAATTCAAAGTGCTTTACATAAAACATTAAAAGCATTACAGCAGAAGCAATACAAAATTTTAGGCATGAGAAAACAAACAAACAAAAATCAGATAAATACATAAAACAGATCAACAGATAAAACAGACAAGCAGATAAAACAGATAAAACTTTTAGCTTAAAAGGAACAGTGCAGGTCTGAACTGATGAATAAAAACTCTGTTCAAATGCAGCTGAGAACAGAAGCATCTAAGGTGTAATACTGATGACAACCACTAGATGCTGAGGCCTGGTTCCTTACTGACTTACACAAAAAGAAAAGAAACACATAAAAAGCCCATTGTTAGTGTCTGAAAGTAATGTCAATAAGCATATTCTATTCTGACCAGTGTTTGCATGTTAGGTATAATATTAGTGCAGTTTTATCTCCTCACGCTATGAATTTATTAATATTACAATATTCTGATGGGATCCTCTAAAGCAGGGGTGTCAAACTCAGATCCTCGAGGATATTTTAGATGTTTCCCTCTTCCAGCACACCTGACGGTCATTATCAGGCTTCTGGAGAGCTTGATGATAGGCTTATCATTTGAATCATGTGTGTTGGAAGAGGGAAACATCTACATGCAGGATACCGGCCCTCGAGGATCTGAGTTTGACACCCCTGCTCTAAAGTGTTCTGGTGGTCCATCTTTAAATCGCTCCTTGTTACTCCATTAATAATATTTAGGGTGAATAGAAGATGTTGGGCTTTGATTGATGGCTGTGACTGACAGTTTACTCCCTTGGCAAGTCAGAATTTCTTCTGTTTCTATTTATTGAATAAAACATTTACCCCATAAAGACCCAGTGCTGCTTTTATGACAGTTCCCAAATGATTTTTCCTCTCTATTTAACCTTTCTTAAATAATGTATCACCATGTATTATTATATTAAATTCAGTATTTTGCATTCTTTTCAGTGAAAATTAAGTATTTTCCTATATTTAATTCCCTGATCATGTTGATGTTCATTAAAAACTCAGATTATAGTTAAGGGTTATATATCAAAAACAGAGAAAATGGAGAAAAAAAATAAGTGACTTTTTCAGCAGAGATATCAATAACTGAACAAATGTCTCCATCTGCTGTCATTGATCCAACTCCATGTTTTTACTGGTGAATCAATGTTGTAGAAGATGTGTTTCCATGCTCACTACAGAGCCTCTGAACATCCAAATGGTTCATATCTGATGACCATGAAAACATGACAAACTGCATTTTACACTAATTAATTACATGTATTGATAGGATTAGTGGATTAACAATTATTAAACATTTTTGATCAATAGACAGTTCCGTTCAGTGGTGGATGTTTGGGTCTTTATGGGTTAATCATGGTTAACAAATTACACCAAGACTGGCAAATGATTTTGTTAAGTAAGTGGTTAATGATGTTTGTGTGAGTAAGCTAGAGGTTTACATTAGATCATCCATGACCTCTTTACTTTAAAAGCCCCTTTTGTCCAAATATGATCACTTCTTGCTCCAAAGAGCCAAGATGGCAATAACCAAAATGCAAACTCAGACTACTTCTTTAGCCCCTTTCACACAGCACTTCTGTTCCAGGAATGTTTCACCTTTATTACAGAACGACATTTGTGTAAATGAAATGGTGGGATCATATGTTACGGCCGTGGCTCAGGAGGTAGAGCGGGTCGTCCAATAACCGAAGGGTTGGTGGTTCAAAATCCCGCTCTGTCCCAGTCATGTGCTGTTGTGTCCTTGGGTCGGGGGGGGCTATAGACACGAATGCCCCAGGGCAGCTTGGCTACATATGTAGTTTACCACCACCAGAGTGTGAATGTGAGACTGAATGAATAATGGATCCACTGTACGCACTTTGACAATGCGTTCATAGAAAGGCGCTATATAAATCGAATCCATTATTGTTCCCACCTCTGTCACGCCTCTGGAGGTAGTAACAGAGCCATGGAATTATGCTTCCAAAACGCTGTGTAGAAGGAACACCTCTCATTCCGCAACCAAGGTGTGACGTTTGATTTAAAAATGAGCCATGAGGCCGTGTACAGCAAACAAACATATCAACACGACCAGAAAGATGTCGAACTGGGGAGACACTGAGATCCACAAGCTGTTGTCACTTTAGGCGGAGGACTCCATTGTTGTTTTGAGAGCCAACACCACTATGCTGGGGGTATTTCCGACACACAAGTTATGCGTTTAGTTTAGCTTAGCTTAGCTTAGCTTAGTTTAGTTTAGTTTAGTTTAGTTTAGTTTAGTTTATTTGAAAGGGGACAATGCAATTTCATAAAACACATGGTTACACATGGTTAAAAAAAGCCAGAATTAGCTAGAAGGCTAGTTTTCATCTGTAGTCCCCTGGCCAAGTTTTAAAAAGGCAGTAAAAAAAAAAAAAACATTTACAGGAGAAAGACATGGTTAGACACTTGATAGGGCACTAATATAACAAATAACATATCCATAACAGACTGTTAAGGGAGCACAAAACACACAATACCTGTACAATATAATACAAGATACATATTCAAACACTTACTATACAATTAAAAGGGAATAAGACATTACAACAAATCACGACAACATTTGATCACAACATCAAAACATCACAACAGGCTTGTCTTTTAGTGTTGGCAGCTGTAGGTGTTGATAAGCCACATTTTCAAATTTTTTTTGAAGGCCTTGTATGTTGTAAGCAGTTTAACCTGCGTCACACTATACGTTGCGCTACATCACCGCTGATTCCGGAACACAGGTCCACTGTGTAGAAGTCCAGCCTGTCTCACCTCTGTTACTCCTTTTGCTTTGCTGTGGAAACTGGTCAATGGTGGAAAAATGTGGGATCACCATCTCACCTTTTTTCCAGGATCTCTGTGTTGAAGTGGCTTTTGTACAGTCAGGAGGTAGTTAGTCTAGTCACTAACAGTGAAATGAAGGAGAAAAAAAAAAACTAGCTTCACTCTACCCAAAATGAAAAACATGATATCTAGTGCTGCTGGAAATCCTTGGCCAACAACAGCCAACTGCACTGACTTGATGAAGTTTCTTTGACTGGTGATGAAACAATGAGAACGACAGAACTGGTTTCATTGTGGCTGTGCTTAGATTTGGATTAAAAACACCTGATGATAAACTGAAAGTAATCAGCATCAAAGCTACGAACACTGCACAGAAGTACTTAATAGAAGAAGAAACAGGTCTGAACTGCTTTGAGATTTCCCATTTCTCTTACCAAATTGAATTACAGTGCGCTAATTACTGGGCTTTAGTTCTATTTTGTAGGTAAACTTTAGACAGCCAAACAAGCTGCTGTGGATAAGTGAGTTATATTTCTGTGAATGTCAAACCATTAGCCAGCTTTAAAAGTCACTTAATTGAGAAAACAAATGACTCTAAAATACTTGTTTTAAATTACATTAGAAATAAAGCGACTCTTAGTTTAAAGAAATGTTGAAAAGATGATTATATTGTTTTAGAAGAGTTAATCAAAATGTTAAAAATCAGTATGATTACAAAAACCCCTGAATAACCCAATGGATGTATTCAGGTTGATACCCAAAGAGCAGCCTATTGCATGTCATTTTCTGTCTCTCTGTCTCTGGTTTGTAATTTCCTACATCCATATTCTCTGAAAAGGAAAGAACTGAAGAAAACAAACGCCCTCTGAAAACTTTAATTGCCAACAGTCAAATGGAAATGTAGTAAAAGCATATAAAAGCCACATGAATGCTGCATAAGCAATGCATGTGCCCTTAAGGAAACAATGAGTGCAGAGCAGTCGATCATTATTCTTTTATTTGCTGCATGTATTATTTTAGTCTGTACCTTGAATTTAAATATGATTAATAAGCAGAAGACATTTTAACTTTTAATAATACTAGAAAAAGGCTACTGTCTATCTAAAGTAGCAGATATATTAGATGCTCAGTGGTGAGTCCAAACAGAAATGAGAAATTGTTTACTCAGTGTGTCACAAATATTCTTATTTAAGTAATATTAAAGTGCTTTTATTGGTTTTTAAAACTCTTAATGGTCTTAACCCTATCTGTTTATCTGATTTGCTTTTAACATATGACAAATGTCTTAACTGTTCCTAGAGTCCGCACTAAAATTCATGGTGAGGCTTCATTCAGCTTTTATGGCCCCAAACTATGGAACAGCCTACCTGAGGACCTGAGGTCCGCTGCGAGTGTTCATATTTTTAAAAGTAAACTCAAAACTTATCTTTTTAGTCTAGCTTTTAATTAAACTCTTACTGTAAACTTTACTTTGTTGCTTGTATTTTTATCTGCAACTGTGAGACAGTGGGGGGTTTTGTTGTGAAACACTTTGTGCTACATGTACCATGTATGAAAAGTGCTATAGAAATAAAGTAAAGTTTGAATATTAATTTAGTTATTATCCGGCCCATCGAAGGGGAGGGTATTGTTTTTGGTTTGGTTTATTTCCTTGTTTCTTTGTTTGTTAACACTCTAGCAGCTAAACTGTTGGTTGAATTCATACCAAATTGGGTTTATAGATTGCCAGTGACCCAGAATAGATCTGATTACATTTTGGGAAAAGTAGGTCAAAATTTAAAATTTTTTATGAATTTTTAAAATCTTTTTTTTCCCCCATTTACTTATAATGGGTGAAATTTCAAATGTTTGTAGCAGCAAAACTATTGGTTGAATTCATACCAAATTTGGTTTATAGATTGCCAGTGACCCAGAAGAAATGTCAGTACATTTTGGGAAAAGTAGGTCAGAGTTCAAATTTTTTATGAAGTTTCATAATCTTTTTTTTTCTCCCATTTACCTATAATTTGCAAAATTTGTCTATAAATGTCTATAAAAACATACATTTTGTTTCAGTTTACTTCAAACTAAAATTTACAACTACAACAACTGTGAATGTTTTCTGTTAATTGAGTGGTCTATTAGGGGGAAAAAATAAAAAAAGAAAAGAAAAATGCTTTGGTCGTGTCACTGGGAGCTGCCTGTACCATTGGTAGGACAGTTATAATGTAGGTTATGGCTTTTGTGTATTATTTAGAACACTAATTCATCCTTCAAGGATGTATGTATGTATTTATTCATTTATGTTATTTTTACTTTTCTGGTATGTGAATATAGGTGTGTATGTACATACGTGTATGATAAAGGAGGTTAACTGATCGAAGGGACTTGATTTTTTATATATTATGTTGATAGGAAGCTAAACGATAGACTGTTGTGTGGAGAAGGGGTGGCATTAAATAAATTAGACTTCCTCCCACTCCTTTTTGAATATGCAAATAAAGTCATACTTTGTTTTCAGGTATATTTATAAGTTTTTGTTTTTATTTGTTTGTTTTGTTTTCTTATCTGTTTCATGTATAAGGACTAAGTAGGATTATTTTGTTTTGTTACATATTCGAAATAAACTAACCTAAACTCATTTGTAAAAGTACGGTATGAATTTAATTAGATAAGCCTCTTTTAAAGTCATTAGTGTTTAGAGGATGTCAGTCCAGGCTAAGGGGGAGTGTTGTCAGTACATACCCTTTATACCGACTGCATTAAGAGCATGTAAATTAATGATAAGACATACACATTCACACATTTAATAACTAAAATGTATAAATAGAGTATTTCTATTTTATCATTAGCTGTCCCACTGCAAATCAACCCTGACTGGTTGTTGTGGAGGTGGACAGAACCAGTAAAGGTGGTGGGGACAGAGCCCATTTGGATCCAGACTCGGTATCCGTAAGCTTTCATGGTGAAATGGATAATGACAGGTGGTGTGTCACTTATTAACACTGATGATGCTGTCTGGCAGATCACCTGGTATGACTAAGGTGTAGGTGACCTATATTCTACACATGTATCAACGCAAACTGATAACCTGGGTGAGCATTTCAGTGGGTGTATGGGCGACTGAAACGTTTGCGTCCATGTGGCGCCTCAGCTCAGGTGGAGGCTGAAATCCATCATCCCTTCACTTTTTTCACAGGACATATACTCTACTATACATAGTTGCCACCAACACACTGTACCTGCAAGTACATCAGAAATATTTGCATATATTAACTAATGACTGTATCCCATAATTACTGTTTGCAGCTGCCATCAGATTCCTCATACAGCAGAAAACTGACATAGAAGTAACACAACAAACTCTTAAAGGTAGGGAAGGAGATGTTTTCCTGAAGCATTTTTTACTATATTGCTTAAAATCCCTTTCATACTCCGTTTGCAACCAATTAATTAATGCTAATTAAACACAAAATAAAAATTTTTAGTCACCTGTGGAAAGGACAGGACTGAAAAAACACCATCCAATCCTTTTAACCAGCCCATCAAAATGATTGAATGGTGATATGTCTATCAAATTCAGCTGCCATTTGCCCCCCACTTCTGTGAGTACAATCAGGTACTCTGGAGGCAGTACAGGGGAAGTCTGAAGGTAGGAGTTTGGATTTTTGAATTGTGTATTTTCAAAATGTAGCTTGCTCGAACCATTTTTCCAGGATCTCCTACCCCACCTTTAACTCCAATCATGAGGTCTTAATGTGACACTAAATGCCGCAGAGGACCAGACCAGGACTGGGGCTCTGTTTAGCATCAGGAGCATGACTTTTAAACCAGCCTGTATTTGACCCACCCTCTCACAAAACACAAATAATAGAGAGGGAAATGGAGCTCAACCTCAGGGGTCTATTTGGGAAATGTCCCAGCTTTTAAATGAGCCCTTGGTTGCATAGTCACCAGTGTAAAGACCCAATCACAGTTGATGCTATGGCCGTTGTTGAGTCATTGAAGGCCTCAAATGTGTGGCACTGAGGAACAACTGGTAAAGGCCCATTCATGCTCAACATTAAATATGCATATTTATATGTAGAGGGGGGGTGTCAAACTCATTTCCATTCAGGTTCCACATTTAGCACAATTTGATCTTCAGTGGGTCGAACCAGTAAAATAATAACATAACAAGTGGTGCCAGGTACAACAAACCCCACCCCTTGCACATATTTCGCCCATTATAAGTAAACTAGCATGTTAACCCGTGGGAATCCAGGTCTTCCAGGAGCAGTAGAGTTGATCAAATGGGGAGCATAGTTTTTGTAGAAGTTGGTCCTAAGTTATGTAAAATCTGTATAAGCTTAGTGGTGTAACATGCAGATTAGGAAGAAATATAATGGCCCTCATTTTGTTATGTATTGAAATCCCAAGTAACTGAAAAGAATGCATTCATTGTGATGTTAAATATTACTTTGAAAGGGTTTTACAGTAATGTTACTGTATGACGTCATCACTTTCACATTCCGGGGGTCGAGAGGGGGACGGGTCAGAGTAAGAACCAGACTGACCTTGTTACTGTGTGATCACAGCTGGACCAGGTTCTCCCATTTGTCCCAGTGTTTCCACTGATCCGGATCCAGCCCCCCCTCACCCGTTTTAGGCTGTGAATGGACTCGTCCGCAGGCCGCCTGTAAACCCATTGTAATTTTTAAAACAATAACTCCAAAAGTATTGGTCATATCACTAAGCAGTTTTCGCCTGTCTGATCCTTGACCCAAATACATTAGTACTCCAAAAGGCACAGGCTAGCTCTGTCCAGTTTTTCAGTTATAAAGCTGATACACATACATGCATGCACACAGAAGTCACATGGCTTTTATAGCACAGATGGGAAGATTTTAAAAATTCATAAAAAATTGGAACTTTAACCGACTGTTTCCAAAATACAATGAGATCCATTCTGGGTCACTGGCAATCTATAAAGTCAATTTGGCATGAATTCAACCAGTAGTTTTGCTGCTACAGACATGGGAAATTTCACCCATTATAAGTAAACGGAGGAAAAAAAGATTTTAAAAATTCAAAAAAATTTAAACTTTTGCCTACTTTTCCCAAAATGTAATGACATCTATTCTGGGTCACTGACAATCTATAAACCAAATTTGGTATGAATTCAACTAACAGTTTTGCCGCTACTGACATTTGAAATTTCACCCATTATAAGTAAATGGGGAAAAAAATACACCTGGTGTAAACACTACGGCAAAATCAGATTCTTTATTATTGAGATAAAGTGTCTGGATTCAGGTCACATTTTTATTATCGGGTGTAAACAGGGTCAAAATTTGTCTTTCTGACTTTGTAGTCGCAGCTTGAAACTTTGTTCACGTTGCAGGAGGACTTGGTTACCAAAACAGTTACACATCAATAATGAAAGGGATGAGGATGTGGACTAAAATAGTCATTAAATGGCAGGAGGATTTATCCTGAGCACCAGATCGGGGCTAAGCATGCAGACTTCATGGACATGTAGATATAAATCGCTGAGTAAAACAGCGATTTATTGTGTCAGGTAATTCTACACTAATGAAACACAATTATGGTTCCTTTATTCCATGTCTGCTAATAGATGCCCTTACTGACCATTTAAGAAAATATCTAAAAGAGTCAATAAGTGGATCTTTGTTGGATGTTTACTCACTTCTTCCTCTCAGTCCTTTAAATGTCAGGAGTAAGAACTGGGAAACTTCATAAAACACAGGATGGAATGTAATCTCCTGCAGCCAGAACTACCAAACAGACGTCAAGTTTTACCTGCATGAATTAAAAAAGAAAAAAAAGTGAAAGTGTGCAGATCAATTAAGCAGAATTACAGCTGCATTTGGCTTGGGAGAGTATGGCCGGGGGTCTCTGCGGTGGTCTCTCCAGATAATCAGCAGCCCAGGGCCCTCCATAATCACACGGAGGAGTGTTAGCTTTCACACACCGCGGCTAAAGAGAGGGATTAGAAACTCACACAGCCTGATAAATACAGGGTAGGGTGGAGAGGGAGGGGGTGAGGGGGGGGGGGGGGGGGGCAGTTTAAGGTCAGGGTGGGGCTGAATCGTCGGGAAGCACTCGTCTAAATTGTCAGAAGGAAAATAAACTATAAGACAGGATACACCAGAACAGAAATGTGGTTGTGATACTGTAAAAAGCAGTGACACTCATATAGTGGCTGTAAAATCTGTATTCTCACATTAAATAAAAACAATCAGGAAAGGATTAGTTTTAGTAAAGTTCTTGTGCAAAAATTTTCATATTATTATGAGTAAAATATAACAATGTCATGTCATTCAGTGCAATATCTGTAAATGTGTTTGAGGTTTCAGTTGCTGGCAGTTGGAATTGATCATCATAGACTATGGACATTTTTTTTTTTTTTTACAGCTCTTAATAAAAATGGACAAATTCACAAAAGAATAACCACAATAATGAAAAGGTGAAAATAATATTCATGAGCTGGGTTCCAAAAATGTTGGAACGCTGTCTAAAATGTGAATAAAACAGAATGCAGTGATTCGCACATCTCATAAACTCATATTTATTCACAGTAACAACACAGAACACATGACAAAGAAAGGTTTACTTTAAGAGAAGAAAAAAGATAATTGTGAATTTTATGGCAGCAACATACCTTTAAAAAGGGGAACTAAGAAGAAACATGGTTCCAGTTTTGTTTGTTTTTTTCTGTTTTCGGAACTGGTCTTGTATCTGCAGTATCAATAATTTGATTTTACCTGTTACTTTCCCCAGTGAAATTCACATTTAAGTCGTATATTTTTTGCCGTTGCAGGATCATGGTTTGGGTCCAGGTCGTCCACAGACCCTAGTTTCAGTTTCTTCCTATTGCGCTGTGGACATATGTGGGAATACATGAAACCCAGATCATTAAGTTTCAGAAACATTGAATAAAGACATGCAAAGAGTTATAGAGGGAAATGACTGGAGAAAATAACCAGACGGTTCCTCCTGCTGCAAACACTTTCATATTTTGGATCAGATGTAACTAGGGCTGAGCGACATTGCAGACAAACCCAATCTGTTTTATGGATGTTTCACACTTTTATTTGTTTTTTTTTGCTATATACAGTATATGAAGTCAAAACTAAGCACAGTTCAAAACGTAATTTTCTTTCCTAAAATATGTATATTTATTAATGCTGTCAAAAGTAACCCGTTAACGTGGATTAATCCATCATCATGATTAATCTGATTAAAAATTTTAATGTAATTAACCCATCTGACTGTGAACCTCTCTGGCAATGCATTTGCTTCAGTTTGTCCAAGTAGAGTTAGCGTTGTGTCTGCACAAATGGTCAGTTGATCTGGTAGTGACAGGCAGCAGAACCAACCCATAAAGATGGAAGACGATAAACAGCACGTTGGCCCTCTGGATGGAAATATGAGGTCAAAAAGAAAAGAAAACAGAACAGTCGACCGAAATAAAGTATTATACACACTCTGCAGGAAGGAGTTTTCTTTTCACCGAAGCACTTCCAGCTAAAAAGACCACAGTAACACGAAGCATACGTTAGTTGGGGATTTTGCCAGCACTTCAGCTAATGTGTCACCCAGCTTGTGACAAACACCTCAAGTGCATATATATTCCAAAATGAAACATGATTAATATAGATTAATAATAACTAGAAGCACTTGGAGAGCGCAGACCTCCGC
Organism: Sphaeramia orbicularis; assembly: GCF_902148855.1. Classification (NCBI taxonomy): domain Eukaryota; kingdom Metazoa; phylum Chordata; class Actinopteri; order Kurtiformes; family Apogonidae; genus Sphaeramia; species Sphaeramia orbicularis. The sequence continues at coordinate 46,203,595 of NC_043978.1, forward strand.
CAAGACAGATCAGTGCCCCCCCCCCCATGTTTGTCTGTCTGTCTGTCCGTGTGCAAGAAAACTCAAAAAGTTATGGACGGATTTGGATGAAAATTTTAGGAAATGTTGATACTGGCACAAGAAACAAATGATTAAATTTTGGTGGTGATCGGGGGTAGGGGGGGGCCAGTGATCTGCCTTGGCGGAGATCTGCGCTCTCTTTTCTAGAAATGCACTCGTAGAGCGCAGACCTCTGCCAAGGCAAATCAGTGCCCCCCCCACCCCCGATCACCACCAAAATTTAATAATCATTTGTTCCTTGTGCCAGTATCAACATTTCCTGAAATTGTCATCCAAATCCATCATAACTTTTTGACTTATCTTGCACACAGACAGACAAACAAACAGACAGACAAACCAACGCCAACAAAAACATAACCTCCTCGGTGGAGGTAATAATGGATTAGATTTCTTTAGCGCTTTTCAAGGCATCCAAAGCGCTTCACATTATTAATCCATTATTCATTCGCTCTCACATTCTTACTCTGGTGGTGCTAAACTACATACAGTAGCCACAGCTGCACCAAACATTCACACACATTTATACACCAGTGTGCGTGAAGTAGGTGAAGTGTCTTGCCCAAGGACACAACAGACTGACTAGGACAGAGCGGGATTCCAACCGCCAACCCTTCAGTTATTTGACGACCCGCAATGGCCGCCTGCAGATTAAAACTGAATGATATTTAATCGTGATTAATCGAAATTAATCTACAGCAACCCTGTGATGAATCTGATTACGAATTTTTATTATTTGACAGCACTAATATTTATACATGTCATATCAACAAACTTACACAATAACACAATGCAAATCTGTCGCTCACCACTGCATTCTCTATGGTTTAGTGGGTTGGACATCATTAACTCTATTAACACTGGTTTATGTTCATCTATAAAGCTCTGCTGGGTAAACTCCCAGAAGACCTCAGCACCCTTCTTTCTGTTTGCTCCAGTAGTTTCCATCTACGTGCCTCCAAGTGGTTGCTCTTGAATATTCTGACGGACATTGGCAAAACTGCATTTTCCCATCATGCACCATGGTCATGGAATCACCTTCTAAAAACTCTTAAACTACAAACATTCATCTCTGTTAATGACTTTAAAAGTATCATAGAGAATGCAGTGAAGGAGAAATGTCACTGTGTTTCTCAAGGCCATTATGGTTGAATAGTTATTGTGTTTTATTGTTCATTGTGTATCATGTTTCATGTATGTGTTTATATAGTTTTGACTTTGCATGGCTGATACCTTCACTTGGTCTCCTTTGCAAAAGAGATTTCACATTTCCATGGGACTTCCTGTTTAAATACAGGTAAATAAATAAAAATGCAGCAGTTGTGAGGGTGTTATTGTGCATAATTTTTTGAAGAGCTAAAAAAATATTAATAACATGAGAAATATAGTCATAAAGAATATCGTCACTGTCAGGCAGAAACCCTGTAAGTCCATTTTGGTCTTTTTTTTTTTTTTTCCTCATAAAATGATTCTATTGGTCAGTCTTCACGTTGGCCTAATGGTTTTTAGAAATATTTAACCAATGAAAAGTGTTGAAAACAGCCTGTGACTACATCTCTTAACTCCATTCATTTATTTAGAATATGCATAAGTTTTCCAGTTTCCTGGAAAATAAACGTTTTGGACATTTGAGGTTTCCGCCCGACAGCAACAATATGTTATATCAAACAAAGGTTGCACTTTGAGCTTATGTTGAGTAATAAAAGCCTCCACTGGAAGCACTAATCTGGATTTTTCTAGTGAAAGCATGTTTCACTATTTTCATTAAGAAAAATGCTTTGATCTAGTCGACATATACACTTTTTTTTTTTTGTAACTGACTTTTTATTGGTTTTCTTTCTTTTCACCCATTAAACATTTTATAGTGATACAACAGGATAGAATTATAAGAAAATATATCAATAAAAATATGAAAATCAAATGTTAAAAAAAAAAAAAAAAAAAAGAAAAACAGCAGAAAAAATAAAAAAACAAACAAAAAACAAACAAAAAGAATTACAAAAACCATAGAGTGCTGTCAGTTTTGTTATACAGGATATGTTGTTACATTATAACTCTTTCCAGGTGACATAAGACCAAGGCCAGGACAATAAAACATTTACTATAATACACTGTAGAATCATAATACCAATCCTTTAAGTTATTATAGGAACCTATACACTTTTAAAGTAATGTTAAAAGTTAAAAATAACCTCGTGTCAAAAGCAATCCAGGAAATGTTCCAAATTAGAGACAGTCAGTTTGATCTTAGAAAGACTGAAATATTCACAAAGAAAACATTTAGAACAAATATAATGAAATCCTGTGTGTCTGTCAGAAGAATAGATCTATGGGACAGCTGTACAGATGAAGTAAAACTATGGATCTCTGTCTCTCATCTTTAAAAAACATTTATAAATATGACTCTTAATAGATATAGATAGATAGTACAATAATAATAATAATAGATATATGAACTCTAAGTCTTAAGTTTGTATGTAACATTGAACTTCATCCCGCTCCTTTTCAAATGCTTTTTTTTTTTTTTTTTTAACTTTTTTTCTTGTTGTTTTTGGTTTTTGATATTCGTAACCAAATTTCAAAGTATAAAAAGTAATATTTATTTTAGCATTCCGTGCATATTGTTTTCAATGTCGGTGTGTGAATACGTTATGTTTGTCAAAGCTGAGGACGTGCTGTAAGATAATGTATTTAAGGGGAGACAAAATAAGTCTAAAGCTTCAGCCTACTCCTTTTAAGTCTGACTGTACAAATTAATTAAGTAAGTAAATTTTATTTATAGAGCACTTTTCACAGACAGGGAGTCCCAAAGTGCTTTACAGTGTAAGACAGTTAAAATACAGTTTAAAATACAATTTAAAATGCAATTAAAATACAGTTGAAATGCAATAAATACATTAAGTGCAATCGGTTTGTAGCCGCCCTGAGTCAGTTTTTAAAATGCCTGCGTTTTTATTTAATTAGTGAAGTTTGTATTATAAATGTTCATTCTCATGGAGTGATTTGTTGAATCTATGGATTCAATGGATCTTGTGGATTGCGTTTGTTCTTCAGAATGAAAGAAATAAATGCAACAACAACAAAAAAAACCTTAATTCCTATAGTCGTAGGTGTAATTATAAGGGTGTTTTTTGGGCCTGTCACGTCCCACCTTCATTTTAAAATAGAAAACTCCATGTGTTTTTAGTCTGGGTGTTGAGTTCGGACCACTGGAATCCCCCTGAGGATGGCCAAAGACTATAACTTCGCCATCATTAACATCTGTGATATTTAGAATTATCACAAAACAAAACACACATTTAAATGTGCCACATCTCGTAAAAGGTTAATGTGTCAAAAAAGAGTATTTTTTTCATTCATCATTTCAGCTTTTTAAGCCCATGTGGGATACATTAATATACAGTGTGTTTCGTTTGTTAATTTCAGGTGAGGTGATGCACTGAGACTGTCTCTGGTCCAGATATTTGTAGGTGATTTTTTTTTTTTTTTTTTTTTTTACTTTATTTATAGAGCTTTTCAACATTTATAGAACTTTTCAACATTTAACTAATATAACACTTATAATTTCAAGTAATGTGTTCATAATACAAAGATTGACACCAGACGTGATAAACGAACAGAAACCATAGAAAAAAAAAAAAAGCAATACAAACTAAACATGCATAGCAAGACAGTCAAGAAAGGCAGTGCATTCTGGTACATTTAAGGAAAGAAAATAAATAAATACATGAACAAACAGGTCAATCACAATATAAACATAAAGTATAACAGGCTCGTAGGTGATTTTTTTTAATCCAGCTGTGATTTATAGTAAAGAAAGATTTATATTTTGTCATCAATACTTATAAATATCTGTATGAAATGGATAATCAGATATTTTTTCATGCATAAACAGGCATTGAAATCAAGCTCAAATTAATTTCACTCAGTAGATGCACCAAAAATGACTCTTATTTTAAGATATTTCATTGAATATGGACATTTATTGGAAAAAAAGTGACAAATATACTCATTGAAGGCAGGGTTGTCCATGTCATTTTAGTTCAGGGCTCAACTGGATCTCAAGTGGGCCGAACCAGTAAAACCGTCCCATAATAACCTATAAATAATGACAAATCCAAATCTGTGTCTTTGTATTAGTGCCAAAAAAGTGAAATTGCGCTTATGAAAATGTTTACATTTACAAACTATCCTTTCACAAAATAAATATGACTGACATGAACAACCTTAAAAATAAGTGCAACTTCATCAGTATTATGTCTCATCCTATTATTTACACACATATATATTACAATTTACAGATCACAGTGGATCTGCAAACACATAAAACAGTCCAGACTCAGTGTTTCGTCTGCGCTGTCTGACTTTTAGCAATTCCACCCCACTCTGTTGTACATATGTATATAGTCTGTATAGTTTTATTACTAGTAATACTATTATTATTTATATTGGGTTTTTTTTTCTTGTGGGATCAGTTTAAATCCAGTCTAATCTAATGTAATGTAATCTAATCTAATGTAATTTTTCAAAGTTTTCAAATCCATCCCACGGGCCGGATTGGACCCTTTGGTGGGTCAGTTATGGCCCATGAGCCATATGTTTGTCTCCCCTGATTTAAGGGGAACTGGAGTCTGTTTTATATCCAGGTTCAGTCATAGTTTCAACTGTAATATTCAGGTCTTCAGAGGGACTTGAATGCAACACCACATACATGTACATGTGACAACTTCCTCCAGAATCTTCTCAGATGAGTTACACTACATTCAGACGGCAAGATTTAATGCACAATTTGGATTTTTTGGTGAAATCTGATTTTTTTGTGTGTGTGTTCGTTCATATTACACATTAAATGCGACTTCTATCAGTTTTGAGTATGAACTGAATGCGACCCTGAAGTCACCCGCATGTGCAAAAGAGGTCCTGACGTAATACGTGACCACGCAGGCACGCACTGTGACACTCCTGGGATACAGAATTGTGACGTTTGTCGCATTTCAGTGACGTAAAGATCGGATAAATACAACCTGGCCGTTCAGACTGAAGTCGCATCGCAAAATATCAGGTACGTATCAGATTTAGGAGCACATGAAAGTGGCCTGGGTCGGATTTGAAAACTGTTCAAACTGTCTTTAACAGATCGGATACAGGTCACATATGGGCAAAAAAATCGGATTTGGGCCACATTTGCCTGCAATTTGAACGTAGACTGCGATCTGCATCCGACAATATGTTTAATTCCTAAACACAGTGCTAATACTCTGTATTTTTCTGCTTCTTATCATTCTCCAACCACTGTGCCATTGTTTCAACACTTTTGACCAGTTTATTTTTAAGGTTATAAAGCAGACTCAGTACAAAAACAGTGTTAATGCTCAGAAAACCAAGTGTATCTCACATGAGAAATAAACTCTAAAACCCTGCGTTTTATCCGTGTTACATCCAACGCCTGTGTTTTTACTCTTGCGACTTTTATTTTGACTGTTTATTTTGAAGCCATCCTTCTCCCCATGAACCTCAATATAATTATCAAATCATAACTTCCCAAATATGTTGATGTTGTAATTACTATAAAAATAAATAAATAAATAAAAATAATAATAGCAGTGTAACCCCCCCCCTCCTCATCATCATCCTCATCCACCCACCCCCCCCCCCCCCCCCCCCCCCCCCCACACACACACACACATACACACACTGGTACAGCAGCAGCCTCCTGTGAAGCCAGGAAACAATGCATGTGTATATTAAAAGCGAGCACCTCCCGCCCCTTAAAACACCAGGCGTCATTTTCATAATTGTAATAAATACTTCCACGCTGCAAATAAACAATTTATTTTGTATTTTTAAGTCTTGCGTGTGGGAAAGGACAGCTTTTTTTATTTATTTATTTTTTTACAAAACCAGCAAAATAACAAGAAAAGTGACATTTTTTTGTGGTTAAAATGACATTTCAACACAGGGAATCAGCAAAAGTGAAATTCACATCTTCAATTTAATTGTGGCGTTTACATTTATGCGTTTATCTCTTATTTAAAGATCACCCAGCTGGATTAATTCTAATGGATATCATTTCTTTCTTTTTCTTTTTTTTTTTTGTCTTTACTCTGTTGTGTCTCCTGCATTGTCAAAACTTCACAGTCAAGCGTCTTAAATACAACAGCGTAGCTTTGTTTCTCACTGATGTACATGAAAACATATTCTCTCATCTCACACACACACACACACACAAACACACACACATTCGGCGCTCAGGGGAAACACGTATTTGGTATACAACAGTGACATCTTCAGTCGAAGCGACGGGAAGGCTGCCGAGGTAGAGCGGGAGGATCAGAAACGGAACAATAGGGGGAGAAAGGAAAAAAAAAAAAAAGGCGTCTTTACTGTACGTGGATCCGTGTGAGGAAACGCTGGTAATTACTGCCATTTATAGAAAGAGAAAAGGGCTTCTGCGAATATGCTCAAAGTGCATTCATTAACATTTACTCAGCGTTATTTCACTTCCACTGGATAACAGACACACACTCCTCAGTTTGTTGTACGGTACAAGCTGTTCCGTGTTTCCTGGCGTATGGAGGCTGTTCAACTTCAGGTTTTTATACTTTGGGAGGACATTTAACCTGCTCACAATGACAGAAATGCACTACGACCACCTTTTATTGACTATTAAACACAGGTTTTCCTCCTTTAAAAACTCTACGCGACCATTTACTACAGGACCGTTCCACTTTTAGACATTTTCTTTCGTAATACATGTTCCCACAGATATTGTATATGTGTTTTTTTAGTACTATGTAAAACTGTATTATCTGTTTTTATATTTTTACTGCAAATAACTAGTCATTTTTGAAAATATATGACAGTCTCAATGCCCATATTCTGACTGTTGGGACTTTTTTTCTTATGCCAGAGGTCCAGAATGTTGGTGTGATTGTTGGTTTGAGTCTTTTTTTTTTTTTAATATGTTTTTTTTGTATTTGTTTATATTTGTTTCCTTCTTTTGGTGTTCTGAGTGTTTATACGGATGTGATTTTTGGGGATGCCACCTGGATGGGGTGAGGGGCAAGTTGACAACTTTTGTAAGAAATGCTTTAATTATGTCAATGTTGTTAGAATAGAATAGAATAGAATAGAATAGAATAGAATAGAATAGAATAGAATAGAATAGAATAGAATTTATTTGCCATTTGCACAGATACGTCGCAGTATAGGTACACTGGAGTTATTGTGCGGTTTCCCTGAGTCACGGAATCCGAAGAAAAAATAGACTTGAACATAAAACTTAAACAAAACATAAACACAGCTAAAACATATAAAAACAGTTATTGCACAAACACCATTTTTTATATTCTATTCTGTTACAAATATATACAAATATTCTATTCTATTACAAATATATACAAATATTCTATTCTATTACAAATATATACAAATATTCTATTCTGTTCTATTCTATTCTATTGTAAGAAATGATTTAATCTCAGTGTTGTTGATGTAGAAAAGTGATGACTAAAGTTGTAAAAAAAAAAAAAAAATACATCACTGTAAATACTTTAAATCATACTCTCTTTTAACACTTATATGGCTTGTAACTTGTTTTTCTGTTTTATCTGCCTTTATGCTGCCTCTTATCAAAGTCGTCAATGTAAATAACAACTGGTTCTCAAAGGACCTACCTGGTAAAATAAAGGTTACATAAAAAAACAAGTGATAAATTATTAAAAAAAAAAAAAAAAAAAAAAAAACGGACCCTGAACACCCTATTAGACTTGCTGTTTTGTTACCTTAAATCAGTCTAAATGCAGTTTTACCACAATAAAGCTGTATTTTATTTATATAATTTACTTTGTCATGTTCAGAAATAGTATGAATGGTTCAGTTTTAACATTATTTCTGTTGTCCTGTATGTATTAATATGTATATTTACCTGTCCTACACGTTCACACAGTGTTTTGTTTCAACCGACTACAATCAGAAGCAGATTGATGTTGTGAGTCAGTCAGAAAAGCAAAGAGTTGCACAAAAACTCAGATCTGAATCACGTATTGTAATTCGGTTACATCTCCGCCACTCATTAGAGATGCTGTGAAGACAGAATAAACAGGTCTGCCCACACGTGTTCACTGATTTAAATAAACTTCCACTGTAGAAATGGGAGGAAACCCTAAAGGTCAAAGGTCAGGCCTCCATTCGTCAGCGCTGTGAAGCTCAACTGGTCCAGTAATGGTTATAATCTGACATTTGAGCAAAAGTTAAATTCAATTGATTATTTAAATCCCTATAAACACTTTATGACGTGCAATCTGTTCATTCATTTGTCACTAACTTCTCATATGTATCATCTCTATTAGATCATAATACATGACAAAGAATGTGAAACCTGCAAACACACATAACGATGCCTGTGTAAATGTTTTAAACACTAACATAATAATATATTTACTTACATCAGTCACTTAATTACATCCGTTACATGTTATGCTGTGTATTTTATATATACACTCCACATATACTTCCAAAACAGTATTTTCCTCCAGTTAACGTCATATTATGCATTTATTTGCAGCTCGTAAATACTAAACTGGGACAAATGTGTAAAACGAAGGAACATGAGAACATATAATGTAAACTTAATCACAAAAACTGTAGGAGAAAGTTTGTCAGAACTAAAGCAGAATCCTCATTACTGTTGGCAGAGCTTTTTTTTTGTCCTTTTTTTTTTTCAGAACCTGTGTAACTACAGATTACATTGCATGAGTGCAGTATTTCTCCCTCACCACAAGGACAGAAAATTAAAATAATAATAAATAAATGCATTGCAGAACTTTATGCACCGCTTGTTTTTTGGATTGCATTCGTATTATTTTGAAAATGTCTTCAAAAAAATATAGTAATGATGCTAGAATACACTCATAAAAGGACGATTTTAGTCAAATATTTCGTAATATGTCGTGTTAGTGTGTTAATGTGTCAGTTACAGTGATTTTTAAAATATATATATGTATAAGGACAGATGAGAAAAGACTGAGCTGAGGAGGAATTCACGACTTAAACACCTTCAAATTTAAAGCACTTGCATTCTTGATCACCCTCAACAATATTATTAAAAAATAATGAATAATTGCATTGCAGAACTTTGTGCACCACTTGTTTTTTTGGATTGCTTTCGTATTATTTTCAAAATGTCTGTAAAAAAAATATGCTAAAGATGCTAGAATACACTCATAAAAGGAAGATTTTAGTCAAATATTTCGGAATATGTCATGTTAGTGTGTAAATGTGTCAGTTACAGTGATTTTTTAAAAATATATATGTGGATAAGGACATATGAGAAAAGACTGAGCTGAGGAGGAATTCACAACTTAAACACCTTCAAATTTAAAGCACTTGCATTCTTGATCACCCTCAACAATATTATTAAAAAATAATGAATAATTGCATTGCAGAACTTTGTGCACCACTTGTTTTTTTGGATTGCTTTCGTATTATTTTCAAAATGTCTGTAAAAAAAATATGCTAATGTTGCTAGAATACACTCGTAAAAGGAAGATTTTAGTCCCATATGTCATAATACATCATGTTAGTGTGTAAATGTGTCAGTATATATGTGTGTGTATATATATATATATATATATATATATATATATATATATATATATATATATACACACACACACATATGGACATATGAGAAAACACTGAGCTGAGGAGGAATTCACAACTTAAACACCTCCAAATTTAAAGCACTCGCATTCTTGATCACCCTCAACAATATGACTTACCAAAAAAAAAAAAAAAAAAAAAAAAGACACAATACGCCACTCGCATAATACTTGAAACTGGCGTCTGAGATGTCATTTACATATATTAGCATATAAAGTAATTGGCACAGATGCCAAGGAAGCAGCCGCAAACAGATTAATTGTCATCGAGCAGTCGTGGTGACATAGTTAAAAATGAGCTCCTTTTAAGGCACCAATTATCAGAGAATTTCCAAAGTAACCTTTTTCATCAGCGATTCCCTTCCCACTGTTGTCGTCTGTAGCAAACACACACACACACACGCACACACGCGCACACACACACACACACACATACGGGCAAGACAGACACGTAATATGCATAGTATCAGCATCCTAAATGTATAAATATTGTAAATAGCTGTCTGTCGTCTTTCAAGTCGAGGCTTTGAAATCAGGCCGCGCCGCGTCCCGCTCTGAAAACGAGCACATGTGCCTTTGTTTAGCCCGAGTCGAGAACAAACGGCGAATTCTCACACACACTCATTGTGAGAATGGGTAATGAATTTTCACAGATAGAAATAAGAATGCCTCTGCTGGGGCTTCCATATGCTGTTTTCTTCTTCTTCTTTTCCTTTCTTTTTTTTTTTTTAACGCGCTGATTTGAATGCGGCGTGAGCCCTGATTTAAGCGCAGGTATTGTTGTTGCTTTGTGCATGTGTCTAAATGTTAGAATTGATCCGCCTCTGAACCTGCACATGTTCACATTTGACAAAACACCACCTTCGTCTTTCGTCTCTGATTTGATATTTACAAGGAAAAAAACAAACAAACAAAAAAACAGCCTTTTCAGTTTGACCCCGGTGACCTTTCACTGTACAGTTAGAGCAAACTCTAAACATCCTACATCTTTCTTTCTTTCTTTCTTTCTTTCTTTCTTTCTTTCTTTCTTTCTGTCTCTTCTCTACCTGATAATAATTGGATAGCGGCTCCATTTGTACGGTTGTCTTAGGGAATGCGGCGCTAACAAATGAGCTAGTTTAAGCCGCCTGCACCTTGGAGAGCTTTAAACGCCCGTTCGCCGCCGCCACGCAGCCATCTTAACTAATGCTGAGACGGGGAAGGAGAGGGAGGGAGGCTGATCCCGCGTGGAAACATCAGGCGGGAAGTGCGAGGTGGAGGGGGTGAGGGGGATGGGGGGGACTTTAAAATCAGATTCTCCCAAATGCGTTGTTGTTGAAATTAGGGTTCAGTATGGAACACAGCTGCAGGAATAAGGCCCGGTCCAACCTGACATGCATTCACACTCATGATCACATGCATCCATTTAATCCAATTGATGAATTTCATCCACTCATCAGGTAAAACAGCAGCTATTGGATATTGATCATGCAAAAATGATTATCTTGTTGTCTTTCTCCATCACTTCTATGCTTTTTATATACCCCATGTTTGTTTTTTGTTTTTTTACACATATATCTTTATTGAATTTTTAACACATTACATATCTTTTCTGACATGAATTGGTCACATTGTGCGGGTCTCCCCTGAGCATAACTGCCACCCCCAGACCACCTCTGAATTTTGAAACAGCAATAAAAATAAATAACTAAATAATAATCGACAGACAATATAACTAATCGTGACTTCAACACTTGTCAAGATTTTCGTATGTCTGATACATAATCAAACATCATTTAAAAATAATAAATAAAAAAAAAAAAAAGGGGTGGGGTGGGGGGTGGTATGGTCTTACTTTGTAAGCTATGATGATGAGATATAAGGCTTTGATTCTAAAAATTTGAGAAATGAATTCTATATCTTGTAGTAGATATGAGTTTTCCGTTTAACTGTGTACATGAGCCTTTCAGTAGCTGCAGGATGACAGTTCCGCAATCCATGAATTCATCGATGGACATTTAACGTGTGTCCTTTTTTATTTATTTATTTATTTATTTATTTTACATGTATGTTTATTGAATTTTTAACACAATACATATCTTTTGTGACGTGAATTGGTAACATTGTGTGGGCCTCCCCTCAGCATAAACCCCCAAAACCGCCACCACCGCCCCCCTCCGGACCACCTCTGAATTTTGAAATATCAATGAAATTAAATAAAGAAATAATAATTGACAGAGAGTATAACTAATACTGACTTGAATACGTGTCAACATTTTCGTTTGACTGATACATAATCAAACATCATTTAAAAATAATAAAAAAAAAATTAAAATAAAATAAAAAGGAGGGGGTGTGGTCTCACTTTGTAAGGTATGATGATGATGATAAAATAAGATGAATTCCGTATCTTGTGGTAGATATGACTTTTCCATTTAATTACCATTTAATGTACCTTTCAGTAGCTGCAGGATGAGAGTTTCGCAATCCTTGAATTCAAACGATGGACTTTTACCGCGTGTTCTCATATTTTTTTTTAGTGTGTTATTTGCGGTACAGTTTTGTTTGTTTTTTCACATTACTTTTGTAGAACCGTGCATTCATGTTGTGCCATATGCAGCAGAAGATGTATCTATAGTTAAAAAAAAAACACAATGTAGCCCAATTATACAGTTGTTTTTTCTTTATGTAGGATATAGAGACACATATTCAGCATTTTCATCACACACTGTTATATTGAATCACACAGTTACCACAATGCACATATTGTAGTTGCGTATTACTCTTGAACTTGTAAAGAAATACGATCTAAAGCAGTGTTTTCCAATCTATCTTTTGGGGGATTTACAAAAAAAAAAAGATAAACCATAGTGACCCAATTCATAATATATCTTTAAAAAGCATCAAGAGTTCCTTGTGCAAAACATCCTGACCTTTTTATCATTATGTTCATACAATTTAGGAAAGCTTTTGGTTAATGGATTTAATTATTCTTATGTTGTTTTATTCCACCCATTTTATGTACAGCACGTTGTGATTTTTATCTGTGAAAAGCGCTTAATAAATAAACTTTACTTACCTACTTACTAGAATTTGATGTTATTTTGAACAGGAGTACATTAGAAAAATCGCAACTTTGTTCAATGTATTGACAACACATGAAAATGAGACAAAAAAGGCAAATTTAGTCGGTATTTACACCCTCGTCTTTTCCTCTCTACTCATTAACAGTATGTTTGCTTCAGTCCCACATGTTAAAAATGATCAAACATTACATTCAAATTGTCTAAAATTACCAGAACTTTGATACTACAAAACTACGATCAAAACTAACCTTCCTGTTGAAAGTTTTCTGACATGCCTGAAATGTAAATTTATTTTTTGCTGAAAATAATCGACCTGTAGGAGTTCATTTCTGCTTCTGTCAACTCATCACAAGTACAAGTATTAACTCTACAGATTCCAAACCAGTATATTTGTCAGAAAAATGAATGTAAAGTTAAAAATAAAAGTCCTTATAATCTTGAAATCCAATTTTTGGTCATTTACAAAGTTACTTTTTAATATGTAAATGTGCTCACCAATTCAGGCGAGTAAAAAATCTAATTAAATTGCAGAATTTGTTTTGCCACTGGTAGCTGGTGTTTCCCTAGATGAGGTGATACAAAATGGATTAGTTTTCTGAAAGTGATCTGAATAACAACCATGTAAGTAAAAAAGAAGAAAAAAAAAAAACCTATACAACTTGTTGTGAAGAAAATATGAACAATGGATTTGATATATAGAAAACAGAGACAAATTTGGAATGTTCCACCTCTAATAAAAAATAGACAATCAGATGTCTTTTGATTTGTCACAGATTTGCCTTCAAATCTAAACTGAAAGACTCTGTTTATTTTTTATCGTTGCCATCGGAAGTTGTATTTTAGGCGGCTTCTTTTTTTTTTTTTTTTTTCACAGTGCGTACAGTATTTGTCTTAGCATTTGTCTCTAAAACACTTGTGAAACTGTGCTGAAAACAAAAATAACAATAAAAACACACATGTGCCAGTCAAACTGAGCTCTTGACACACATTAGAATTTTGACGTGGCAGATAACAGAGGAGGATGTGAAGAAAGAAGTAATTGTGTGGTGACAAAAAAAAAAAAAAAAAAAAAAAAAGGAGTTCCCCCTGGCACTGAGTTGGGGAAGCTAGAGTTTGTTTTGGATTTTTAGTACTGACAGGAGGGATGTGTTTGTGTGTGTGTGTGTGTGTGTGTTTGGTTGTTTCAGGTTGTATTCGGTGCTGTTGGTGCAGAGGCAGACGCTGAATTTGCACACACACACACACACACACACACACACACACACACACACATATATATATACACACACACAACAAATTCAGTACCGCTGTGTGGATACGTTGTATTTTGCACACATGTACATTTAAATATGTGTGTTAAAATGTGTGTGCTTGTGCGCGTTCCCATGTGTGTTTATATTCCTTAATGACTTTCTAATTCAGGGCCAGCAGGAACCTGCCTTTATCTCTATTAGTTTAGTAGCCTGGCAAACAAAGAGAGTCTGTGGCCGTGGCATCGAGCCAGAGGAAGACTCAGCCGTAAAAGCACTTGTCCATCTGCGTCTCCTCCTCCTCTTCCTCTTCCTCTTCCTCCTCCTCCTCCCCCACTCTTATTCCTCCTCTCTGGGTGTGAAATGCCGTACTCCTCTCTGTCTGTAAGAAAAAAAAAAACAAAACAAAACAAAAAAACCCAAACCCTCCTGATTCCAGACTCAGCAGTCCGCTTACTCAATCTAGAGATATCGATTGTTCCACATGCCGATCAAGTGCAAAAAAAAAATATGTAGTGTGAACTGAGGGGAAGGAGGGTGTGTGTTTGTGAAGTCACTAAATTAGTTTTGCTTTGCTGCAAGTCTAGCACCTCTATTCCATGTAGTCAAGATGAAAAAAAAAAAAACGAGAAGAAAACAATATTAGGATATTGCGTTCCCATGAGAAGCGTACTGGTTTGACACGTCTAAGCAAAGGAAGGAGCTGATACTTAAGGATGAATGAAAAAAGATGTGGAAGTATTTGTTAAAGACATGATAGAAAGGTTTGACTTTTTGACCATTAACATCAAAGCCACATTTTAAGTGATGATGTCAATGTGTAAAAAAGTTGTGTAAAAGCAGGTCCAGACACTTCATTCGCAACTTTTACGATAATATCCATACAAGGTTGAATCTATCATTGGGTCAAAGGAAGCAGGTAAATAAATGATCAAACGTGAAAACTTCCAACTCAACTTTGTGTTTCCTGAGGTTGCATTGTCCATTCTTATAATACAGTTCAGATTCAACTTCTAAAGCAGAAGTCTCAAATCTGGCCCGACAAAGGTTCTAGCGTGGCCCCTGGGATGAATTTGTGAAATGCAAAAATTACACCGAAGTTCTTTAGTTTTTTAGTTCAGGTTCCACATACAGACTGATTTAATATCGAGCGGGTCGGATCAGTAAACTACTACCATAATAATCTATAAATACTCACAACTCCAAATTTTTCTCTTTGTAAATATAAACATTTTCATGTCATTTTACTGTATTTACACAAAAACAAACTATCATTTCACAAAAACGCGAATAACCTGAACAAATATGAACATTTTATAATGTCTGAAGTGCAACTTTACCAATATTCTGCCTGTTATTAAATGTTTTGTGTATTTGTTTATCCACTGTGATCTGTAAGTTGTAAGTTACATACATGTAAATGATAAACTGAAACATAATATTGTTAAAATTGCACTTAGTTTTCTTAAGAAATTTCAGTTTGTTCATGTTATTTGCATTGTTTTAAAGGATAGTTGGTAGATGTAAACATTTTCATTGCATAATTGTACTAAAACATAGAGGAAAGTTTGGAGGTGACATTATTTATATATTATTATGTTGTTATTTCTCTGGTCTGGCCCACTTCAGATCAAATTTGGCTTAAAGTGGCCCCTGAACTAAACTGAGTTTGACACCCCTGTTCTACAGACAGACCGTAAAGTTTATATGATGATTAAATCTCTCTGTTGCTGATCTGTCGCTAATGTACATGTATATTATGTTGTCTAATCATATACACACACATCTGTAATGGTTTAGTTCAGTGGTTCTCAAACTTTTTACAGTGGAGTACCCTCTGAAATATACTTTTTTAGCCAAGTACCCCAACTCTCGCTTCAGCATTTTTAATTTTAAAAAAAAAAGGCAAAATTTGTTTCTATGCCAAAGGTGTCACAACAAATAAACATATATTTGACTGTAATATATATATTAGGGCTGCTCGATTATAGAAAAAAAAATAATCACGATTATTTTAGCAATAATTGAAATCACGATTATTAAAAACGATTATTTGTTAACCTTAAAGTTGTTTATTTTTTTCTTGCAAAACAATGTAAAATATACTCTTTAAACATAAATAAAGCTTTTAACCACTAAACAAAGTATTTTCACTTTTGTACGAAACAAAAAAATCTTTGAAATCAAATAAGTGTACTGTAAATTCAAGTATGTTTCCTTTTGTAAACAAATAGTGCACTGTAATTAAACTGCTATAGACTTGCCATAGAACTGTAGCAAAAAAAAAAAAAAAAAAACTCACATAAAGTGCAAATTATAAATTCAAGTATGTTCAATGTAGTATGAAACATAGTAAATTCAGTGGCGTGCTGTGAGGTTTCAGTTCAGGCCTTCTGTTTACATCAGCCATCTACAGGGTGTCCCATAAGTCTCCATACATAGGAGACATACAGGGGTTGGACAAAATAATGGAAACACCTAACATTGTGGCATCATAGAAGGTGTTTCCATTATTTTGTCCAACCTCTGTAATACATATGGTTCTAACATGTATTTCTTTATATTTCTTCTTTATAGTTCTTCAGCAGTGGAGGACACGCATTGAAATGTGTTCCCGACAAAATGGCAGTCATATAGAGCATATTATATGAATAAAAATGGTTTATGTCAAGAAACGTTTATTTTTCCTATGTATGGAGACTTATGGGACACCCTGTAGAATACGTACGTTAGGGTTATACAGGTTAGGGTTAGGTTAATACGGGAGTTGCAGCGTAAAGAGATTCGGAGACTGAAGATTGCATTGCGGACGAAGTTGTTTTTATGCGTTTTAGTTTTTCATAAGATAAAGAATATGATAAAGGTGGCGGTGGTTAAACTTTAGATGGTTCAAAAGGTTTGTTGTGTTAGCGGTCGGTGCGGACACAACTACGAAACACTTTTTGCACGTGATGTGTTTTTGCTCTTCGTCTTCTTCATCAAACCCAAAGTGATTCCATACAATTGAATTTGACTTGCCTTTTTTGTTTACCAAGCACTTCTGCTGTGATTCTCCTGCCATTTTTCCAGACCGCTAGGTACAACTTTCCTCTTGGGGCGGACCTGCCGGCTAGCAGGCAGCAGTAGCTTAGAGGGGGGCGGGGCAGAGCAGCTCATAGTAGCTTGCGTGCGCGTGAATTAAAACAACTCAAAATTAATAATCGTTTTTTCTCGATTACATAATTTTTGTAATCGTTGCGTGTAATAATCGAAATCGTAATTGAATTTCGATTAATTGCACAGCCCTAATATATATATATATATATATATATATATATATATATATATATATATATATATATATGTATATATAAAATTAAAAAATAATTGAAGTACATTCTGTGCAAAATATAAACTGAAAAGTGCCCTCTTTCATTGATAAGAAAAATAAATAAACTGGTCATTAATTAATAAATTAACCTTTCATCAACAAAAAATAATTACTTAGCTACTGACATAAACTCATTTTGAATTATATAAAAGGGAATTGTTTTTAAAATGTTACCAAAGCTTAAAGATGACTGACAATAAAACTATTATATATTTATTGTGTTTTATATTTCAGCATTAATTCTCATTATTTATTTTGTATTTGGTCCATAATGACTTATTTAATGTATTTTTACCCCCTGGGCTTCTTCCTTGTACCCCTGGGGGTACACATACCCCTCTTTGGGAACTCCTGGTTTAGTTGGTTCTCATGATTCCATTTCACCATGAGTCACAGTTCTTCCTGAACAGCAGTGACCATATAAACCTTGGTGTCATCGAAATGCCTCCGTCCCAGGGACAGAATATTACCAAGCTGTTGTTTCCAATGTTATAACATGTTACTAGATGCATGAACACACAAACTACTGTGACCTCTGACGCTCCATTCTCTACTCTGGTCAGATAAATGACAGTGAAGGTGTTTCCTTCAGCTCATGCACCCCGGGGTTCCTTCTGCAGAGGGGAGGACAGCTTGCTCCTTTGTGTTAACCTTGTCAGAGTCATTACATGGCATATGTTCTTCAGCGCTGCAACAGCCGCTCCCTATATGTTGACTCTATGGTTGTTTTGTGCTCTGCCAAAGTAATAGTATGTGACTGTAGAGACAGCCCGGGGACGTACTGACATTAACACCATGTTTTGGATGTATGGGGAGATGAGCAAGTGTGCTAACTTTCCAAGTGGACAGTCTGGAGCAATTGTCTTTCCATTGAAGAAGCAAAGGCAGCCACAGGTTTATGCTGTTTGCTGAGTAATGCACATACTTCTGCTACTACTGCATGTGAAGGCCACACCTGACCAAAGCATAAACTGAACAAAGTAGGAAGATGACCATCATATCAGATACCTAAACCAAAAAGAGGACCAATGGCCCTGTTTGTCAGCGGCATGTTCTATCAAGATAATAACACGTTGAAATTGTGAGGTTGTCAGGTTGTGTTCTATGTTAGAGCCCTGTGGTCTTGATGCAGGAGATCAATCTCCCAATAGAAGTGGGCGGTACTTTCACTGGAGGAGAACTCAACTAATTAAATGAAAATCCATACATGGCTTCCAGTCAGTGTTCAGTAGTAACAATACTGATATCTGTAACCACTTTCATGTTATAACCCATCAAAATATGGCCCATTGTAAGTAAGGCCAATTTTAAATGTTTCAGAAATTTCTCAAAAATTCCAAAATCTGAATATCTCAAAACTGTGAGCCAATTTTGTAGACATTGTCCCAAGGAAGCTACATTAAAAAGATGAAATTAATCCGACCAGTAGTTTTGGAGAAGAAAATTGTTAAAATGTAGACATTGGTGACCTTGAGTTTGACCCTTCAGGGTGACTGAAGGTCAAAGGTCATTGACCCAAGTGAAAGTCCATATATGACTTCCTATCAGTGCTCAATAGTAACTATATTGATACCTGAAACCGTTTGTGACATTATCTCAAGGAAGCTATAGTAAAAATTTGAAATGAACACAACCAGTTGTTTTAGAGAAGAATATTGTTGAAACATACAGGGTGTCCCATAAGTCTCCATACATAGGAAAAATAAACGTTTCTTGACATAAACCATTTTTATTTATATAATATGCTCTATATGACTGCCATTTTGTCAGGAACACATTTCAATGCGTGTCCTCCACTGCTGAAGAACTATAAAGAAGAAATATAAAGAAATACATGTTAGAACCATATGTATTATGTCTCCTATGTATGGAGACTTATGGGACACCCTGTAGACATGTAGACCTTGAGTTTGACCCTTCAAGGTCGTTCAAGGTCAAAGGTTATGGACCCAAATGAAAATCCATATACAACTTCCTATCAGTGCATTACAAGACAAGATAAATTTAAAATATTTCAGAAATGTTTCCAAAATTCAGAACTGTGAACAAACTTTGTAAACATTGTCCCAAGGAAGCTACATATAAAATTTGAAATTAATCAGAGAAGATGTTTGAAGAAATTGCTAATGAAGCCGAAGCCGGACACAGCACCTTCACGATGGAGCTACAGTATAATGCCCAAACTTACCCACATAGTCTGACTACGATTCAAGATGCTCAATATGAAAACTCTCTGATCGGTCTCGTCTCAATTCATTGACGCTAAAAATACAAACGCTCCATTGACTGAAATTAGAACGTGACAAAACTGCATCTTGAAACTGACATTCATTAAACAGTGACAAAACGTTCAAAGCAAAAAATGAGTCAGCAGAATTAATAACGGTGTATGGTTTCAGTCTCTGTAGCTAATTTCCCCCTTTGTGACATTTGGACGAACAAATCTGACTAAAGACGCGAGATTCCAATCTTCTGGCGTAAACATGTCACGGCTTTGGGGTCTTTGAAGGGAGACCAGAGTCTGATCTGTTTGAGTGGAGTCCTATGGGAGAAGTGACTCAGTTCATTGAACAAAAAAAACGGTTGGTTCCATTACAATCAGACGAGCTATGTGATGATCTTTTACATCTTATCTATGGACGGGGAAATTCTGACGCCACCTGATGAGATCTGACATTCACTAAATGATCGTTTTGTGAGACGACTGACTGTTTGAGGTGTCGCAACACTCAAGGCCCATCATTTCCAGCAGCTTTACAGTCTGTGATGAAGCCAAACCATGGACCAAACGCACATGACTTTTTATATGTCATTAAAACCAAAGGTAAAAATAATCAAACTCACTAAATATGTCACTATCTCTCCCAGTACTGTCTCTGCTGAACATCAAGACTGTTGTAACGCAAGAATTTTAAGCAATATCAAGGAAATGATATGATTGGCTGACAGTACAGGGTGGGGAAGCAAAATTTACAATGAACATTTAGTTGTTTTTTCTCAGCAGGCACTACGTCAATTGTTTTGAAACCAAACATATATTGATGTCATAATCATACCTAACACTATTATCCATACCTTTTCAGAAACTTTTGCCCATATGAGTAATCAGGAAAGCAAACGTCAAAGAGTGTGTGATTTGCTGAATGCACTCGTCACACCAAAGGAGATTTCAAAAATAGTTGGAGTGTCCATAAAGACTGTTTAGAATGTAAAGAAGAGAATGACTATGAGCAAAACTATTACGAGAAAGTCTGGAAGACACTATTAAAGAAGAATGGGAGAAGTTGTCACCCGAATATTTGAGGAACACTTGCGCAAGTTTCAGGAAGCGTGTGAAGGCAGTTATTGAGAAAGAAGGAGGACACATAGAATAAAACATTTTCTATTATGGAAATTTTCTTGTGGCAAATAAATTGTCATGACTTTCAATAAACTAATTGGTCATACACTGTCTTTCAATCCCTGCCTCAAAATATTGTAAATTTTGCTTCCCCACCCTGTAATACAGGTAATAACAATAATAATTTCATGAAACCCAAGGACACTGTACAGCAAAGGAAAAAAGACAATAAATGAAATACAAAGGAAAAACAAGTGCAAGAAATGTAAAGTTTAAGCTAATTAGCCGCACATTAGCTGCTAATATTTTCAATAGAGCAAGTAATGTTGATCTGGAGGCAAACTACTGTTGTAGTAACTAGGCAACATTAGCTAATATCTATATTATAAAAGGCAATTGGCCTCTGTGTTTGTGTGTGTGTGTGTGTGTGTGTGTCTGGGGATTCACACAAAATCCAGAAAGAGCTGACTGCTGCAGTTTGTCATATTTATGTATTTTTGGTCAAAGAAGACAGTAGCAAAAACGGCAAGCTGATAGGACCAATATCTTGGAGATATTAGTAATTTTGGAATGCAGTAGCCTTACAATCACGTTGCTATGCCCAGAACGCTTTGTAGGTGACTGCTGGACAAATGCGGTACAGCAAGCACAAATACACAACAGCATAAAAACTACCACATCTAGAACCCGTGGATCCCCATGGGTCAACGCGCAAGTTAGCATTGATTCATACTGGATTACATGCATAGTTTAGCTAGTGCTAATTAGTGTGTTTGCATTTTGCACTTTCACTTTTAGAACATTAGACCAACATAAGTGCTGATCCATGCACCTGTCAAAATACTAGGAATGGGAAGATTATCTGATACGTATCGATACGCAGACATGTGCGTACACGATCTAAGTGCATCAGTAGAGAAGCTGCAAGTGAAAGGAATGTTTGAAATGATATCGTGATGCATCGGTCACTGAATGTTTGTATCAATAAAATTCAATCTGTTCAATAGAACATATTTTTACATTTAAAAGTGTTACTATTTATTTGGGTTAAGTTTTTCTTTTCTTCAGATCCATGTTAACGTGCGCTGTGGATTCGCGGATGTGTACACTGCACGTGACAGTATGAGCTCCGTCCATGCACTGTGGGATGAGCGCGGCGGATGAATACTGTCATGTCTGTATCTGAATCTGACAGACTTAGAGGGTGATGACATGTGGTCTCTGAATGAGTACTTTTTACTAGATCAACTGCATTGAATACTGCTGTACATACTGGAGATACTTCCCTAAACAGTGACATACATATTGAATAGTGCATCCCAGAATACCTTGTGCAGGTGTTTCTTAAAGCGACAGAACTTTTTTTTTTTTTTGTATTACCTACATTACAAATACATTACATTACAAATGGATTCGGCGAGGGAGCAAGAAGTTGAGTGTTAGAAACATACAGAGAAACGACTTTGGAAACAAAGTCCTAACTTTTTCACTCGTCTGTATGTGAGGCACGTGTTCTGAAACTGAACTAAAGCCACTTTGTAAAAAGTCATGGTCTTATTTGACAAATAAATAATCAAGTTCTTTGAGTAGCACTGCATATTTTTTTTTTTTTTTTTTTTACCAGAATGAATGTGTTGAATCAGAATGTGTTTAACCCTGTAAAGCCTGAACCATTAAATCACTGACAGAAAATTCCATTTCTTTGAAACCGGAGCCTTTATTGGTCCTTCTGAACAACCCAAACATTTTTTTTTTTTCAAATATTAATTTCCATGTATGAGTTTCAATTTTGTATCATATTTGATACATCGGGTCTCAGTGTTCAAATATTATTATTTTTTGAACAAACAAAAACATAATATAACACAAACATGTCTAACAAATTGGTAATTCCTTTTCAAAACTGTCAAATTTCTTCCTCCTTTCTCATTAATGACAGTCTTGTAGTGTCACTGGAAAGGCCTCTGGTGAATGAACTCATCCCCCCTGGTGGATTATCTGTGTATTGCATGTATCTAATTGTATTCATCAGGTTATTCAAGACAAAAAATATCACAGTGATCATGTAGAGGGCTTCAAAACTCATGTATCAAATATGATATAGAGTTAATAGTTCTGTATCGTGATGTGGGTGTGAATCAGATTGGAGATGCTGTATCGAGATGCGTATCGTATCGGCCTTACAACTAAGATTCCCAACCCTACAACATCCACATTATCCCTTTGAACATCATTAGTACATCATTAGTACCATTACTTCATGGTACCGAACAAAGCAGGTACACTCACTGTTCATGCAGAGGTGGACCTTACAGACCCTGGAGACCACATTGGACCTGAGATTGTTGACTCACTGTCCGAACTGTTGCTGCCACTGTCTTGTAATGAGTGTGGAAATTACCAAAAATAGTCACTTGCCCGATAAAGGGTTAAACTATAGCCTAGAAGAACCGTCTGATTACTCTTTAGAACTGGATCTTTTCATTCCGTCCAACTTTCTGCTGACTCCGTCCTGTCGTGTGTTTGTCTGAATACTGTGTTAATACAGTGAGAAGTTGCTTGTTATGCAAAGGTGAGTGTAATTATCAGAAGACGCTTTTTCAGCCAGATCATGGACAGAAACAAATCCAGACTCCCATCATGCTTAGTGTGTGTGTGTGTGTGTGTGTTGCAGATGCTGCGGTCACCCACTGGTATTTAGTGGTGTACCAGTGTGTGTACAGGTAGGATGTGGGTGTTATAATCAGCTGTATCCTTGGTTTGTCTTGTACTCTGTGTGTGTGTGTGTGTGTGTGTGTGTGTGAGGGTGGAAGTATGTTCCTGAGCCTCCTTTGACCCCTTTGGCTCCAGTGGATGGCATCGTTGGCATCTCTGCTTTCCACCCTCTCCAGAAGGCAGCGGCTGTGAACTCTAACCCCCCCACCCCCACCCCCACCCCAACACACACCACCACTACCAGCACCACACACACATATAAACGAACCCCTTCCACCAGCAGAAGGTTGCGGTGCTGTTCTCCACATGCCCGCATCTCACCCATTCCAACCTCCCCACCCCCACCCCTCTACATCCTCCCCCTCCTCCTCCTCCTCCTCCACCACCTCACCTACCCTCTGTGTTGGCAAAGGCATCTGGGTGTGTGTGAGTGTGTGTGTCAGGCGGGCTGCTGCGTGGTGAGCGTGCCCTCTGTCATTCACGCAGAGCAGCCCTGTCCAACTGTCACTTCCTGACAGGCCGATAATCAATCTCTTTATTAACTGCTCTGCTGCAGACCGCCACCACCAAAGGGAGGAGGGAGAGGGGGGGGGGGGGGGGAGTGAAGAGAAAGGAGGGAGAGAGGAGAAAAGAAGGAAGCAGGACTCATGCTGCCGCTCGGAAAGTTGAGTTTGCTTTTTGTTGGGAAAACTCCTTTTACCGTGGAAGGAGTAAAAATGAATATTTGGATAAATTTGCCCTTAAATGTAGTCGCCAGTTACAATAATGAATAGAGTCTGAACTAATAATAATAATATCTATAGTTCTCATCTGTGGAAGTCATTCACTGACGAATGTGTCATGCAAATCCTGCTTGGTTACATGCAATGACATAGAACAGGGGTGGTAAGCCTTGCGGCCTGCTGGCCAAAACTGGCCGTCAAAGAGTCTGATCATAGCATCATCATAGCATCGTATACCCTGTAAACTACAAACAATGTGTGAAAGTGTCCTTTACTTCCCCACATCATTATTTATATTACTGTGCCCAACCCCCCTTTTGTTTTTATTTTGGTTCATGTTTAATGGAAGTTTGTACATAAGTAGGAGGGATTCGATTGGTTAAACTAAGACAAAGAATTCAAGATTTTGTATCTAAAATGCATCATAGACTGTTTTGTTATTTCCTTTCCTTTAAATATTCAAAAATTATTTGCAAAGTGCAAAAATAAAACTAGATTAGATTAGATTACAGTAGATTACATTGCATTAAATTACATTAGGTTGAATTAGATTACATTGCATTACATTACATCAGATTAAATTAGATTACATTACATTAGATTACATTTGATTAGTTTAGATTACATTACATTACATTAGATGTAAAAATTACACTTAAGATATTAACAGTCAAAGGTGTTGAACTGGTTTTACTTCACGTTCCACATACAGATCAATGTGATCTAAAGTAAAGTAATATCATAATAATCTATAAATTATGACCCCAAATTTTCTTCTTGGTTTAATGAGGAAAAAAAAAAAAATTGTGTTACATTGTACCTATAACTAATGGCAACTCCAAATTTTTCTCTTTACTTTAGTGCAAAAAAATTGCATTAAATTATTAAAATATTTACATTAACAATCTATCCTTTAATAATAAAATATGAATAACCTGAACAAATATGAACAGCCTGAAATGTCTAAAGAAAATTAAGTGCAATTTTAACAATATGTTATTAAATGTTTTGTGCATTTGTAGTTCTTGTAGAAGCAAAATTTAATTTTTTCCAGGTTATTCACATCTTTTTCATTTGGATAGTTTGTAAAATTAAACATTTTCATGATTTAATGTTATGTTTTTAGACTAAAACAAAAAGAAATATTTGGAGTTGTCATTATTTAGAGGTTTTTCTGTTATTATTTTACTGGTTTGGCCACTTCAGATCAAATTGGGCTGATTGTGGAACCTAAAAATAATTATCTTAACATCCCTGACATAGAAGAACAACAACACAGTGGTAAATGTCACCTGTTTGCACATGTCTGGACTAACTGGGAATGCAGTTTATTTTATAATCCTAATAGTTTTACCAAAGAACTACCTGATATTCTATTTTCCTGATATTTAATCATAAACCAGTGGAAAAGTCATCTGCTCCAGTAATGGGTTTGTCCTTAAGCCCAAAACAATCACTTTTTTCATAATCCATCTGACTTGCAAATGAAACAGATATGACAAGTAATGGAGTACAAATACTTAATTATTGTACTTAAAATTACAGGAGCTGAAAAAGTGGTAAAAAAAAACCCAGAAAACACCTGATATCAGACAAAATCAGGGTGACAATGGGGTAAACTGATGCTAAAAATCAACCACTGCGACTTGATTTTTTTTCTTTCACTTAACACATTTTAACACAAATACCTGTACTTTCTATTCTTCACGTTTTCCATCAGTTATTTTTATTTTGCATCTTTCCCAACATTGACACCGATTTCACACCGTTTGTCTCCGTTACCAAAAACCTATAATTACTAATAGACTGTTTAGTTTGGCAGCGTTTCACAAACCTTGGCCAAAATCTTTTCAGTTGATTTTTCAGTGCAAGTGTTAGATTTGAAGAAATTCCCTCGAGGTGTTCCTGAGATTTCACGGTCTTAAGTATGGACCAGCCGGAGGTTGGGTTTTGTCGATCCATTCCAGAGACATTTTAACATAACGCAGACACACTGACAGACTTTTGCATAGTAATGTGCTGTGGATGATCCTGAAAATGATCCTGTGGCGTAAACAACTGGCAAATATAACAAGATGAACGCTATAAAGGTAAAACACACAAAAAATACTCATTAGTTAGACACGTTAGAGCAATATTATTACCTGTTTTTGCACCGCCCCCCGAAGGGGAGGCAAGGGGTATTGTTTTTGGTTTGATTTGTTTGTTTCTGTCTTTCTGTCTTTGTTAACACTCTAGCAGCAAAACTGTTGGTTGAATTCATACCAAACTGGGTTTATAGATTGCCAGTGACCCAGAATAGATCTCATTACATTTTGGGAAAAGTAGGTCAAAATTCAAATTTTTTATGAATTTTTTAAATCTTTTTTTTTTCCCCATTTACTTATAATGGACGAAAACTTAAATGTCTGTAGCAGCAAAACTCTTGGTTGAATTCATACCAAATTAAGGTTATAGATTGCAGTGACCCAGAATAGATATGGTTACGTTTTGGGAACAGTAAGTCAAAGTTCAAATTTTTTATGAACTAAAAAAAAAAACATTTTCTCCCATTTACTGTGAAATTTTAAATGTCTATAAAATGTCAATTTTGTTTCAATTTACTTCAAACTTTGCAGATATATAGAGGCAATTGATATGCTGATACCAGCACATACATAGACATGCTGACATCAGCTGGGTCGATGCCAAAATTAGCTGCAATACGTGTGAGGGGTGGGGTTTGTTGTGACTGGCATCACTTGTTTTAGTTGATTTGAATGTTTAACCCGTAAAGACCCAAACAGCCACCGGTGACCAAAATCATGTACTGATGTAAACTGTTTAATACCTGCTGATCCATTAATCCTATCAATACATGTAAATAATTGGTGTAAAATACAGTTTGTCGTCTTTTCATGGTCATCAGATATGACCCATTTGGACGATCAGAGACTCCGTAGTTACCATGGAAACACCGTCTTCTTCTGCAACATTGATTCACCAGTAAAACCCATGGAGTTGGATCAATGACAGTGGATGGACACACTGATATATTTGATTGAAAACGTCACTTAGTCTTCAGTTTTCTCTGTTTCTGATAAAGTTGAGGAAAAAAAATGTTAGATCATCAAAAGTCATCAAAAACAATGGTTATGCAATCAAGTTCTAACTCCTGTGTGTATCATGTGACTAAAACGGACAGAAAAGAAAACACTGAATGCCTAAAACCTCTTTTTTTGTCAGTACAGTGTCATAGCTATTGATGTAAGAACTGAAGTGATTTTGGTTATTATCAAAAAAAAACCATGGAAAATGGATAGATATCAGCTCTGAAATTAAACTCTTACGAGCTATTTTTATTGTTATCATTACATTTGTCCAAACAAATGTACTTTTAGTTGTACCAGGCATTAAAATGGACAAGAAAAAGAAGAAAACAAGGGTGGCCTAATAATTTTTTCCATGACTGTATAATAACCTTTGAATTTACTCTGAGTTTTTATGAACATCTACATGATCAGTGAATTAAATGTAGGAAAATACCTGATTTACACTGAAAAGAGTCAAACTAAAGAGAAAAATATTACAATAAATGGTGACAAATCACTTAAGAAAGGTTAAATATAGAGAAAAATTCATTCGGGAAGTGCCACAAAATTAATACTGGGTCTTTATGGGTTAATGGTTTTATTGTGTTTATATCATATTAATATAAAATGTGCCATTTTTCCTGTAGCTCACATTAACAATTATATACAATTTGTCCTTAAAACTTTATCTAAAGAGATTATGGACCAATAGCACATATATTTGTTGATGTTAGTAGACTTTATTTAGATCATCGTACTCCATAGAATGAACCTTAGGCCTTCAGGTTTCTGAGTCCAGACCTCAGTGACAGTTTTCGACTGTTTTCACAGTTAGTAATAAGCATATAGTTTGCATTCTCAGCTCCCACTGGCTCAGCTGTTCTAACATAGAAAGATGAGAAAACCAACCATATGTTAATGTCTGGGATCAGACCTGGGAGTATAATTGAGGAGTCTGGGAAAAAAAAAAAAGAAAAGCTCCGGTGCACAGGGTTGTGTTTTTGGAAACTGACCCAGTGTCTGTTGGACAAAAGTAATCTACCTTGACGTGTGTCAAAAGACAAAACAGAGAGTGATGACAAAGTAGGAAGCAGAGCTGCTGTCCAGACCTGCTGCTGCTGTTGGTTTTCAGGATGCTGGGCTTTCCTGACAGCATCACACCCGTCGTCACGGCGATAATTTATGAGGCGGGAAAGTGCATCAGTGATTCTGGCAGCCAGCGACTAGCCAGGAGTCAGCACACTGCCTGCGTCCCACTGTCCTTTCATCCACCACCGTTTTTTATGCATGTTTTTAATTCTGCCGCTTCTCTGCCACTCACTACTCGCCACATAAAAATGTAGTTTATGCTTAAGGAATTCTGGGAAATGGGCAAAATAACTAACTGAAGACGAGCAGATAATCCAGGTTGAGCGGAAAGAGGGCACCATAAAAGTATATTACAATATTTAATCAAAGAACTGCAGGATTGAAATGAACGTCACAGATGAGATGGGCTTGAAACAGGGAGGTCAAACTCATTCAGGTTCAGGGGCCACGTTTAGCCCAATTTGATCTCAATCAGGCCAGACCAGTAAAATACAGACATAGTAACCTGTAAATAATGACAAATCCAAGTATTTCTCTTTGTTTTGGTACAAAAAAATCTCTATTAAATTATGAAAATATTTACATTTTACAAAAAAGATGTGAATAACCTGAAAAAACTGACATTTCATTAGAATTTTAACAATATTATGCCTCTACTTATTATTTATACATGTACAGTACACACAATGTAACAAATATTTGGTAACAGGCAGAATATTGTTAAAATTTTAGAGTTTGGAACTAAAATAAGATCAATTTCTGCAACAGTACATCTCAGCTTATCACAGTGGATCTATAAATGCACAAAACATTTAGTAAAAGGCAGAATATTGTTAAAATTGCACATTTCAGGTCGTTCATCTTTGTTTTTTTTTATGTATTTATTTGCATTTTATTATGAAAGGACAGTTTGTAAATGTAAATATTTCAATGTTATTTTTTTCACTAAAATTTTTTTTGCCAAATTTTTCAAGAAGAATTTGTAGTCGTCATTATTTATGGGTTATTACATTTATTATTTTACTTGAGATCACATTGGCCTGTATGTGGAACAGGAACTAAAATGATTTGATACCTTTGACTGTTTATATCTTCAGTGTCATTTTTGCACTTTTAGCCTGTGGGCCGGATTGGAACCTATGGTGGACTGGATTTTGCCCGCGGGCCGCATGTTTGACACCCTACTCTTAACCTCCTAAGACCCAGATATGGGTTCTCTGTCCACGTTTGTAGACAAGAGTTTCACAGCTTTATACAAAAAAAAAACTGTCCACCACATAGGACATTCCATAAAAAAAAAAAAAAAAAATACATCTGAAAAACCTATTGCATGTTTCCAATATAGGCAATTATTTCATTTTAAAAAAAAGTCAAAACTTTTGTTTTAATGTCTTCAGTGTAATTCTTGTATTTTACAAATTCATCCCACGGGCTGCATTGGACCCTTTGGTGGGCTGGTTTTGGCCCGAGGGCCGTATGTTTGACACCCATGCTCTAGTGGGATATTGGCATCATTTACAGCTTGAAGTGTAACTTTACAGTTCCACCCACTGCATGATTTTAAAACAGTCAGAAAGAGAGTGAACAGGCAAGTGTGGATGTGTGTATTTAGTGGTTCATGAACATCTGCGGGTCACACGTATGCATGTAGTACAGTGGTTCCCAACCTTTTTTGGCTTGTGACCCCATTTTAACATCACACCAATCACAGACATTCAAAACAGAGACTTTTTTTTTTGTTAAAATTAATTTGTTTTTGATCATGTAATAGTTTGCTATAGTATGTTGTAAATAAACGTTAATTTTAGACAACATTTAGTCTATATAATATATATTATTCTGGACGGAGGAAGAAAAGCCAGGTGTAGATTACTGCACAAAGTGAGAATTTTATTTTCCTTGGTCAGGATATGTACAGTCAGTCCAGCTTGAATATCCAAGGCTGACAATTAATACTGAACAAACATTAACTCAAACTATGAATTATGAAAGAGCTGCAGCATCTGAAACTGACCACAATGAACATTTGACAGATAAACAGAACCACAGTGCTTCAGTTTCAGCTTCACAGTTTGTTATGTCTTTTATGGACTGGGATTGTTTCTCTCAACTCACCATATATTTTTTATTAGTACGTTTTTATTTTAATTTTTATCAATTACTAGAAATTTCAGGCGACCCCATCTGAATTCCAGGTGACCCCACATGGGGTCCCGACCCCAAGGTTGAAAAACACTGCTCTAAAAACTACTAAGTCTAACTAAAAAAGTCACTTTTTTAAAGGTTAAAGGTTAACTTGCTTTATCATCCCCATATGGAATTTGTTCTCTGCATTTTACTGAAAATGCACCCACAGTACCTAGCCCTTAAGTCACTGTGGGTTTTTCTAACATCAGTTCAGACACAAAATGACAAAAAAAAACTAGAACAAAAAAAAAAGCCTGATGGGATTGGGTTTTTTCCAAACACATCTGCTTGTTCTGAGAAGAGACATGTTCTTTTTACAAATTCCATTACATAGACTAATCCCAAATGTCTGACTTTATTCTGAAAAAGGAAGACATATAAGGTTGTTAGGAATGTCCCAGTTTTCTGTGTATGACTACAAACATTCATGTGATAAATTACAATTAAGCCAATTCAGTTCACAGCTCTAAAACATGTTTTTTGCCATATTGGGCCTCTTGTGTCCACCTAAACAGTGTTTTAGGTTGCAGAAATTGAGATTTTGGGAGAGGTTTTGGTTTGTGTGGACTCGTGTGGATGGGGAAAACCAAGAAATTATAAAACAGTGGCGTCACACCCACATTCACATATGTCTACTGTTAGTTTGTGTAGAGAACATCAAGTAAAGGACATATAGATGTATAAGTCAGTGAATGACCTGCAGTAGACTGAGATCAGTATGGACACATGGAGAAACGAACATGTACTAGTGAAAAAAAAAATACATGATGTAAATTATACACTTTGACAGCACAAATCATCAAATATGGTAACTTGAGTTTACAACTTAATGTATCAATGCAGCTCTGCATCTGATTCATCCAATACTCCACAGTTTAAAGTCTGGAAGATATAGTAGTTTATTCTAGTGTTTGTATGGGTTTGTAGTAGATTTTGTGTTGTAGTGTGAACACAGATATTTTGTAAAATGAAGGTTTTGTGAACAGAATAAAGAAAAATATCTGTGGAAGTGTGAACAAGATCATCCTACCACAGATGTGACAAATGTGCTAAAACACCAACAACAGAACCTATATTTCACAACTGGATGACCATTACTTGTACATGTCAAAGTAAATATCGACAGATGTTGAGTTATTATTGGTCAGTGTCCACCACAACCAAGAAAAATACAGAGTGTCCATAAAGTCTCTTAACTATTTAAATGATGAGATATGTTAATCAGATTAGTTCTATGTACTCAGTGGTTATCAAAGTTTTTAATCCCACGATGGGATCATGTTCAATCGAATCATTGGTCCATTTTTCTTCAATGAGAGATCAATTATTGCAGATGTTGACCTTTGACCTTTTGACTGAACATGTGTCACCACAACTGGATGACCTTCAACCTACCATCATGTTCCAGGTACATGCTGCACCACAATATTGGGTTCTGCATGTTGGTGGGTTCTAAATCAAACATGTTCAGACCAAGGTTATTATCTGTAACGAAAACTAAAGGAACGACGAAAACTAGAATTGTAAAAACATTTTCGTTAACTGAAATAAATAAAAACTATAATTAAAAGAAAAAACGAAAACTGATACTGTATTGTGTTCTTACAAAACTAACTAAAACGTATAAAAATTATGGATAAAATTCCTTTTATTCTCGTCTTTGTCAGTGTCGGATTGATACAAAATCAATTTATTTCGCTCTAGCAATTTTAGCTAGCGGCACCATTCGGCACTTCACGGTCCGTCTCTTCTCGTCACTTGTCGTTTAGTCGTCTTCTGGTCCCCACTCTACCTGGAAACATGGAGACTAAAGTTGGGAGAAAGCAGCAGAGTCCTGTCTGGGATTTATTTGAATATGACGGTGAAGAAGATAAAAGATATGAAAAAACTAAAATTAATACTAAAACTAAACTAAAACTAAGCATTTACAAAAAAAACTAGAAGCACTCGGAGAGCACAGACCTCCGCCAAGGCTGATCAGTGCCCCCCCCCGTGGGCCCCCCCACGCCAAGGAGGTTATGTTTTTGCCAGGGTTTGTTTGTTTGTTTGTCTGTCCGTTAGTGTGCAACATAACTCAAAAAGTTATGGACAGATTTTGATGAAATTTTCTGGTCTGCGCCCCCCCCGTGGGCCCCCCCACCCCCGATAACCACCAAAATTTAATCATTTCTTCCTTATCGCATTTCCAACAAACCCTGAAAATTTCATCAAAATCTGTCCATAACTTTTTGAGTTATGTTGCACACTAACGGACAGACAAACAAACAGACAAACAAACCCTGGCAAAAACATAACCTCCTTGGCGGAGGTAATTATTGACATTTTTGCAGGAAAATAAATAAATAGATAAATAAATTCTACAGTTTTCTCTTTTTACGATATAATAACCTTTGAATTCACTCAGAGCTTTTATGAACATCTACATAATCTGTGAATTAAATATAGGAAAATACATGATTCACACTGAAAAATGCAAAATACAGAAGATACTAGAAGCACTCGGAGAGCGCAGACCTCCGCCAAGGCTGATCAGTGGCCCCCCCCCGTGGGCCCCCCCCACCCCCGATCACCACCAAAATTTAATCATTTCTTCCTTATCCCATTTCCAACAAACCCTGAAAATTTCATCCAAATCTGTCCATAACTTTTTGAGTTATATTGCACACTAACGAACAGACAAACAAACAGACAGACAGACAAACAAACAAACAAACACTGGCAAAAACATAACCTCCTTGGCGGAGGTAATTAAAACTAATAAAAACTAGCAAACCTGCTCTAAAAACGAATAAAAACTAACTGAATTAGAGAAAAAAAAAGTCAAAACTAAATAAAACTAAACTATAATGAAAAGTCCAAAAAATATTATAACCTTGGCTCAGACCGGTGGATTGGAAGGGATGGTCCAATTCCGTGGACACCTCCTTCACCAGATATCACTGCCCTGGATTTCTGTCTTTGGGGTTATGTTAAAAATATCATGTGTCGAACAAAGATATGAGACATCAATGACCTGAAGTAAAAGGTCACAGATGTCATTGACAGCATAGATGAGGGTATGCTACAGCCAACATGAAAGAAACCCAGTACCGTCTGCAATAAAGGTGTTTTAAATGAGGCAAAAAAACTTACATTTGTAATAATTTCCACAGAGTTGTCCGTTCATTTGCTTTTGTAATACATTTGTTAAATTGTAAAAAGCCTTTATGGACACGCTGTATATTCAAATAATTATATTTTGTTTGATCGTGTTCATCATAAAGTCTGGTGGGTTGAACTCCTTTTGTTTGGTGGATGATTCCAGCCCACATTGTTGTAATTTTGTTTTTTGTGTGTGTGTTTTTACAGGATGAGTTCCTGATGGAAACTGAGACCAGTCTTCGGTCGGAGATTGCCCAGCGTTGCCTCGCCAACGCTGACCGCTCCGGCCTCACCACGGACACCTCTGAGACATTACCCCCCAAGACTGACGGACAAGCAGACAGCACGAGTGTAGTCTGAACACACACACACACACACACACACACATACACACACACAGCAGAGAGAGGGAAATAATGTCTAACCTTGTACAGATCACCTCAGAAACCACCCATGGATTCAGTCACACAGACACCACGTCCCAGTGTCCCCAACCCAAACAGCTGACTAGTAGATATATGCGAATAATAATTCTATCGCAAATAATGATAACCATAAAACTCCAAATCCGGGTAATAAAAGCAGACCAGAGCTCCCTGATGGAACGACGGCCTCCCCGCTGCTTCCCGCCTAATGTTCCCGCCGAGCCGCTCGCCACTTTCCATAAAGCAATTTTGCAAGCCCACTTCAAACGTGAATCACCTAGAAATGAAGAGAACTGCCCCCCCCCCCCCCCCCACACTCCCACCCACCACTACCACCACCACCACCCGTCTGAACTCCCCTCCATCACCCCCACCCGACAACACTTACACCACAGCTGTGTGTGCGTCTCAAATCCCTGTTTGCTTGTGTTCCATCATCACTTAATGTTCACTGTGATGCTTTGTGGGACACTCCTATGAGGTGTGTGTGTGTGTGTGTGTGTGTGATTGTAGCATCATTACCCTGACAGAGGCAGCAGCCATGAACTCCGCCAAGTTTCATCTGCATTAATCAGCTGAAAAGCACAAGCAGACGTTCAACAGCAATACATTGTGAAACTATTGAGCAGCGTGCATTCAGCTACAGTAAACAGAGGTGTGGAAGTGTGTGTGGGACAGCCCAGTGTGTGTGTGTGTGCAGGTGTCACAATCACACACACACAGGATACTTTCATGTTTTTAGTTACAGTATATTTAATGGAGTTATCGTTCAGTGATTTTTTTTTATCTTGTAAACTCTATCCAGTGTAATGTAGGTTTATAACTAGGGATGGGAATCGAGAACCGGTTCTTTTTGAGAACTGGTTCTCAGTAGCTCGATTTCTTGGAATCGTTTGCCTGCCTGCTTAACGATTCTGCTTATCGATTCCGCCTTCGTTGTGCATGCGCGATGACATCACTCGTACGCTGCATTGTTTCGGTCAGAACGTAGCCAACATGGTGTTGAGGCAGAAACTGATGACACCAGGTCCACTTACTTGGAACACTGTCAAAGCTTCCATGTCTTCAAAAGGGTGGAATCCCTCCAATATCCTCAAACATTTGTCCACAGCATGTGAATCATTTACAGGAATGTCACGTATTTGATACTCTACTTAGCGGCGCTTGTGAATGTAGCGGCAGAGTGAACGCCAGGCCGGTTCCGGTTCTGGTGTGGGCAACAAACGTCGTAACTCTTCAAATACAAGTTTCTGAAGGTAAGAAGGGAAAGGAAATGAGGTGCACAACAACGGGAGACAAGCCGAGCCGAGTCGAACCGGTTCCACGTAGTAGAAATGCGGCAATAGAGGAATTAGGAAAGCGTCTTTAGTTTCACTTTCACTGTGCCCCCCCCCCCCCCCCCGAACCAGGCCCGGCATCATCTGTTATTATTATTTGTACATACTGTATATGTTCTATTTTCTGTGCAGAGATGGAAATATAAAAGACAGTTAATGCAAACACACCCGTTTATACTCTTTTATTCCCTCACTCAATGAGAATCGATAAGGAATCGGATCGATAAGCAATATCGATAATGGAATCGGAATTG
Organism: Sphaeramia orbicularis; assembly: GCF_902148855.1. Classification (NCBI taxonomy): domain Eukaryota; kingdom Metazoa; phylum Chordata; class Actinopteri; order Kurtiformes; family Apogonidae; genus Sphaeramia; species Sphaeramia orbicularis. Next base: position 46,239,280 of record NC_043978.1, read on the forward strand.
TTAAATTCTTAACGATTCCCATCCGTATTTATAACCAAACTGAACTAATGTTAGAGCTGACTGTACTGGTTCTATGTGTGGGATGAACTGTACACTGCAAAAATCCAAATCTTACCAAGTGTATTTTTCTCATTTCTAGTCCAAATATCTCATCACACTTAAAACTAGAAGCACTCGGAGAGCGCAGACCTCTGCCAAGGCTGATCAGTGCCCCCCCCCCCCGTGGGCCCCCCCCCCCCCCAAGGAGGTTATGTTTTTGCCAGGGTTTGTTTGTTTGTCTGTCTGTCTGTTTGTTTGTTTGTCTGTCCGTTAGTGTGCAACATAACTCAAAAAGTTATGGACAGATTTTGATGCAATTTTCTGGTCTGCGCCCCCCCGTGGGGCCCCCCACCCCCAATCACCACCAAAATTTAATCATTTCTTCCTTATCCCATTTCCAACAAACCCTGAAAATTTCATCAAAATCTGTCCATAACTTTTTGAGTTATGTTGCACACTAACGGACAGACAAACAAACAAACAGACAGACAAACAAACCCTGGCAAAAACATAACCTCCTTGGCGGAGGTAATAATAAGACATAATCACCTAAAGAGTAACTTTTCAGTGAGATATAAGAACTGATTTTTAGATAATAGATCTTGAAAATCTTATTTCAAGAAATCTTACCAAGATAATTTTCACTTGTTTCATTGGCAGATCTTTTTGCTTAATTCAAGAATATTTTTGCTTAATTCAAGTAAAAAAAAAAAATCTGCCATTGGAACAAGTGAAAAATTGTTGAGTTAGGAGTTGTCCAGTTGGACATTGTAACTCCAGTTTGTCAGGCTAATGAAGTGCTACGCTGTAATCTGTGGGTGTGTTTGCATTATTCTGTGATACATTTGTCATAATTATTTTTCATAGATAAATTATAGCCATAGACTGCACATCAAATGTCTGAGTAATAAAACGTAGAAACAATCTGGGTAAACACAAGTTACAGCTGTAGAAAAGAACACTTCCAAAGAATGATGGGGACAGGGGAATGGATTAAAGGAGTGATCTTTTGCTTTTTTTTTTAATGGAATTATGCATTTTCAAACATTTCTCTGTGGTCTACATAAACTGTAAATGCTCTGCTTGGGTCTGAATTCTTCATTATTTCAACTCCACAGGTCCATCTTCAACCCTATTTCTGAGTAATGACACCAGAAAGGTCGTTTTGAGCGCTGGCCCTTTAAATGCAAATGAGCCACTTCAGGCCCCGCCCCCTCCAGGTTGTTGGCTGTGCTGCTCTGTCCGGTTCAACCAGCAACTGAACATTTTAGGTAATTGTCTCAAAGTTTGGGCATATTTTCAGTTTGGACTACAACCGCTGCTGCTGATAAACAACTATGTCGTACTCGGAGAAATGTTTGTCGGAAGTCTAGACCAGGGGTGTCAAACTCATGTTAGTTCAGGGGCCACATACAGCCCAATATGACCTGCAGTGGGCCGGTGATTAAAATAAAAACACAATAATACATCAATAATATCAATTCCAAAATTTGTATGTCTAATTTCTATGTTTTAGAGTGAAAAAAGTAAAATTACTGTATACTATCAAAATTTTTACACCTACAAGCTATCCTTTAAAAAAAATGTGGAAAAACATGAACAACCATGACCAAAATGAAATTTATTAAGAAAAAAAGTGATTTTTTTTAAACAATTTATGCCATTATTTGGTCTAAACTTCTCATTCATTTTCACATGTTCATTACAACTTACAGATCACAGTGGATCTACAAATACACAAAAACATTTAATAACAGACAGAATATTGGTACAATTACACTTAATTCTCTTAAGACATTTCAGATTGTTCATATTTGTTCAGGTTTTTCACATTTTTTGTAAAAGGCTAGTCTGTAAATGTTAACATTTGTGTAATTTTACTTTTTTTTTTTTTTTACACTAAAACAAGAGAAAAATGTGTAGTTTTCATTATTTATAGTTTATTATGATAGTATTTTACTGGTCTGACCCACTTCAGATGAAACTGACCTAAAATTATTTTAACCCTTTCATACATACTGGTTACTACAGTGGACAGCTATTCTACAGCTCTTCTCCTGTATGTTCATGGATTTTGTTGTTTTGTGTTTTTGCGCATATCTTTATTAAAGTTTTAACACATTACATATCTTTTCTGACATGAATTGGTAACACTGTGTAGATCTCCCCTGAGCATAATAGTTATAGTTTTGACACAATTTATCAGTAAATATGTTTCTTCGCTTCAAAAATTAAACACATGGCGTCCAGTTGAGTGGACATTTTTGCAACTTCATGAAAGATAGGTTCATGAGATTTTTCTTTTCTTATTATTACAGTTTTTTATGTATTTTTTAACATTGTTTTTGTTATTATTTTTAAATTTATTTAATTTATTTTTCATAAGAAAATTTTCAATCACATTGTTTTTTTTTTCGTGTTTAAAGACAAATGAAAACACTCAGGGAAAAAGTCTTAAGGTTCTCATAATTCATGCATGAAAGGGTTAACATCCTTGATTGTTAATATCTTCAGGGTAATTTTTGCATTTCACTAATTCATCCCGCGGGCCGGATTGGACCCTTTGGCGGGCCGGTTTTGGTCCCCGGGCCGCATGTTTGACGCCCCTGGTCTAGACCTTATATGTGCAAATGTCGTGACGTAACTAGTTATAAAACATAACAAATTAAACAGGAATTAAAACGGGTTGTAGAAATCCACTTGATTTTTGCTAAAATGAATCTAAAGATCGCTTTGCAGCACCTGGAGGGTTCAAATTCAAACTTTATGAACTATTAGGGTCCAAATACACAAATAAATGAACCAAAAACTTATAAAAGTGGGTTTAGCAAAATATGACCCCTTTAATGTATGACGTGATAACATCTCGCGGCTGAAAATGTCCTGGAAAAGTATTTCAGGGAAAGAGTGGGAACGCTGCTGGAGCTATGTCTTTATCAGCAACTCCATGTTTTGTGTCTTATTTATTCACTTCTCACCATCACACTTTCACCAAAGCATCCGATCTGCGTCATGTATTTGGTATTTAGATAAAACTGGGGAAGTTCTAGGATGCGTCAAACTATGGGCGCCAAACTTGGATGGAAATGTTCCTTTTTCAGGTGTGTTTTTTTCTGTTCTTTTTCTAGATGTTTTAATCAGGGTGTTTGCGCAGGTCTTGAAAGTCTTAAGAAGTCTGGAATTTTGTGTGAAAGTCTTAATAAAATATGGAAAAAACGTTCTCATCGTTGAATTTTCGAGGTACATAATCTTGCAAGATAAGAAGAACTTGATCTGATTTCACTAACCAGTCGGTACTGGAATGATTCTAGTGAAACCTCACTGCAAAAAAGGGGTGTCTACAAACAAGATAAAAACACTACATTAGAGGAAAAAGGTACTCAAAACAAGTGAAATATCTGTGCATTCAGCAAGATAATTTCACTAGTCCAGATTTTTTGAATTCATAATGTTAAAACAGAAATAAGTATGTCTACAGATGTATGAACACTTCAAATGAGAAATTAACTTTTAAAACAAGATAAATTATGTAACACTTCTGAATCTTTTTTTTTTTTTATCTTGGTTGTTTGTGTGACATTCATGGACTTTTGTGATTTTCATATGATTTGAAAAAGTTTGTCAGTAAAACATAATTTACCTGAAAATATCCTGTTGGTGTCATACACTTCACAAACATTCAAACGACTTATGCCTTGACATATTCTACCTACATTTTCAAGATGTGAGATGTGCAAATGACAAATAGGATAAAAAAAAAAAAATGAAACTTGTCTTTCACCATTGACTATAATGCATTTTTTTTCCAGGAATAATGGGGCTCTACCAGAAGGGGCGGGACTTCATCTCTCTGTATAATCTATGGTTGGATGAGTATGTGTTTATGATACAACACTGTTAAACTCCAGTGTTTGTGGTTTTATTTTAACCCTGTAAAAGCTGACCCATCAAAATGTACTTGCATAATTAAATTTTTTTGGAATTGAGAAGTTTACTAGACCTTTTAACAAAATCCGAACGAAAGCATTTAGCCTTTTCATTTCATTTATGATACACTGCATGGTTTTATAAAGCATAAAACAATTTAACTGTTATGAATTAACTATGCATTGTTTCAGTACAAGAAGTACTTATTTTTAAAACATTTATAACAACTTTTTTAAAATTAAAGACTTTTTCCTGCAAAAAAGAGGATGATTTAACCATAGCAGCCATATTGAAAAAGGCAAAAAAAAAAAAAAAAAAAAAAAAAAAGCCCATCAACTGGCTGCAGTGTGATGATAATCCACCAAGGGGCAAAAAACACATATCGGGTCATATACGACAGATTTTTAAGGAAAGTATTGATCTTGTTAATAAGATAGAGGTCTCAGAACCTGGTGTAGCAAATATGATACAAATGGTTTTATAGGGTTAAGATCAAACTGTAACAAACTGAAACCAGTGAAAGTTAATGGTCCTTTAAGTGTCCATTCCATGAGGTCCCAGTACTGGTCCACCTTAGACGTGGTTGTTCCTGTGGATGAAAAATTAAAAAAAAAAAAGAAGAAGAACATTATAAATGTTCCTCTAAACATAACTTTTGAAAATGACTAAAAACGTTCCTGCAAAAAAGTGGACGATTTAATGATAGTGGCCATATTGAAAAAAGATTTAAAAAAAAAAAAAAAAGTGGGATGATATTCCACCAGGGGGCAGAAAACACATATCATGTCACTTACTAAAGATTTTTGAGGATTTTGAGGAAAGTATTGATCTGGTTGATAAGATAGAGGTCTCAGAACCTGTTGTAGCAAATATGATACAAATGGTTTTATTTACGGTTTTAAGATCAAACCGTAACAAACTGAAACCAGTGAAAGTTAATGGTCCTTTAAGTGTCCGTTCCATGAGGTCCCAGGACTGGTCCACCTTAGACGTGGTTGTTCCTGTGGATGAAAAATAAAAAAATTAAAATTAAAAAAAAGAAGAACAATATAAATGTTTTTCTTAACATAACTTTTGAAAATGACTAAAAACGTTCCTGCAAAAAAGCCATATTGAAAAAGGATTAAAAAAAAAAAGTGGGATGATATTCCACCAAGGGGCAGAAAACACATCATGCCACATACTATAGATTTTTGAGGATTTTGAGGAAAGTATTGATCTGGTTGATAAGATAAAGGTATCAGAACCTGGTGTAGCACATATGATACAAATGGTTTATAGGGTTAAGATAGTGTTTCTCAGCGGGGGTGGTACTGCCCCCTAGGGGGTGTTGGGAAAACTTTGGGGGGGCGTTTTGAATGAAAAAGCTGAGAGGCACAAATGGGGGGTGATAGTCATTGTTATATACAGGGTGGGGAAGCAAAATTTACAATGAACATTTAGTTGTTTTTTCTCAGCAGGCACTACGTCAATTGTTTTGAAACCAAACATATACTGATGTCATAATCATACCTAACACTATTATCCATACCTTTTCAGAAACTTTTGCCCATATGAGTAATCAGGAAAGCAAACGTCAAAGAGTGTGTGATTTGCTGAATGCACTCGTCACACCAAAGGAGATTTCAAAAATAGTTGGAGTGTCCATAAAGACTGTTTATAATGGAAAGAAGAGAATGACTATGAGCAAAACTATTAGGAGAAAGTCTGGAAGATACTATTAAAGAAGAATGGGAGAAGTTGTCACCCCAATATTTGAGGAACACTTGCGCAAGTTTCAGGAAGCGTGTGAAGGCAGTTATTGAGAAAGAAGGAGGACACATAGAATAAAAACATTTTCTATTATGTACATTTTCTTGTGGCAAATAAATTGTCATGACTTTCAGTAAACTAATTGGTCATACACTGTCTTTCAATCCCTGCCTCAAAATATTGTAAATTTTGCTTCCCCACCCTGTACTGTATCACTATGTATAAGTATCTATCCGAACAAACTTTGTTGATCTGAATATGAAATAAGATGAAAGTATGTATTTTGAAATACCAGTGCTGCTTGTTATCAATGCGCGTTAGAGGTGGGACTTCTAGCAGAGGCCGACTGTTAACCCTTTGTGTGCCATAATCATTGACTAAACACTACAGACAGCGGTTGTATTGATAGTGACTACACAGTAGTGGATGGATATTGGTAGGGACGTGTCCCTAGTGTCCCTTCGCCATTCTACGCCCCTGGATGTACCACTACGGAATGATGAAACACCAGACATGATGTTAAACCGTCCACTGTGCCTTTAAGTCTCTGTTCCATGAGGTCCCGGTACTGGTCCACCTTAGACTCGCTTGTACCTGTGGATCTATACTTTCTGTGATGGTGTGAAAGGTGTAAAGCATCCAGCTAAGTAGTGCGCACAGCAGTTGTGAGCTGGATGTGTTGCTATCTAATCCGTTTGATGGTCCACATGACTCACACATCTATCCATAGCAGCCTCTCCTCCACCAACACAGCGACCTGCCTGCGAAAGCCCCACTGATTGACAGATGAGATCAGACGAGTGGATTTAACAGGGGAGATCTCTGCCTTCCCTCCACGGGATCTGAGATTCACACCCGGTGCACCCGAACATAACCCCCCACCCACCCAACCGCCCACGCGAAAACACGTACACAGTCCTTGCATCGTCCCTGGTGACACTCCGCTGCCCCCCAAGCCAGAGTGGGAGGTGTTTGCGATTTTATTTCCGTGTGTGTGTGTGCTGAAGAGGCTGGAAGCAGACTGACAGCAGCATGTGGTCTCCAACGTGACTCTATCACCCCCCTCCCCCTTTTAGCCGCCGCCACCTCTGACTTCACCTGATGTTTCTTCATCCACCTCCTCCGCCTCTTCGTCTTCCTCAGCCTCCTCCATCATAACCCATGTGGGCATGGCGGCCTCCCAAACCTCCTTCTCCTCCAGCCAACGTGGCCCCAGGACTGTTTTCAAGTCCAGACCCGAGCCCACTCAGCCAGCCGGCTCGTCGGACCCCGCCCCAACCTTTCCCTGAAGCCCAGGTCTGATCTGAACCTGATCCAGTGCTGATGGCAGAGGCAGAGGAGGCAGATGCCTGGGCAGTGGGAGTAGGGCAGCGTCCATGAGAGGACCAGGACCACTTCATCATAGTTAGGAAGGAGGGGGGGGCAAGGCATGGATAACACAACACACACACACACACACACGCACACTCTGAGCGTTTACATGACAACTTTTATTCCTGGTTTAATCTGATTAAACGTTAGATCCTATTTCAGATGCCCATGTAAACACCTTCTTCCAGTTGAAAAAGAAAAGTTCGGATTAAATTTAAACCCGAATAAAGTCACTAGTTTAATCCCCTTTTAATTCTGAACTAAATTATTCCTGGGACATGTAAACCCTTTATTCCGTTTGGACTTTATTCCTGCCATTCTGCACATGCTCGTTGTCTTGTCCTGTCGTGATGACGCACACATTCTGCGCTGGCGGAAGAATATGCAATGCAGTCTAGTCGACCCAAACCGTTCCAGTGGGCTATTCTGATGGGATCTACCAGTGTGGAAAACCCTGAAGGAAGAGTTCAACACCTGTTTTTTATTCATTCATTTGTCATGCACTAATGAGTTCGATAAGTGGGCAAATCAGTTTGCACTGCAGTGGACTGATTGCTGTGTTTTCGCAGCCCTTCCGTTAGCTTAGCTTAGCCTAGTTTAGCATAATCGCTTCATTCCTTTGGTCAGACGTAGCCAGGCTTTTATAGGTGGTTCGTAGTATTTTATGAGTGATTTTGTGAAATTCAATTCTCCCTAATCATTACTTCAGTCCGGTGGGGTCACTATGATCCCAAATTGAGGCTCAAATCATGGTGATGTGACTTACTGCAGTAATAAAATCTTGGGAAATAAAAACTAATGCAAAGCTAAAACGGTAAAGCAAAGCTAATTTAGCGCATGCATCCCTTACAAAAGAAAATAACGATGCATTGGTCCCAGTAAAAACACAGATAAAACACTATATATATATGGGTTTTACTGGTGAATCAATGTTGTAGAAGATGACAGTGTTTCCACGGTAACTACGGAGCCTCTGAACGTCCAAATGGGTCATATCTGATGACCATGAAAAGATGACAAGCTTTATTTTACACCAATTGTTTACACGTATTAATAGGATAAGTGGATCAACAGGTATTAAACCAATAATTCCCAACTTTTTTTGGCTCGTGACCCCATTTTAACGTCACAAATTTGTGGCGACCCCAGATATTCAAAACGGAGACTTTTTTTTTTTTTTTTTGCAAAAATTTATTTGTGTCTGATCATGTACTAGTTTGCTATACTATGTTGCAAATAAACATTAATTTTAGATGACATTTAGTCTATATAATGTGTATTATTATGGATGGGGGCAGAAGAGCCAGGTGTAGATTACTGCACAAATGTGAGAATTTTATTTTCCTTGGTCAGGAGTTTACAGTTTGTCATGTCTTTTATGTATTATTATCTCTCTCAACTCACCATATATTTTTTATTAGTAAGTTTTTTTTTTTTTTTTTTTTATCAATTACTAGAAATTTCAGGTGACCCCATTTGAATTCCAGGCAACCCCAAGGCTGAAAAATACTGTATTAAACAGTTTAGATCAGAGGTGTCAAACTCATTTTAGTTCTGGGGCCACATTCAGCTAAATTTGATCTGAAGTGGGCCGAACCAGTAAAATAATATCATAATAATATATAAATAATGCAAACTCCAAACTTTTCTCTATGTTTTAGAGTGAAAAAAAGTTAATTTACATTATGAACAGGTTTACATCTACAAACTATCCTTTCAAAAGATGTGAATAACATGAACAAACTGAAAAAATAAGTGTAATTTTAACAATATTCTGCCTCAGTTTATCATTTACACATGTACATTAGAACTTACAGATCAAAGTGGATCTACAAATACACAAAACATTTAGTAACAGGCAGAATATTGTTAAAATTGTACTTAATTCTCTTAAGACATTTAAGGTTATTCACATTTTTTGCAAAATTATGTTGTGTTTTAGTGTAGATACATGAAAATATTTACATTTACAAAGAGAAACATATGGAGTTGTCATTATTTATATGTTATTATGATCGTATTTTACTGGTCTGACCCACTTGAGATGGAATTGGTCTGAATGTGGAACCTGAACTAAAAGGATTGTGAACATCTTAGTGTAATTTTTGCATTTTACAAATTTATCCCAAGGGCCAGACTGGACCCTTTGGCGGGCTGGATTTGGCCCCCGGGCCACATGTTTGACCCCTGTGGTTTAGATATTTTTGTTTTTTTTTTTTAGCTTACCGGCCGACAAGCCATAAGCTATTGTCGTCATGCAGCGTCCGGCGTTGTCGTCATCGTTGTCGTCTGTCATCGTTGTTGTCGTCTGTCGTCCGTCACAAAACTTTCAATCGTCTTCTTCTCTGAAACTACAGTTCTGATTGACTTCAAACTTGGTATACAGCTTCTTTATGATGATGTCAACACAAGGTATTGAAATTGTTTCGATCTGGATCTGATTCTCGACTTTGAAAAATTTTCCCATTATAAGAGATAGGAAGTGGATTGATCTAATAAATCAGTAAGAATCAATGATATCAAGTTAGAATTAGAATTTTTTACAGATCTGATTGGAATATGACCAAAACATGGGCTATTTCTGTAATGTAATAAATACACAGAACTGGGTGATAATAAATGGCATCTGGATACATTTCCCAAAGCTTTTAATTTGGCCGGTAAGCTACAGGGCCATTGGTCCTGTTTTTTTTATCTGTTTGTGTTTTTATGGGTTGAGCTGCTTCTCTCTGACTAAAGTGTCAAAGAGTAATTAAGACTCGGATTTTTCACAGAACGGCTTTCATAAAAATCATGAGGACGTATCATCTGGGAATCAAGAATAACAGCAAAAGATACGAGCGCACTGCTCCGAACAGACCGCTGAAAAAATGTTACCGTGGTGTCACTCTGATGAAAAACAACTCAAAAGATCAAACCGAAGAGTCATTTCCATACGGCGAATAAAAAGTGTTTCTGTAACTTTGCATACAAAGACAGACGAGGCTGTTCAAGTATGCACACAGTGTGTCGTCTCATCCTTTTGTCCCTCCGGGGGATGATGAGGTGAAGTTTTCCTGAGCACTGATGTAAGGAATAGGTCAGCGCTGGTTGTAATCACTCATCGCAGCCTGACATTATGGCTGAGCAATTAGGCAGGACAGTTGTGTACTTTACTAATGAACAATGGTTGAACGAAGCCTCCCTCAATGCTCCCATCCATCACTGAGAAACATCCCAGACTTTTCCAAGCTCGCACACAAACAAACACACACACACACGTTGCTGGCTCTCTAAAACAGCAACACACACACACACACGCCCTGCTGTTGCTGGGCTGTTGGAGGTGTTTCCACCGGTTTGATGAGTTTCTGGCCGATGCTCTCAGCCTCCCCGCTGAATGTGTGGCTGCCTCTCCTCCTCCTCCTCCTCTTCATCTTTCCCCCTTGTCAACACAATCCCTCCATCCATCCGTTCTGAGGCCCGGGCCCTGCGGGGGCCGATCCGCCCCTCGCAGAGTCCTCTGGGTGCTCTCTGCGTCTCCTCTGGTCCCCCTCCCACCGCATGCACACACACACACACACACACACACACATACACACCGTCGTCTCCGGGCACCAGCGAGGACCTTTGATTTATTACATCAGTTCTCCAAACACACACTCTAGTCTTTGGTTCTACATACTTTACACACTTTACCTAAATGGCTTTATTTTTCGTTCAACTTCATATTTTACCTCTAACGTATTTGTTGCCTATTTTTCAAGATGTCTGTTTTTTTTGTTTTTTTTTTCTTTAACCCTTTCATGCATGAATTATGAGAACCTTAGTCAAGATTTTTTTCTTGAGTGTTTTTATTCCTCCTTAAGCATAAAAAAAAACAATGTGATCGAGTTTTTTTTCTGTAGAGTTACAAAAATATCCATGCATTTAATTTTTGAAGTAAAGAAACTTGTGTTTAAAACCCAATATCAGAAAGTGATATGAAAACAATGAAATAAAAACATTTTTAATGCTACTAATCTTATGTCTTCTCACATTTTAACATATTCTAATGCTAGTAATTACTCACTTCATGGAGTTAATATGCAAAAAAAAACAAAAAAAAAACCTCTTTGTCTAATAAATAATTGATTTACGCTGAAACATGTCACTGCAGATCAGGTTTATCAAGAACAGCAAAGTTACAGTAATAGTATGAATGTCAGGGTATGAGATGGTGCGTAAGTGTCCACTGTGTTGGCTGATACGAAACTAAAACAACAAAACCCATTAATATACAAGAGAACAGCTGTAGAATAACTGTCCACTGTAGTGACTTATGCATGAAAGGGTTAAATGTATTAAGTATGAGAGGAAAATTAAAATCTGACTAAACTGCCTCAAAAATACGTTAATTTATTGCAGCTCCAGATGTTAATGATGAAGATGGGTATATATTTGTAATCTACAGTATACTACATTTTACTTTCTAGGATTAAAGGACTGATGTCGCAGCAGGACCTTGAAAAACTTGTCCATGCATTTATCTTTAGTCAAGTTGACTACTGTAACAGTATCTTCTGTGGTCTCCCTAAAAAGTCTATTCGATGACTGCAGCTGATCCAGAATGCTGCTGCTCGAGTCCTCACTAAGACCAAGAGAGTGGACCACATCAGCCCAGTTCTGAGGTCTCTACACTGACTCCCTGTCTCTCAGAGAATAGACTTCAAAATTCTCTTACTAGCATATAAAGCACTGAATGGTTTAGGCCCAAAATACATTAGAGACCTTTAGTCCAGTATGAACCATCCAGACCACTCAGGTCATCTGGTGCAGGTCTGCTCTGTGTTCCAAAAGTCAGAACTAAACATGGAGAATCAGCGTTCAGTTTCTATGCTCCATATATCTGGAACAAACTACCAGAAAATATCAGGTCTTCTGAGAGTCTGAGTTCTTTTAAGTCCAGGTTAAAGACTCACCTGTTCACTGCTGCCTTTGACTAAAAGGCTTTTGACTTTTTAAATTTTATATTCTCTTTGAAACTCTGCACTGCAACTTTCACTTTAATATGTGTTTTTATTTTTATTTTATTTTATTCTATTTTATTTATTTATTTATTTATTTTTTTGATTTTATGTGTTGTTTTCTTGCTTGCTGTTTTTGATCACCTTTTATATGTTTTTTTTATAATGTTTTAAATGTGTTTCTTTTATTTCAATGTCCTGTGTGAAGCACCTTGAATTGCCTTGTTGCTGAAATGTGCTATACAAATAAACTTGCCTTGCCTTACATCAGCTTTTATACCGGTGGGGTAGCTAATGCTAATGACAACAAAACAACATTTCACTTTTTTTTCCATAATAAAGTGTAACTTACTCCGTGAACATAACCTGCTCGGTGGCAGGTTTTCTTTAAGAAACTCCGAGTTTCACCTGTCTTCTCCCACCTGAAACATGCTGTTAGACATGGATTGTCCAGACCAACGTGATCCCAAAGACTTAAAAGCACAGTTAATATGCAGCGATTTTCAGACGGAGTAGATGTGCTATCATTTCCTGATGAATATCTTTTCATTTATATATTGGGATGAACAATACAAGTTCGGCTTCTTCCTACTTCATTTTGGACATAAAGTGATGTTAAAGAGCCACAGTGAAATAACTGTACAGTTTGTGACTTATTTTTCTTTTGTTGATGATTACCTTCAATATTTTAGACTGTTCTGTTTAACCCTTTCATGCATACTGGTCACTACAGTGGACATCTATTCAAAGCTCTTCTCTTGTATTTTTATGGATTTTGTTGTTTTAGTTCCATATCAGCCGACACAGTGGACACTTATGCATCATCCAATACACTGCAATTCATACCATTACTGTAAGTTTGCTGTTCTATATAAACCTGATCTGCACTAACATGTCTGAGTGTTGAAGGGGTGGGATTAAATAAATTATACTTCCTCCCACTCCTTTTCAAATGTGCAAATGAATTCATGTATATGTATGTTTTGTTTTTTTGTTTTCTTCCATGACCTCTTACTACCTATTTTATTTCTAAAGACTAAGTAAGGTTACTTTTTCTTGTTGCATATTCGAAATAAACTAAACTAAAAAAAAAAAAAAAAAAAATCAGTTGCTTGTTATTGTTACTAAACTGCAATTAACTGTTTTTTTTTTTTTTTTTTTTTTTTTTACTAAAAAAGTTTTTTGTTTTTTTTTGCATATTATCTCCATGAAGTGAGTAATGATTAGTATTAGAGTATGTTAAAATGTGAGGAAACAGCAGATTAGCAGCATTAAAAAGGTTTTTATTTCATAGTTTTCACATGATATATCAATAAATCCATGTTTTTTTGCTTCTAAAATTAAACGCATGGTGTCAAGCTGACATTTTTGGAACTCAATGAAAAATAGGGTTGTAAGAAAATTTTCAGTCGCATTGTTTTTTTCATGCCTAAAGAGGAATAAAAACACTCAGGAAATAAATGTTGATTAAGGTTCTCATAATTCGTGCATGAAAGGGTTAAATTCGTAATTTATTTTTTCCCTTTTGTGCACCTTTACGTGTTATTCCTACTTATGTTGGACATAAAGTTTATTCGTACCTTTTCAATCTTACACTCTATACTGCATATTTTATCTCTAACATATTTGTTGGCTATTTTTGAAGTTGTCCGTTTTTTTTTTTTCTTTAAACGTATGAAGTATGAGAGGAAAATTAAAATCTGACTAAACTGCCTCAAAAATACGTTAATTTATTGCAGCTCCAGATGTTAATGATGAAGATGGGTATATATTTGTAATCTACAGTATACTACATCAGCTTTTATACCAGTGGGGTAGCTAATGCTAATGACACCTAAACAAAATTTAACTTTTTTTTCCATAATAAAGTGTAACTTACTCCGTGAACATAACCTGCTCGGTGGCAGGTTTTCTTTAAGAAACTCCGAGTTTCACCTGTCTCCTCCCACCTGAAACATGCTGTTAGACATGGATTGTCCAGACCAACGTGATCCCAAAGACTTAAAAGCACAGTTAATATGCAGCGATTAAACGTTGGGAGAGGATTTCCAGACGGAGTAGATGTGCTAACATTTCCTGATGAATATCTATTGATTTATATATTTGGGGTTGAACAATATGAGTTCGGCTTCTTCCTACTTCATTTTTGGACATAAAGTGATGTTAAAGAGCCACAGTGAAATAACTGTACAGTTTGTGACTTATTTTTCTTTTGTTTAGACTGTTCTGTTTAAATTCGTAATTTTTTTTTTCCCTTTTGTGCACCTTTATGTGTTATTCCTACTTATGTTGGACATAAAGTTTATTCATACCTTTTCAATCTTACACTCTATACTTTATATTTTACCTCTAACATTTGTTGGCTATTTTTCAAGATGTCCATTTTGTTTTTGTTTTTTTCTTTAAACATATGAAGTATGAGAGGAAAATGAAAATCTGACTAAACTGCCTCAAAAATACGTTAATTTATTGCAGCTCCAGATGTTAATGATGAAGATGGGTATATATTTGTAATCTACTGTATACTACATCAGCTTTTATACCAGTGGGGTAGCTAATGCTAATGACACCTAAACAACATTTAACTTTTTTTTTTGGAATAAAATGTAAAGTGATATGAAGAATTAGACTCCAATGATCCAAGTTATTCTGATCCCTGATTGGTGCAACTAACAAAAATAATCTAAGTCTGTGGGAGAGCATGAAATGTAGGGTTAGTGAAAAACTTCTGGAACAAGTCAGCTCTGTGTTTGTGCCATTATCTAAACTGTTACTGATATGACTGAAGTTAATTATACAAATCATTCCTCTGGTATTTTTTGCTTCCAAAGTTGAGTTGGATTAAATAAAGTTCCCGCTCATTGTCCCTGTAGGAGAATTTGACCTCTGCATTTAACCTACTGGAGTACATAGCTATATAAGGAGTAGTGGACTGCTGCCGAACACACCCAGGGAACAAATCCATATCTATGCCAGTACCTTGGTCAAGGGCACTGACAGGAGAATTAACCTAGCATACATGTTTTCGATAGAAGGGGAAACTAGGAGACCTGAAAAAAAAAAAAAATGGTAAAGGGAGAACATGCAAACTTCCCACACAGAGGTGTCAGTTGAACCGGGAATCAAGTTCTGAACCTTATTGCTTTAAGGTAACAGCGCTAACCACTAAGCTACTGTGCCGCCATAGCGCACCACCTGCATCCAGAAGAAGAACCGACTTTCAATTGCAATTTCAATGGCACCGTACGACACTTAACGGTCCGTCGCTTGGTTTAGAGTCGTCTTCTGGTCACCACTGTACCTGGAAACATGGAGGCTATAACAGCAGAGTCCTGTTTGGGATTTATGTGAATACGACGGCGAAGAAGGGAAAAGATATGAAAAAAAACTAAGCATTTAGAAAAAAAATAATAATAATAATAATTACAATTAGCAAACCTGCTCTAAAAAACAATTAAAACAAACTGAATTACAGAAAAAAAAAAGTCAAAACTAACTAAAACTAAACTATAATGAAAAATCCAAAACAGGTGACAATTTACATGATCAAAAGAAAAAGGACGTGTGGTCATAACTAAAACTTATTAATTTAAACCCATTTAACTCAATTCAACTATATGAGTTGACTATACTTAATATTTTCTTGAAATGTCATCAAACCTATATTTTTAAATGCATTCTAATTTTTTTTTTTTTTTTATGTATATTTGACATCTGGGCTTACAGTGTAGGCAGTATTTGACCCAAAGTCTAATCCAGGGGTGTCAAACATGCAGCCCGGGGGCCAAATGCGGCCCTCCAAAGAGTCCAGTTCGGCCCCTGGGATGTTTTTGCCAAGTGCAAAAATTCCACAGTCTTGAATTGAATTAAGCAAAAAAAAAATTTGCTGGAATTAAGGAAAAAATCTTGAATTAAGCCAAAAAAAAAAAAATCTTCAATTAAGTAAAAAAAAAAAAAAATCTTGAATTAAGCCAAAAAAAATCTTCAATTAAGTACAAAAATCTTGAATTAAGACAAAAAAAAATCTAGAATTAACAGCTTAATTTTTTTTCTTTGTTTTAGTGCAAAAAATTTCATTAAATTATGAAAATATTTACATTTACAAACTATCCTGAAACAATTACATGTGAATAACCTGAACAAATATGAACAACCTGAAATGTCTAAAGAAAATTAAGCACAATTTTAATAATTTTTCTGCCTGTTCCTCAGTGTTTAGTGTCTTTGTAGATCTGATTCATAATGCACATGGACAAATGAGAAGTTGAGGAATAATATTGTTAAAACTGCATGAAATTTTCTTGCATTTTTTAATTGAAATTTCAGTTTCTTCAGGTTTTTTTTTTTTTTTTGGATAGTTTATAAAAGTAAGTATTTTCATAATTTAATGGGGGTTTTTTTTACACTAAAACAAAGACAAAAATTTGGAGTTGTCATTATTTATAGGTTATTATGTTATTATTTTTCTGGTGCGGCCCACTTCAGATCAAATTTAGCTGAATATGGAACTGAACTAAAATGAGTTTGACACCCCTGGTCTAATCTGTTTGTTGTCTTGGTTTGTCCTAGACTATATGCAGGGTCATTCCTCCGTCAGTCCTCAGAATGATGGCTGTTTGGCAACTGCCAGAAACGCAAGTAAGTTTTAGTAGTTTTAGCAGCAGTTTAGCAGTAAATGTACTCTGGAGATGTCACAGAAGTCTTCACATTTAATGTTGATGTTCAGAGCCGCAGATCCATCAGGTGAGTCAGTGCGGCGTTTGCATGGATGCGGGTGCAGATGCTGTTCCAGTCCAGTGATACGGTGAAGTCACTATAACTTCCATTACCCCCAGTCACAAGCTACAGGGAGTGGAAGAAATAATGAGAGTGGATACAAGCTGGGGCGCCCATAAGGGAGGGGGTAAACATGACAAATTCAAGGGGGACCCATAGAGCAGAGGAGAGGGTCCAGTGCAGGGGTGTCAAACTCATTTTAGTTCATTTTAGTTCACCCACATTAGAATGTTAAACGGCTAAAATTTGCTTATAGGTCTTATTTCTGTCTTTGTGCATAAGAAATCAATAGAAGTGAATCCCCAAAGGAACTTTGTGTTGGTAAATGCAAGTTATGCACATTTACAGGATTTCAGTTCTGTTGCAACATGTTGATGGTCATATGAACTATGTTTTCAGCTCAAAAATGTCCACTTTCATCACAATTTAATGCTATATTTTCATGTCACAAATGGCCAAGTTATATTTGAACTGAATTTACCTGAAAAACCAATATTCTATTATTTTGGATTCTCCAATTTTTCTACAAGATTCTCTCCTACATATCACATTTTATTTTTACAGGTTCAATCTGGAGTATGGTGCTGATCCATCCTGCTTATGTTACACCAATACATACATGAAGAATGTCACACGACACTTTTGAAATCAACAGTTTTCTAATAATAAGCATTTTTTATAAAGAAATAACAATTCTATATTGTTATTTCCTCTTTAGTATGATGATAAACTATACAATAAATAATTCTGATCCTAGTTTTTGCACAGGGATCATTAGTGTAAACGGTGACATGGCTGCAGAGCATCAGTATGATGGGATCTGTAACAACCATGTCACATCCGTCCACTGCCACATTTTGTGTTTTTGTGTCAGCTGTTATTGTTTTAGATCCACAATACTAACATTTATGAATAAGAGGAGAATTAGCAATAGTAAGTCTATAAGTTTATTACTAATAAAGTACTGGTACTGACCAGAGCATCATGGGTAATGTCACGTCCATCCACCAGCAAAAGTTTTCACATACACGTGCTATTCAAAATCCAATATTTCTGAAAATAGAGCTTCCACTGTCAAATAATATCAGTAGTCAGTGCACAAATGGATTAGCATTATTTCAACACAGTTCTATGCATTTCTTACAACTTTCTTTTTTTTTTTTTTTTGACAAAAATGGCCACTCATTTGACCCCCTCAGTAAATTTTAGCTGTTAAATAAAATACTTAAACTAAACTGTGCGATGTAATCATGAACTGTAACTTAACAAAAACTCATGAAACAAAAACTGCTAACACAAGATGGTGGTGACAAAGGATCCACCGTAAGGTAGGATAAGGAGGTTGGTCATCAAGGGGTCAAGTTCCATCTGCAGAGGTGGTGCAGGTTAGGACACCTCCTGGACCCCTCCCTGCTGAGGTGTTCCAAGGCACGTGGAACAAGGAAGGGAAGTATAACGTGATCTACACTGACAGTCAATAGACACTTTGAGGTAGAAATGTCTGCATATTTCTACTTGTAGGGGGGTTGTAATTATTCATTGTGGATTTATTGATGACTTAGTGCTTCAGTAGTTGAGATAATGATGAGTTGTCATGTTGTCACGGTTCATTGCACACGGGTTGGTCTCTTTGTAAAAGTGGACCAAATACACATTCAGCAATACTCAGTGGGTATTTGCACAATTTGAGGATTGGTTTGGAAGGCCTACAGGGTGGGGAAGCAAAATTTACAATGAACATTTAGTTGTTTTTTCTCAGCAGGCACTACGTCAATTGTTTTGAAACCAAACATATATTGATGTCATAATCATACCTAACACTATTATCCATACCTTTTCAGAAACTTTTGCCCATATGAGTAATCAGGAAAGCAAACGTCAAAGAGTGTGTGATTTGCTGAATGCACTCGTCACACCAAAGGAGATTTCAAAAATAGTTGGAATGTCCATAAAGACTGTTTATAATGGAAAGAAGAGAATGACTATGAGCAAAACTATTAGGAGAAAGTCTGGAAGATACTATTAAAGAAGAATGGGAGAAGTTGTCACCCGAATATTTGAGGAACACTTGCGCAAGTTTCAGGAAGCGTGTGAAAGCAGTTATTGAGAAAGAAGGAGGACACATAGAATAAAAACATTTTCTATTATGTAAATTTTCTTGTGGCAAATAAATTCTCATGACTTTCAATAAACTAATTGGTCATACACTGTCTTTCAATCCCTGCCTCAAAATATTGTAAATTTTGCTTCCCCACCCTGTATATAAAGGCCCAAAAAAGGCCACCGTTGTTAGTCCAGTGAACGGCGTCATGCCATGTCTATCACGTGAACAACGTCTCCTGGCGCTGGGTATGGTGGAGGCCAGTATGAGCTACAATGATATAGCCAGGCCTATGTATGGGCTGTTCCCAACCCACAATCACAAACCTGGTTGAACGCCACAACACCACAGGCTCTGTTGACCATAGACCGCCTGCATCGAAGCAAACAGAGGCCATACCCGGTATTGACTGTTATGACTTTGTGTTCAGCAGGTGCCATTTTCTTTTGTTAAGCTTTTTGTTTTGAAATTATTCTTGAAACTTTAGATTTTTGTTTCTGTATGCCAATATCCTAAACAAATGATTCATATGAAAAAATTCCAGTTTAGGGTTTCAAAATAAAAATTATGTCAAAAAATATGGTCTCAAAGTTTGCATTGACTGTGAGTGTATAATCTATCACAGGGGTGTCAAACATGCAGCTCGGGGGCCAAAACCGGCCCGCCAAAGGGTCCAATCCGGCCCGCGGGATGAATTAGTGGAATGCAAAAATTACACTGAAGATATTAACAATCAGGGATGTTAAAATAATTTTAGGTCAATTTCATCTTAAGTGGGTCAGACCTTTAACATACTATCATAATAAACTATAAATAATGAAAACTACAAATTTTTCTCTTTGTTTTAGTGTAAAAAAAAAAAAAAAAAAAAAAGTAAAATTACACTATCATCTTCTACAACTGTAAAACTACATACGTTCCTTTCTATTAATGATTTTAAAAGTATCATGGAGAATGCAGTGAAGGAGGAATGTCACTGATTTTCTTGATTGCATTATGATTGAATAGTTCTTATTGTGTTTTATTGTTAATTGTGTATCATGTATGTGTTTTATGTTGTTTGGACTTTGTATGGCTGCTACCTTAGCCAGGTCTTCCTTGCAAAACAGATTCCTAATCTCAATGGGACTTTCTGGTTAAATAAAACTAAGATAAAATAAAAAATAGCCATGGAGTTGGATCAATGACAGTGAATGGAGACACTTAGTTTCTGTTCAGTTAATAATGGATTTTACTAAAAAAATCATGTTTTCTGTAGTTTTGTCTGTTTTTGATATAATAATCCTCAACTTTAATCTGAGTTTTTATGAACATCTACATCAGGGGTGTCAAACATGCGGAGCCAAAGGATCCAATCCGGCCTGCGGGATGAATTAGTGAAATGCAAAAATTACATTGAAGATATTAACAATCAAGGATGTTAAAATAATTTTAGGTCAATTTCATCTGAAGTGGGTCAGACCAGTAAAATACTATCATAATAAACTATAAATAATGAAAACTACAAATGTTTCTTTTTGTTTTAGTGTAAAAAAAAAAAGTAAAATTACACAAATGTTAACATTTACAGACTAGCCTTTTACAAAAAATTTGAAAAACCTGGACAGATATGAACAATCTGAAATGTCTTAAGAGAATTAAGTGCAATTGTACCAATATTGTCTGTTATTAAATGTTTTGTGTATTTGTAGATCCACTGTGATCTGTAAGTTGTAATGAACATTTGAAAATAATGGCATAAATTGTTCAAAATTGCACTTTTTTTCTTCATAAATTTCATTTTGGTCATGGTTGTTCATGTTTTTCCACATTTTTTTTAAAGGATTGTTTGTAGGTGTAAAAATTTTGATAGTATACAGTAATTTTCCTTTTTTCACTCTAAAACATAGAAATTAGACAAACAAATTTTGGAACTGATATTATTGATGTATTATCGTGTTATTATTTTAATCATCAGCGGCCCACTGCAGGTCATATTGGGCTGTATGTGGCCCCTGAACTAACATGACTTTGACACTCCTGGTCTATCAGCTGGCCTGGGAACTCCTTTGGGTCTCCCAAGAAGACTCTGATGAGGTGACCGCTGACAGAGAAGCCTGGGCGTCCCTCTTTAGCCTGCTGTGCTACAGAGGATGATGGATGGATGAAAATTTGTTGTTCGCTATATGTAAATTTAGCGATTATGAAGTTAAAGGAGATGTCCGTAATGATGAGCGCTCATCCTCTGTGGGACTCCAGAGGGTCAAAAGGTTGCAACATCAACATCACATGGGAACCATTAGTGGGTATGTATCCTAAATATACACTCCCACAGAGATGTCTGCCTCCCAGTACAGTATAGTGTGTGTACAGTACTTAACAGACAGAGATGAATGTATTGCCGCCTGTGCTAACTGCTCCAGACTTTCTCCTTTGATAAAAGCCAAGAAGCTGCTGATACTCATTAGTGGAGAGGAGGAAGCAGACTGCTCCTCTTCCTCTCTCGAGTTGGCCTGCTTGTTGGAATGACACATGCCCATTCATTACTGTGGAAATAAGGACTGAAGGGGAGGAGGGATCGCTTCTGCAGGGCTCTTGTGGCGATGCCAACTTTTTTTGTGAAACAGACGACAGGAGTGGAAGCGGGGAGCAGGCGAGTTAAGGCTTCACATACAGTATACTCCCAATGAAATTGAATTTGGCTCGTTCACAAAGGCTGTGGAACTGCTGCTGAATGCGGAGCTGCGAGCAAATGTCACCGCACTCAATGAGACTCCAGGTCTGTGCATTTAATGATGTCGGTGCCAGATGAAGGAGCTGCCGAGCCTTGACAGGAAGTGACGCAATTAAGAGGAAACGATGCCACTGGAAACCAACTGTAGGTGATGATGTGTTGGCAGTTAAATGGGTGCGAAGATTCTGAATGTGTGGCAAATTTCACTTTAACTCAACTGGGTTTGTGTTTTCTTTCTTGGTTGGATCTTGTTGCCGTGTTTCTCCTCACCTGGCTGTAATTAGTCAGTTGAAGTTTTTAAAAGGAGATTGTCCCTCCCACCTCAGTTTGCCCCACCCCCCCCATCCATCCTGACCAGTGACTCCCATTTTAAATACTGTTTAAGGCCCATCTTTTTGTTTTATCTCTGTGACAAACTTATGCTGCGTTCCAGGCCGGTTTTTGAGCCCGTAAGTCACGACTTCAAACCACAAATCACGACTTTGTAACGTTCCAGGCAAGTCACGCCAAACTGCCTGAGCGCAAGGAATAGTGGGAGCTAGATGTAAACAACCCAGCATGGCGGACCGTACGGAGCTTATGTTCATTTCTAATCTTTTCTATCTCATTGGTGTTTGTTTTTTGCTTATTTGAGGGAAATAGAGGAGTAAAAACAGCACATAAGGCAAGAGAAGCTATTATACCTTTTATGTATTTGGATATGTTTTTGGAATTAATTTATTCTTACACTCAATGAACTGTCAACTAGCTAACGACAGAGTAGCTGCTGATTATGCAGAACATTAGCGGATAAATTACGTTAGAGCAATACCTTGTTTTAATAAACAATTTGGCATAAACACCTCATCCACGGGGGCTGCCATTGTTGTTTCATGGGCTACGTGATGTCAGAACTTGGAAATGGGAGTACACAGATCTAGTACGAGTTCATGGGTGGGAAGTCACAGGTTTGACTGCCATTCCAGTGCATACTGGTAGAAGGTTGGAAAAACACAAGTTACAGTGGCCTTGAACGCAACATTAGTGGGTGATTGTAAATTGTATTTTCAGTCTACTTTTAGAACCCCTAAAAGTGCCCTTTGTTGGTTTGACCTCTTTTCATGGTTTTTGTGCACTTTCAAATCAAATCAAAGTTTATTTCTATAGTACTTTACAACATAACGAAGCCCAAAGTGCTTTACATCTAATGCTGCGTTTCTACTGCGTGGTATCGGCTCGGCTCGGCTCGACTCGACTCGACTCGGCCTTTTTGCGTTTCCATTACGAAAAAGGACCTGGAATCTGGTACCGGGTACTAGTTTTTTGGTATCACCTCCACCGAGGTTCCAAGCGATAATAAACCGTGACATATAACACTGCAGACCACTGATTGGTCAGACAGTTTTCTCTGTGACCCGCCGTTTTACAAAAAAACAGATGCGGAAGTGGACAGTAAATATAGCGGTACATTAATCCACATGATAACAGCCCAAAACTACACCATGGTCGGTCGAGGAGGTTCAGTCTTTGGTGGCCATCGTAAAAATTCAGATGAGACAACACGCAACGAGCGAGTTTTCAGCAACTCTCTGAGCAGACGACACAGAAATAACGTGCCGCATCGCTATGACGTCCAGGTACTGTAAAGTCAGTAGTATCCTGTAATGGAAACAGTCTGCAGGAATACCGGGTCCAGTCAAGCCGAGCCAAGTTGAGCTGGTTCCATGTAGTGGAAACGCGGCATAAAAGCATGATTAAAATATAAGATAAAAAAACAGGTTAATCAAGTACCATAAATATGCATAAAACAACAGGGCACAATACACATGGATAAAAGAGAGCACAGATTCAACGAGGCAACGAGTTCCACAGTTTTGGAGCAGCAACAGCAAATGAACGACCACCCCACTGTTTATATCGGGACCTGGGAACATCCAAAACCATCTGGGAGGACGATTGAAGGGCTCTGCTGGGGCAGTGAACTGTTAAAATCTCAGATATATAGGGAAGAGCCAGACCATTTAAGGCTTTAAAAACAAACATTAAAATTTTAAAATCAATATGATGGCGGACTTTATTTTGTTGCTTAACTTTATCTATAAACAGTTCTTCTTTGGTACTACTTATTACTTTTACATCGCACCTAGCCACAAGTCCACAAATCCAGCCAGAGACAAGTGCACGGATTACATTTCCTTCAGGAATTATGCACATGCCTAGTTCTTATTTCAGTGCCTACCGTGGTCCAACAGCAAGTCAATAATAAACCACATTTATATTTCTTTGGGCGGACTATGCCGACTGTTGACAGGACGCTTGCACAATGCACAGAGATAGAAGTTGCCCAAAGTTATCTTCTCCAGTTTTAATGCGTGTATGTACATGCCAGATGATGATACGGACAGATTTTCCCTATACGGTGCACTGACATCAATGTATTTTCCATGTGGTGACTCTCAAACAGCCGTACGCTAATTTGATCTTAATAACTATCCTTTTCCCCACCTCAGGCTTCTGCCTAAAGAAAAGCGAAACGCTGCCGTTCCTAACCTTGACACCTGCCACGTCACCGTGCAGCCGTTTTGATAAATTTACATTAAAAGAGGTGAGGCGTCTGGCGGTGGAGTCTGCCTTCCACCGCCTTTAATCAATGAAAACGTTTTTGTGGGCCTCCGGAGAGTGAGTGAAGCCGAAGATAAATATTGGCAGAAAAGAAAAATGTGCCGTCCTCCCCAATTGAGGGGGACATAATGATATTCAGAAGGAGACCCCCTGCCGAGTCGCAAGGCAAACTGTTCCTAAGCAACAAAACACATTTTCCCTTCTCGGAGTGCTCACAACGAGGCTGGTGGTGGTGGGGTTTTTGGGGAGGTGTGTGTGTGTGTGTGTTTGTGTTTTTCTGGGGGTGGGTGGGTGGGTGGGTGGCGGTGGGTTCCCCTGACGACTTAAACCAGCAGTTCGTTGTGTGCATTCTGTCTGTCTCTAAAAGTGTCTGGGTGTATTAGCTACGAGTTAGTAGTTGTCCGTGTGTAGGTGTGGTTC
The DNA here is from genome assembly GCF_902148855.1 of Sphaeramia orbicularis. Classification (NCBI taxonomy): domain Eukaryota; kingdom Metazoa; phylum Chordata; class Actinopteri; order Kurtiformes; family Apogonidae; genus Sphaeramia; species Sphaeramia orbicularis. Next base: position 46,263,965 of record NC_043978.1, read on the forward strand.
TAAGTGTGTGTGAATGTTTGTCGGTTCTGTACGTGTGAGCACGCATGTGTCCGCTTCATTTGTGTGTGGACGGATGTGTGTGTGTCATCCGTCCGTGGATTAAGGGGTGTTAGGGAACAGTGACCAGCATCAGTGAGAGTGGATTCAGTCCAGATGCTGCCACACACTCAAACACACACGGCTTACTGCGACTGATGGCTTGTGTTAGATATGTCGGAGGAGTGTATATTTCATCTGAGGCCAAATGTTAAAGGTTCTTCCTGGTGCTGTTACGTTATGGCAACAAGTCTGGAAAACTACGGAAGTCAGAACAACTACTGAACACTGAGTACAACTTGGATTCCGTGATAGGTTTAACACTGTGATTCCTAACTTCTCGGGCCGTTGGATGTTAAAAATGGACAGTTTGGGTGTTTATACCCGGTCAGTCCTGACACTGAAATCTCACCGCTCTAGCCCAAATATGAATCCAATTTAAAAAAATCAAGGTCAATTAACCCCTAAAGACCCAGTGCTACTTTTGTGGCAGTTCCCAAATGAATTTTCCTCAATTTTTAACCTTTCTTAACTGATTTATCACCATTTATTCTAATATTATGCTCTGTATTTTGCCTTTATAAGTATAAATCAGGTATTTTGCTATATTTAATTCACTGATCGTGTAGATCAGGGGTGTCAAAGTCATGTTAGTTCAGGGGCCACATACAGCCCAATATGACCTGCAGTGGGCCGCTGATGATTAAAATAAAAACACAATAATACATTAATAATATCAATTCCAAAATTTGTATGTCTAATTTCTATGTTTTAGAGTGAAAAAAGTAAAATTACTGTATACTATCAAAATTTTTACACCTACAAACTATCCTTTAAAAAAATGTGGAAAAACATGAACCATGACCATGACAAAAAGTGCAATTTTGAACAATTTATGCCATTATTTGGCCTCAGCTTCTCATTTTCACATGTTCATTACAATTTACAGATCACAGTGGATCTACAAATACACAAAACATTTAATAACAGACAGAATATTGGTACAATTACACTTAATTCTCTTAAGACATTTCAGATTGTTCATATTTGTTCAGGTTTTTCACATTTTTTGTAAAAGGCTAGTCTGTAAATGTTAACATTTGTGTAATTTTCCTTTTTTTTTTTTTTTTTTACACTAAAACAAAGAGAAAAATTTGTAGTTTTCATTATTTCTAGTTTATTATGATAGTATTTTACTGGTCTGACCCACTTCAGATGAAATTGACCTAAAATTATTTTAACATCCTTGATTGTTAATATCTTCAGCGTAATTTTTGCATTTCACTAAGTCATCCCACGGCCTGGATTGGACCCTTTGGTGGGCCGGTTTTGGCCCCCGGGCCGCATGTTTGACACCCCTGATGTAGATGTTCATAAAAACTCAGATTAAAGTTGAGGATTATTATATCAAAAACTGACAAAACTAAAGAAAACATGACTTTTTTAGTAAAATCTATCATTAACTGAACAGAAACTAAGTGTCTCCATCCACTGTCACTGATCCAACTCCATGGCTATTTTTAAAAAAATGTATTTTACTGTTATTTAACCAGGAAGTCCCATTGAGATTAGGAATCTGTTTTGCAAGGAAGGCCTGGCCAAGGTAGCAGCCATACAAAGTCCAAACAACATAAAACACATACATGATACACAATTAAAAATAAAACACAATAAGAACTATTCAATCATAACGGCATCAAGAAAATCAGTGACATTCCTCCTTCACTGCATTCTCCATGATACTTTTAAAATCATTAATAGAAAGGAACGTATGTAGTTTTACAGTTGTAGAAGACGATGGTGTTTCCACGTTTATTTCAGAGCCTCTGAACGTCCAAATGGATCATATCTGATGACCATGAAAAGATGATAAACTGCATTTTTCACCAATTATTTGCAGTTATTAAACATTTTAGATCAGAAGAGGATTTTGGTTGTCAGTGCATGTTTGGGTCTTTATAGGTTAAGTTATCATATTGGGTTCCTTGCCCATAAGTGACAAAAAAATACAAGAAAAACACACGTAAGGTGAAAAGAACATCACTTTTAAAACATTAGACCAACATGCATGCTGATCCAGACCCCTGTCCACATCCACATGATCCCTTTGAACATCATCCCTTACATTAGTACCATTACTTCATGGTACCTAACAAAGCAGGTCCACTCACTGTTCATGCAGAGGTGGACCTTACAGACCCTGGAGACCACATTGGACCTGAGATTGTTGACTCACTGTCCTCACTGGAACTGTTGCTGTCACTTTCTTGTAATATGAATGTGTAGGGAAATTACCAAAAAAATAGTCACTTCCCCAATAAAGGGTTAATGGACTGATTTTTAACCCAAATACGTGTCTTTTAGTGAATTCCCAACACTGTGGAATTCTCCGGTGAGATGGATACAATCTAAGGAGGTGAGGGTCTGGTTTCGAGAAATAAAGCTGTACTTTCTGAAAAGAAAAAAAAAAAGGAACAGAGCATTTTTTTTACTATGTTCTATTTATCATTTTGCCACCTCTGAGATTTATTTTGTAACCTTTTACCTGACACCCATGTCGGGAGCCACTTGTTTAACTGCTGAGTAAGTTAAAGCCCCAGTTTCCACCTGGTATCTGTATATAATCTGGATCTAGATACGTAGTTTGGATGGTAATGTTTGATTCATGGGTGTTTAATAGTTCTTGCTGTTCTGATCTGTACTTCAGTACCGGACAGAATGTGTCCCAGATTAACCCGTAAAGACCCAGCGCTACTTTTGTGGCAGTTCCAAATGAATTCCTCTCTCTATTTAACTTTTCTGAAATGATTTATCACCATGTGTTATTGTGTTATCCTCTGTATTTTGCTTTTTTCAGTGAAAATCAGCTGTTTTTTTATGTTTAATTCATTGATCATGTAGATCAGGGGTGTCAAACTCATTTTAGTTCAGGGGCCACATTCAGCCCAATTTGATCTCCAGTGGGCCGGACCAGTAAAATAATAACAGTGAAAAAAGTAAAATTATATTATGATCAGGTTTACATCTACAAAGTTTCCTTAAAAATCTGAATAATATGAACAACTTGAATTGTCTTAAGAAAAACAAGTGTAATTTTAACAATATCCTGCCTCGGTTTATCAGTTTATCATTTACACGTGTGTTACAATCACACAAAACATTTAGTAACAGGCAGAATATTGGTAAAATTGCATTTACGTTTCTTAAGACATTTCCGTTTGTTCATATTTGTTCAGGTTATTCACATTTTTTGTAAAAGTATAGTTTGGTAATGTAAACATTTTCATGGAATTTTACTTTTTTACACCAAAAAAACAAAGAAAATTTGGGGTTGTCATTTTTTATAGGTTATTATAATAACATTTTACTGGTCTGACCCACTTGAAATCTAATTGGACTGTATATGTCTGTATGTAGAACCTGAATTAAAATGATTTCGACACCAATGATTGTTAAAATCTTCAGTGTAATTTTTGTATTTCACAAATTCATCCCACGGGCCGGATTGGACCCTTTGGTGGGCCGGATTTAGCCCCCGGGCTACATGTTTGACACCCGTGATGTAGATGTTCATAAAATACATTAGGTCAGAACAACTGGAAAAAGGATGTGTGTTCAATCACAGGGTTAAATTATGGAAGAGTCGAACAGATGTCCAAATGGATTTTTCTCCATATTTAGGATTTAACACCATTTATTGTAATATTATCCACTTTATTTGACATTTTTCCAGCAAAAATCTGTTATTTTCCTATATTTAATTTAATAATCCTATAGATGTTCATTAAAGCTCGGAGTTAAATTGAGGGTTATTACATCAAAAACAGAGAAAACTGAAGAAAAAGTGACTTTTTCAGTAAAATATATCATTAACTAAACATAAACCAAGTGTGTCCATCCACTGTCATTGATCCAACTCCATGGGTTTTACTGGTCAGTCAATGTTGTAGAAGATGACTGTGTTTCCACGGTAACTACGAAGCCTCTGAACATCCAAATGGGTCATATCTGATGACCACGAAAAGGTGAAAAACTGTATTTTACTCCTAGTATTTACTTGTATTAATAGGATTAGTGGATCAGAAGTAATTAAACATTTTAGATCAGTAGATGTTTTGGGTCGGCGGTGGATGTTTGGGTCTTTATGGGTTAAGAGATGCAACGTTATGGAAGGCATCACTTTTTGCCAGTGTGGTATTCACATAGAGTTCTGCTATTTACTGCAAATTAAATCTTATCCTGTTAGTCCGAAGTACAGCAGGGTGAGCTGTTACACAGGATTCGATATTTCCCTTAATTAAAAACGGTAGCATATTTTCCCACCCTGGGAAATAACTGTCTGTCAAAACTCTCAATCCATACTTGAGGTTCCAATCGAGTGGCATCACCAGGACTATTTGCTCAGACTTTCACTCTACCCTTTTACTTTATCTTGAGTTCATTCATCATCTGCGTTTCCCATCTTTACAGCAGGAGCAGCAGTGGGAGGGTGGACAGTTGTACCTCCTAAATTCACTGAATTAATATATCAAATAAAACCCACAAAAAAAAAACATTTGATCATAGCTCATCTCAAGCCTGAGAACACACAGAAATCCCATAATCAGCTTTCCACGGAGACCAGTCCTGCAGCTATAGATGATCTGATACTGACACCTAGTGGTCAAATAGAGTTACTGTCATTAAAGTATATGAGAGGTTTTGAGGTTTTGCAGCTTGAAAAGTTGAACCCATAAAGACCCAAACAGCCACTAATGACCAAAAGCATCTACTTATCTATAATATTTAATAACTATTGATCCATTAATCCTATCAATACATGAAAATAACTGGCGTAAAATACAGTTTGTCGTCTTATCGTCATCAGATACGACCCATTTGGACGTTCAGAGGCTCTGTAGCAAACATGAAAACACTGTCATCTGCTACAATATTAATTCACCAATAAAACCCATGGAGTTGGATCAGTGACAGTGGATGGACACACTTGTATAATGATAGATTTGATCGAAAAAGTCACTTTTTCTTTAGTTTTCTCCGTTTCTGATATAATAACACTCAAGTTTAATCTGAGCTTTTATGAACATCTGCATGATCAGTGAGTTAAATATAGCAAAATACATGATTTTGACTGAAAAAACACAAAATACAGAGAATACTATTATAATAAATGGTGATAAGTCACTTAAGAAAAGTCAAATATGGAGAAAAAAAACTATTTAGGAAGTGCCACAAAACCAGCACTGAGTCTTTGAGTCTGTGAAAAACAATAGGTGATGTAACTAAAATATACAGGCTGACATACTCTTATAACCACTTTTACAGTATAAATATAGTGTTGCTTATGGTGTTTCTTTGTAAGGAGTGGTTAGACTTCCTTCTAGACCAGGAGTGTCAGACTCATTTTAGTTCAGGAGCCACATTCAGCCCAATATGATTGAAGTGGGCCGGACCAGTAAAATAATAACAGTTAAAAAAGTAAAATTACTTTATGTAAACTTTTACATCTACAAAGTTTCCTTAAAATGTAAATAACATAAACCTTGCATTACTTAAGAAAAATAAGTGCAATTTCAACGATATTCTGCCTCAGTTTATCATTTACTCACGTACGTTATAACTTACAGATCAGTGGATCTATAGATACACAAACATTTAATAAAAGGCAGAATACTGACAAAATTTCACTTACTTTTCTTAAGACACAGCAGTAAATGTCCCAGGGGTAGACTGGAAGAACTCACATTTTTATTTTCAAACACATACACTGCAAAAAAAGGGGTGTTAAAAAAACAAGAGAAAAACACTAAATCTGAGGAAAAAGGTACTAAAACCAGTGAAATATCTGTCCATGCAGCAAGATAACTTTATTTGACAAGATTTCTTGAATTAAGACTGTTAATTGTTAAATCTAGAAATAAGCATGTCTACAGATGTATAAATAAGAAATTAACAAGATAAATTATGTAACACTTCTAAATCTAAGGTTTTTTTTTTATCTTGGTAAGAACCAAATAATTTGCAGTGTAAGTTTTCTACACACATTTATTCCTACAGTCCATGCTACCCCTCACAAAATGTTTTGGACAACACAATATCATGACTTGTGTAAATATACACACCACTTTTAATTGGCGTGTTATCTGTATGCATTATATGCTTTCCATGTGTATGTTCATGCTGTTAGCAGCCCCCTGTCCAACCTGAATCATGGTGTCAAATAAAAACGCACTGAGGGTTACGGTTAGGGATTATGTGAACTAGAGAGCTTGGCGTAAACTGACACTAGATCAAATGGCGTTGAATAACACGCAAAAGGTCAAAAATGCGCAAGTATAGCACGTCAAATGCCATAAAAACAGGTGTGACATGCAGTGTGATTTATTGAGATCAGTAGAAAGTAGTAGTAGTAGAAAACACCAGAGCTGCATCGTTGTGTTCCCAACTCTGCAACTCTGTACCAGCTGAACTCACAGAGAGAATAGAATAGAATAGAACACAACAGAATAGAATAGAATAGATCACAATAGAATAGAATAGAATAGAATAGAATAGAATAGAATAGAATAGAATAGAATAGAATAGAACAGAATAGAATAGAATAGATCACAATAGAATAGATCACAATAGAATAGAACACAATAGAATAGAATAGAATAGATCACAATAGAATAGAATAGAATAGAATAGAATAGAATAGAATAGAACAGAATAGAATAGATCACAATAGAATAGAATAGATCACAATAGAATAGATCACAATAGAATAGAATAGAATAGAATAGAATAGAATAGAATAGAATAGAATAGAATAGAATAGCCACTTTCTGGTCAAACAGAACATACACTCACTGGTGCACATTATGAATGAAATTTCAATGCAAAAAGCTCATGACTAGTAAAAAACAAAATAAAAATTATTTGACATGAAAACAATTACAATATATACATATAAAAACAATATAAATATTTACATATCTACACACACACACACACACACACAAACATAAATATATATGTATACCCGTACACACCTGCATACATACATATCCGCACACATTTATCTGTGCAGAAGTAGCATCAGTTTTCCTGCAGAGAAACAGTGAAATGTGGCAGCAGTACTGCACGGAAAACAATGAAAGCAGCAGCTGTTACAATTCACAAATATTCACTAGCTTCACCTTTTCAAATCCAGACTCCAAACTAATTAGTTTATGAAAGCTTTCTCTCTTTAACTACAGCTGTACTTTTCCCATTGAACTGTTTTTAGTGTCTCTGTATATTCCCTTTTATATTGTACTTTATTGTACATAACTGGTTGTTTTTGTACTTTTTTCACTCTCTGGTGTCCTTGAGTGTTTTCAAAGGCTCCTACTAATAAAATGTATTATTATTGTTAGTAGTAGTAGCAGTATCATTATGCAGGGTTTCTGCAAGTATCAGCAAATCTAGTGCTTTTTAAAGCTCTTTTTAATGCCACTTTAAACAAATTTAATGCCCATGTCCAACTGCAAATACAGTTTTATATAAAGTTTTATGACGGTTTACCATCGACAGGCTTCAACCCTATAATGCCGAACGTATCATATTTGATACATGAGTTTTGAAGCCCTCTACATGATCAGTGTGATATTTTTTTCTTGAAAAACCTGATGTATACAATTAGATACATGCAATACACAGATAATCCACCAGGGGGGAGGAATTTGCTCACCAGAGTCCTTTCCAGTGACACTACAAGATTGTCATTAATAAAGAAGGAGGAACTTTGCCAATTTTTAAAAGAACTTACCAATTTGTTCAACATGTTTGTGTTATATTATGTTTTTGTTTGTTCAAAAATAATATTTGAGCATTGAGACCCGATGTATCAAATATGATACAATGTTGAAATCATCCATGGAAATTGATATTTGAAAAATGTATTTTTTTGGTCGTTCAGAAGGACCAATAAAGGCTCCGGTTTCAAAGAACTGGAATTTTCTGTCAATGATTTAATGGTTCAGGCTTTACAGGACTTAACCAGGTTCTGAATAGTTCCTCCTCCAATCACTTCTGCTGAAACTTGCATTTTCCCATTTTTTCGATATTTGCTAATATTCCCTCAGCTCTTTCGCCACGGCATGAACACGCTCACAGCACCTTGAATTCCAAGCATCCGGTGTTGTGACTTTGTGTAACAGCCATAAACAATAGCCAATTAAAGGGTTCCACCTGTCAATCATCACACTATACTTCCAATCAAAACTATTAAATGTTTATATAATAAAAATAAATAGTGAATAACAATGCTTTTTTTCCATCGAGTATATTTAAATTTTTAATGCCTCTGGACATTGAATTTAATGCTTTTTAATGCCATTTAGGGCCTTAATTTTCACAAAATGAATTTAATGTCTTCTCTTTTTTTTCCATACTTTATTGAGACTTTTACATAAAATTCCAGACTTTTCAAGGTCTGGAAAAAAGTGTTTCAAAATTCCAGACTTTTTAAGATGACTAAAAATAGGCAAAAAACAAACAAAAAAAAAATTAAATGGAGCCTTATGAATAAAAATCATGCTGAATATTATGTAATCATTTATTATATCTGTAACAGGGTGCTTGTGCAGGTCTTGAAAATCTTAAAAAGTCTGGAATTTTATTTAATGACTTTTAATGCTTTTTAATGACCCACAGAAACCCTGTAATAATAATAATAATAATAATAATAGTAATTATTATTATTATTATTATTAGTAGTAGTAGTAGTAGTAGTAGTAGTAGTAGTATTAGTGCAGACTGACAAAAATGCTGATATTTAGAAATGATGACACTTGCATTCGCTGCCCGATTCTTCCTATCAGTTACGTATTTTTCCCTGATTCATCACACCCTTTTCAGATGAACATTTCCAGAAGTATTATTTACAGCTGTAAGATTTTGCCAAATACAACCTGAAACTGATCAAATCTTGAAATATAGCCCCCCAAAAAACCATGAGAGGTTCAGAATATGAAAACGTTGTCTACAGATACAATAATAACTGCTAAAACAGATGTAAATACCTGTGTAGTTCCGAACACTACATGACCATACATGCTGAAGCTGTGTGTTACTTTCAGGAAACTCTTGTCATTTCGTACCTGGGATTCACAGATGGTACATTTAAATTGTCTCGCAGCATTTTGCGTCACAATGTTTCCCAAATAAACTGACTAATTTCCCCATGTGGTGATTAAGTATGTACAATGAAATAATTTGGTGTTCCGTAGCAGCCAATTATGTATACTTTGGAGTCGCGAGTGGCAACATGAGAGAGACACAAATTAGATGCCATTTGTAACATTTATCCTTCCTGGATATCGGAAGCCAAATCGAAGTAATTATGACCCGAGCATGTCTACTTTGGAGTTTAACAAGCGAACCCCAAGTTCATTACGCAAATTAACTTCCTAATTAGCTTTTGGCTTCATCAGCACTTTCATCCGTTTTTTTTAGGGTGCTTTTAAGTAATGGCCAGCACACAAGAGCCCAAACAAAGCCGTGGGTAAATACAACAGGGGCGGAGAATGGGCTGCGTACAAATCAGACCTAATCAAAATCCCAGCGTGAACCGAGGGACACTTGGCAAACAATGGCTGAAACGCTGTGACAAGACTCAAAAACTCTAATAGAATTGCTGCTTTTAATTGACTTTAGTCTAATATTGTGAAGAGCGCAGGAAAATAAAGAGATGGAGGACAACGCTGAGTTTTGTGTGCGGATAAAACCACAAGGAATTACCTTTAATTTCAGCAGTTTAAGGGGTTGTTCTTGATCAAGTACTCTGCCTGGAAAAAGACAAAAACAAACAGATGATCAGGTTTGTCCTCAAAGGGAAAAATAGGGTGAACTGAATACTTATTTTACCAGGAAGTCCACTGGATCCTGTGGTTGGACTGTGCAACATTCCATCAGGCCCTGGGTCAGAGTGGGCATGATGTGGTTCATCAGGTAGTTCCTCATCGGGGCGGACTGGGCCTCCAGCAGATCCTCTTCCTGCTGTCGAACCTCCTGCAACTGCTTGGTCTGAAAGAGACATCATGAGTCCAAATAGAGCAGAAAAAAAAAAAAAAAAGAACTCAACATGGATGAATATTCCCTTTCTGCAGTTAGATCCTAATTTTAAACTTCAACCTTACAATCACATCATTATAATTTCACACAATATATGTACAAACCTATTTATGTTTATTGTTTGATTTATACTGATGTTTGTCTCGTGCATATTGTCCAAATTGCTGTTCTAATTTTGTTTCAATAGGTGTATATCTCATAAAGGCCCAGAGCTGCTTTTATAAGAGATAAGATATGGCTTTATTAGTCCCACAAGGGGATATTCCAAATACATTAATCTCTCTATTTGACCTTTCTTATGTGATTTATCAACATTTATTGTACTATTATGTCCTATATTTTGTGTTTTTTGCACGGAAAATCAGGTGTTTTCCCACATTTAATTTACGGATCATGTAGATGTTCATAAAAGCTCAGATTAAAGTTGAGGGTTATTACATCTGAACCAGAGAAAACTGAAGAAAACCTGACGTTTTCTGTCAAATCTATCAATAACTGAACATAAACCCAGTGTGTCCATCCACTGTCAGTGATCCAACTCCATGGGTTTTACTGGTGAATCAATGTTGTGGAAGATGACGGTGTTTCCACGGTAACTACGGAGCCTCTGAACGTCTAAATGGGCCATATCTGATGACCATGAAAAGATGACAAACTGTATTTTACACCAATTATTTACATGGATTGATAGGATTAGTGGATTAACAGGTATTAAACAGTTGCATCTGTAGATGGTTCTGGTCAAAAAGTGTGATGCAAAAGTTTTTTTCCTGAATTTATTTATTTTTTATGGAATGTCCTTTGCAGTTTTTAATTTTTAAAAAAAATATATATATGTATGGGCATATACAGTATATATCTGGTAGTATTGATAATTTCTTTCCTTCTACTTGTTATTATACTCGCACGGACCAACTGTAATCCCCTGGGATTAAAAGTATTCTGATTGTGATTTGCCTAAATCTTACACACTGGACCTTTAAAGGAGTGATATTTAGCTTTTAAATGTAAATTATACATTTTAAAACATTTCTCTGTGGTCTACATAAGCTGTAAACACTATGCTTGGGTCTGAATTCTTCATTAATTCAACTCCACAGGTTCATCTTCAACCCTATTTCTGAGTAATGACACCAGAAAGGTCGTTTTGAGCACTGGCCCTTTAAATGCACATGAGCCACTTCAGACCCCACCCCCTCCAGGATGTTGGCTGTGCTGCTCTGTCCCGTTCAGCGACTTGTGTTTGTTAATACAACCAACAACTGAACATTTTAGGTAATCGGCTCAAAGTTTGGACATATTTTCAGTATGGACTACAACCACTGCTGCTGACAATTATGTCATACTCAGAGAAATGTTTGACGGAAGTCTTGACCTTATATGTGCAAATGTGACGTAACTAGTTGTAGACGTAACAAATGAAGCAGGAATTAAAACAGGTTGTAGAAATCCACTCGACTTTGCCAAAATGAACATAAAGATGGCTTTGCAGCACCTGGAGGGTTCAAATTCAAACTTTATGAACTATTAGGGTCCAAACACACAAATAAATGCACCAAAGACTAATAAAAGTGGGTTTAGCAAAATATGACCCCTTTAAAGCTCACATTTGCGCATTAGTGAGTGTTGTTTAGGTTGAAGGTGTGAAGCTCTCCGCTGATGTGTACTCTGGGTCATCCTCTTACCCATTCCTCCCATCTCTGAGCCCTCTGCTGGGCCTCCTTCGTCTCCCTCTGCTCCTCCTCTGCCTTCTCCTGAGCCTCCTGCCTCATCCTCCTCTCAGTCCTCTTTTTCTCCTCCTCTTTCACCTCCTGGATACTGGTGCCGTAGTTTCTGGGCTGGCCAACCGTGTCCAAGATCTTCTGGATCAGGAGCAGACAGTCTGGTTCACCGCTGCTGGTGATTTCTGGAGACGACAACCAAGGCAGTCAGCGATTAATAATCTGTACAGAAGATTATTTACACATCAGAGAATCATCTATATCAGCCTCTTTATGTTCGACTCCTTTAAAGAAATAAAGAAGTGTTTTCCTAAGGTTGTATCTACCAGCTCCAACTGTCTTTGTTGTCATTATTCCATCCGGATATCCTTTCTGTGAATGTGATAACTATTCCCCTTTAGCACCAACGTAGGTAGACGCCTAGGGGAATAACCCTATTGATTTTAGGTGTTTCATGAATATTATCATTTGTCCAAATGGTGGCACTTCTGTAGAAAAATCTGTTTTTTGGACATTATTAATAGGTATAGTAGGTTAGTCAAGCTAAAATTTGGTTTATATCAATCATCCAAAAATATCTATCCTTTCCTTATTACTCAAACTTTAGTTAATGTCAGATTGTACATTGTATGTAGATTGTGTCATTTGTTTGCTTTATTATATAGCAGAGGATTGTGGGGATTTCAGGGATATACCCTTGCTGTTGGGGGCCTCGTTATAACCTGGACTCAGTATTGACCAAGATGAGTGTGATTTAAGAAAGCTATGAAACTTAAGAAAACTAAAGACCCAAATTTGCAGAACTATAGAATAGAATAGAATAGAATAGATCATTATACCAGTTGTATAACAAAATTGCAGATGGTCTTTACCAGTGACAGTGCACTTACATCTAAATAACACAAAATATGCAGATATATTTCTAAAAAATATATATAAAATACAAAATAGTGTGCAATCGAAAATATGTCCAAATAAGAGATATGCTGTATGAAAGGGTAACATTTAAAAAATATAAAAGTAGTATAAAAACATGCAAATGTAAGAGTATATGTAAACATACATGTACCAGTGGATAATCATGAATCCACTATAAATGGTAGTGGAATAATCCAGACCTATCTCCAGGGATCTAGTGCTCCTCTGACAAAGTGTGGAGATGGGTCTGGATATACAAGACTAATCAAAATATAGGAAAAAAAAAAAAAAAAAAACCACTGGCAACATTATGACACTGTAATATCCATTACATAGGTAAAGAAGGACCCAACTAGGTGAGTTTAGGTACATAATTGTTGTTGATGTCAGCACATGAGTGTATATGTGGAAGACACGTGTACTGGTTAAAACAGACGTGACTCCAACAGACTAACGTGATGATGCAGTTAAATGTTACGGCGTCATGCTTCCTGAATTACCCATGTACAGAGGAGTGATGTCCACCTCGTCAAAGAAAGTGGCTACAGTTTCATCTTGCATATTATTCTCTCTGTATCTTGCCAGTCTTTGCAGGAAGTGTTCCTGGTGATAGTTGTTCTCCTCCACTAACTTCTCCGGCAAGTTCATCACCCGATCCTTCAAGAACGTGTCAGATGAATCCAGGAAAAACACAAACTCTGCAGCACACACAACAACAACATCACAAACATTACAACACTCTAAGTTTAAAGTGGACCTGTACTGGTCATGTTTACAACATTAATTACCTCCGCCAGGATGTACTGTGATCACTTTGCTTTGTGTGTTTGTTTGTTTGTTTGTTTGTTAGCAACTTCACGGGAAAACTATTCCAACCATCTTTACCAAATTGTACCCACAGATAGGCCTAGGCCCTGGGACCAACCCATTAAATTTTGGGCCAAGTAGGCCAAAGTTCAAGGTCACAGCAAGGTCACAAAATCTACAATTTTCCTATCTGTCATCACTGGGCAATTTTTGAAAACTTCATAAAAAATTCAAAACGACTCCAATTAGCCTCCAATTTGATCCACCCGTAGCTTATAACAATATCTTGTAGCTGGCACAAAATTGTCCACATCCACTGTGGAATGTGGACTCTGTGGACATTTCAATTTAACAATGAAAATCCCATTTATGACGCATTTTTCACTATAACTCAACAAATATTGATTGGCATTTAATGTAATTTGACATACACATGACTGGTACCAAGCCTCAACTTTTTCTGCTGTATGGAACAACCTTGAAACTGTTTAATTTAATAAGAAACAGTAGATCCACACATGCACACTGTTCGGGGTGCTTGGCGGAGGTTTGCGTTCTCTGAACACTAGTTGTGTTTTGTATTTTACTTAATAAGCAAGAGAGATGCAAATTCAGCAAAAAATCACCATAAATGCACCACACTGGACATGAATTACAGGCGTGAGCAGAACCCATGGGGAGCAGCCAGTCAGACAGAAGTGACGTACCTGATTCCGGGTGATTGAGTGCAAATAAACAAGCAGCAGTCAGTGAGCAAGACTGAGTGGAAAGCATGAGTTCCTGCTTGTTGTTTATGTAGCCATAAGCTTTGAACTCCACCACTATCCTAGAGCAGGGGTGTCAAACATGCAGCCCAGGGGCCAAATACGGCCTGCCAAAGAGTTCAGCCTGGTCCATGGGATGAATTTATGAAATGTAAAAATCACACTAAGACATTAAAGCTCCGTATGACTTTCATCACCAATTTTTCAGCAAATCTGTAAAACCCGAGTCATAGCCTAAGTATCACGATAGGCTATGACTGGGGTTTTACAGATTTGATGAAAAATTGGTGACGAAAGTCATACAGAGCTTTAACATTCATTTTAGTTCAGGTTCCACATACAGACCAATATGATCTCAAGTAAAATATCACCATAACAACCTATAAATAATGACTCCAAATTTTGTTCTTGGTTTAATGTGAAAAAAATCATTATGAAAATATTTACATCAACAAACTTTCCTTTAACAATAAAATGTGAATAACCTGAAATATCTCAATATTAACAACATTCTGTTGCTAAATGTTTTGTACCTTTGTAGATTTGTAATGCATATTTGTAAATGATTAGGTGAGGCATAATATTGTTAAAATTGTAACAGTTTTTTCAGGTTATTCACATCTTTTTTGTTTGGATAGTTTGTAAATGTAAATATTTTCATACTTTAATGTTATTTTTTTGCACTAAAACAAAGAGAAAAATTTGGAGTTATTATTTAGAGGTTATTTTGTTAATACTTTACTGGTCCAGCCCACTTTAGATCAGAGTGAGCGGAAAGTGGCCCTGAAAGGAAAAGAGTTTGACACCCCTACTTTAAAGGCAAAGATGATTTAGGGAAAAAAAGAGGGAAAAGCCCTCCACACTGTCTAACCTGGAAGGATGCTCTTGTCTGATGATGTTCCATCCTCTTCTTCACCTTCCTCAGCTAAAAAAGACAAACAAAAGTGAGCCAGAGGACACAGAAACTCATCCAGTTAAATCACACACACAAATGTTATTTTGACATGCAGTGTAGTAGGAACCATGTGTGGGTGTGTCTCACAGTCAAAAAGCTCTTTGGCTTGTTCATAGGTTTTAGGAAAACCATCCAGGACAAAACCCTGGTTTCTACAGGGGTTAGACATCAGCTTATCCTTCACCACCTTCACCAACAGCTGGTCATCCAACAGGCCTGGAGGAAAACAGAACATACGATGTTAAAAACTTTTGCATTTATTCTTTGCACCACTAGATTGTTTTTTTTGTTTTGTTTTGTTTTTTTACAGTGCATTCTGTTGAAAGTGATGTAAATCTTTCTCAATCTTTGACTGTAATTACTACCTCATTATTTCCAGCATTGACTGTTTATGTGTCAGAATCTAGTGTGCACAATTTTAGACAATTTGTCTTGATTTTTTTGAGTGACTTTAGATTAGATTAGATTAGATTAGATTAGATCAGATCAGATCAGATCAGATTAGATGGACCTTTATTGATCCCTTGGGTAGAGCTGATACCGAAAGTACACATATAAGAAATAAAATACAAGAAAATAGTAATAACAACAGTAACTACAAAAACAGTATTCCAGTGAGAAGGAGTATTGGATTTAATTTTGGATATTCTAGGTCAAAGATCAGGTCAAAAATGTCCTAAAATAATAATGAAAAAAAAAAAAAGTGATGAAACTAAAAAATATGGTCCATTTGGGTTCAGTAAATTTTCAACTGTCTTGGGTCGACTGTCTGGATGTTTTCTTAAATAATTTTGTGTTATATTACACATGTCCCTGAGGCATTCAAGGTCTTTTATCCTTTTCTCTGTCTAGATGATCCCAAATGGCTTCTACACTTTTTATATTTCTCTTTCTTATTTTTTTTTGCAGCTTTGTTTTAAACACTATTTAAATATATGCTGTATATTCCAGTTGGACATATACTGAGACTACAACAGAGACTTAGAAATGCATATGCGTGGTCATGCAAAAACAGCTGAGCTAAAGGCTGCTTAAGACAGTACTGTATGTATAGCATAAAGATCAAGTAGTACAAAGAGTTTTACCATAAAAAGTTGAAGTTGCTAAGTTACAGAGGTATCTTTGTACCACTATCTTCCAGAATGCAAAACAATGTCTTAAGTGAATTTGTATAAATTATGTTATCTCCATGAACCCAGTGCGGTTTCTGGCAGCGGTGTGTTGTTCTGGGGAATTTCGCTGCCTTGGCAGAGGTTTCTAGTCTTTGAGTTAAAACTGCTAAGTTTGGGGGGAAAAGAACAGGCAACATCCACAGTTTGTCCTCATGAAGTTGTAATAAAGAATTAGCGTAAGAGTTAGAGTAATGGCAGCTTTCATTTGGAGTCCGGTGTTCATTGTCCTGTCCTCATTTGATCTGAGGGGCCTATTATTTGTTTGCTTCATGGTTTAAAACATGAACCATTTGAGTCCCAAACAGCCACTAGTGACCTAAAGTATCTACTGATCTAACATGTTGAATACCTGTTGATCCACTAACCCTATCACTACATGTAAATTATTCTTTTAAAATGCAGTTTTTCAGCTTTTCAACAGCATCACATGTGTCTTTTTTGTACATTCAGAGGCTTCATAGTCAAAGTGGAAACACTGTTATCTTCTCCAACATTGATTCAGCAGTAAAACCCATGGACTTGGATCAATGACAGTGGATGGAGACACTGGGTTTATGTTCAGTTAATGGTAGATTTTACTGAAAAAGTCATTTTTTTTTCTTCAGTTTTCTCTGTTTCTGATATAATAACCCCAAACTTCAATCTGAGCTTTTATGAACATCTACATGATCAGTAAATTAAATATCGGAAAATACACGATTTTCACTGAAGAAATGTAAAATACAGAGGATAATATTATATTAAATGGTGATAAATCAAATAAAGGTGCCCTACCACACAA
The DNA here is from genome assembly GCF_902148855.1 of Sphaeramia orbicularis. Taxonomy (NCBI): domain Eukaryota; kingdom Metazoa; phylum Chordata; class Actinopteri; order Kurtiformes; family Apogonidae; genus Sphaeramia; species Sphaeramia orbicularis. Next base: position 46,281,217 of record NC_043978.1, read on the forward strand.
ATCTATTTTTACTTGTATTTTTCAAATCTGTTAGGTCCATAGGTGTTTGTGTTATGTAGCGAATTTGAAAATGAACCTCTACCTCCTCTGTCTGCTATGGCCACTGAAAAGAAATGAGCGGAGAAATCAGGTCAATTATTAAAGCTGGTTGGCTAGCTGTTAGCCAATCAGAGTCAAACAGATTAACATGTTGAATATTCATAAGAACTGACGAAAATCCAGCTGAGTCTTCCAGCAGGCTTTCTATACCACGTTAGAATGGATGGAAACTCGGTAACCAAGGCATTTTTTACATAAAAAATGTTACAGAGTCCGTAGCAGAACTTCAGACATGACCACAAAAGTCATGAAATAGATGTGGCAGGGCACCTTTAAGAAAGGTTAACTCTACAGACAAATCCATTTGAGAAACAGTCGCAAAAGTAGCATTGGGTCTTTATGGGTTAAGAAGTGTACACAGGTTGTTCTAATGGCAGAACCTAATGAAGTGTTTTTCAACCTTGGGGTCGCAACCCCAAATGGGGTCACCTGGAATTCTAATGGGGTCGCCTGAAATTTCTAGTAATTGATAGAATTTGAAAAAAAAAATCACTAATAAAAAAATGTATGGTGAGTTGAGAGAAACAATCACAACACATAAAAGACATGTTCATTGTGGCCGGTTTAAGATGCTGCAGCTCTTTCATAATCCATAGTTTGAGTTCTTGTTTGTTCAGTATTAATTTGCTGCCTTGTAATTACAAGCTTGAAAAAAAATGAATAAAATAAAAATTTAATTAAATCAAATTAAAAAAAAAAAAAAAAGTAAAAACAAGCTGGACTGACTGTACATATCCTGACCAAGAAAAATAAAATTCTCCCTTTGTGCAGTAATCTACACCTGGCTTTTCTGCCTCCATCCATAATAATATACATTATACACACTAAATGTTGACTAAAATTAACGTTTATTTGCAACATAGTATTGCAAACTATTACATGATCAAAAACAAATTAATTTTAGCAAAAAAAAAAATTTCTCCATTTTGAATGTCTGGGGTCGCCAGAAATTTGTGATGTTAAAATGGGGTCACGAGCCAAAAAAGGCTGGGAACCACTGGATTAGTGGCTCAAATGTTCTAAAAAAGATTTTAGATAAGTAGATCCTTTTGGTTGGTAGTGGCTGTTTAGGTATTTGAGGGTTAAATTTTGCTGACTAAATAGACTATTTAACAAAATTAGTTTAGTCCTTTGATATTTATCTCTTTACTGATATGAAAGTAGTTTTCTTCATGTTACAAAAAGTGAAACAACTTTTTATTTATCAAAATGCCATTAAATTAAGATAGTCAAGTGAAGTGCAATGAAAAATTTAAATTCCAATGGACATTGAAATTCACTGAAGTCATTGTCCATATTGGGAACCACTGTTCTAATGTTTAAGTAGTGGTGTTTACCTCCATTCTGCTCCATACTCTCTCGTATGTTGTTCAGCAGCTCCTGGGCTTCTGCAGAGTCCTCATTCTCTGCATTCGAATCAGTGTTTTTCACTGCCTCCTCCTGGTGATGGGAATGGAATGGAAGGACAGGTATAGCCGTATTATACATATTTTCATATTCCTATGTATTAAATCATTGTCTGACATGTGAAACTTTCTGACCCCCCGAGAATTATTACCAACTGTGCAGCCCTCTCTGTTTCTACACCATAATAAAAATGCAGTGACAAGTTGGTGACAGCTAAAGAGACAGATGATGGTTTTCTTAACAGTGGGTGGTGACCAAAGTTGTGCTGAAACCAAAGTTGTCCAGCGTCAGTTAGACGATAAACAGCCAACAAAAATGCACCCAAACACAACTTATATAAAATAGGTTGTTTTCAGCTGATGTCACACACTGTTAAAATGGCTCTGGTTTGAGTGTTTAGCGTCAATCTAGTCAATCAATTTAAGAGACTACGGGGAGCTTTTATCAAGCAATAAAAGTGTCTATTACTAAGAGAGAAAATGCACGGAATTGAACATCTGAAAAACAGCAGGGGAACCTTTGTTTCAACTGCATTTTGTACTCTTCAACTCTGTGTGTACAATAGTAGATGTACAAAACACAGCAAAAACAACACCACTAAGATGTAAATCAGTTTAACAGTTGCACAAAAGACATACACACAGTGAAAACCACTTTTGTTCTTACTCTGTCCAAACTGATCACTAATAGTAGATGATTATTATAACAGAGCTACAACACATGTCATCAGTCTGTAATTCTGACACTCAGTTTTATTAATGATAATCAGGTTCATATACTTTGAACTGTTGTAGTGCTGGGTTTTAGACATATTTCTGTACATTGTTATTTTGCTACTAAGACATTATTATAAGAAGAATTACACAATATTTCCAACTTGAAATTAAAAATGAACAGTTTTTACTAGTAGTAGTAGTAGTAGTAGTATTGGTAGTAATAGTAGTAGTAGTAATAGTGGTAGCAGTGGTAGTAGTAGTGGTACTAGCAGTAGTAGTTGTTGTAGTAGCAGTAGTAGAGATAGTAGCAGTAGTACTAGTGGTAGTAGTGATAGTAGTAGTGGTAGTAGTAGTGGTAATAGTGGTAGTAGTAGTAGTAGTAGAAGTAATAGTGGTAGTAGTAGTAGTAGTAATAGTGGTGATAATAGTTGTAGAAGTAATAGTGGTAGTAGTGGTAGTAGTACTAGTAGTAGTAGAGATAGTAGTAGTAGTACTAGTGGTAGTAGTGATAGTAGTAGTGTTGTAGTAGTAGTAGTAATAGTGGTAGTAGTAGTAGTCGTCGTAATAGTAGTAGTGCTGGTAGTGCTAGTAGTAGTAGTAATAGTGGTAGTAGTAGTAGTAGTAGTAGAGACAGTAGTAGTAGTGTCAGTAGTAGTGGTAGTAGTAGTAGTATAGTAGTAGTAGTAGTCGTCGTAATAGTAGTAGTAGTAGTAGTAATAGTAGTAGTAGTAGTAGTAGAAGTAGTAGTGGTAGTAGTAGTGGTAGTACTAGTAGTAGTAGAGACAGTAGTAGTAGTGATAGTAGTAGTGGTAGCAGTAGTAGTATAGTAGTAGTAGTAGTAGTAGTAGTAGTAGTAGTCATACTAGTAGTTGTAGTAGTAGTAGTAGTAGTAGTAGTAGTAGTAGTAGTACTAGTAATAGTGGTAGTAGTAGTAGTAGTAGTAGAAGTAGTAGTGGTAGTAGTAGTAGTAGTACTAGTAGTAGAGACAGTAGTAGCAGTGATAGTAGTAGTAGTAGTAGTAATAGTAGTAGTATAGTAGTAGTAGTAGTAGTAGTAGTTGCAATAGTAGTAGTACTAGTAGTAGTAGTAGTAGTAGTAGTAGTACTGGTAGTGGTAGTAGTAGTAGTAGTACTGGTAGTGGTAGTAGTAGTGGTAGTAGTAGTAGTAGTAGAAAATCACTTCCACATATATTTTTCCTGTTTCCTTTGTTCCACATGTAGTTTTATTATTCTTTTCAGTTTGATGTGACTCACACTCATTGATTCTATGTGAGTTTGGATCCACTCACCAGTTTTGCGATGGCCTCAGAGATGGTGGGCTTCAGTCTGATGTGATGGAGTTTGTAGTGTTCACAGATCTGCTTGGACACTGTACTTTTCCCCACTGCTGGAGGACCCAGGACACACAGATGGATGGGCTGGACACAGCACACACCATGACATGTCTACTACAACCTAATGAGGACCTGCACCAGTTATCCGAATGCGTCATACGGGGACATGGATGTGTGCCTACCAGCAGTCCTCGGGTCCGCCGGTACTCCTCCACCACCAGGTCTATGTTTTCTACCAGACCTGCTTCACACAGCCAGGGAATGGACAGATGGTCCTTCAGGTGGACTGACTCCATCCGCAGGTTCACCGTCAGGGAGTCCAGCTCCATTACCTACAAAAAGGACATAACAGGATATAATATTACAATGGATTCCTTTCCAGGCCTGAGATAAGACAAGTGCTATTATAGTCTTGTGTATAAAGGTGATATTGATTTTCTCAACTATTTCTTTTTCTTTCCAAGTATATTTTATCATTACAGGATGGGGAAGCAAAATTTACAATATTTTGAGGTAGGGATTGAAAGACAGTGTATGACCAATTAGTTTATTGAAAGTCATGACAATTTATTTGCCACAAGAAAATTTACATAATAGAAAATGTTTTTATTCTATGTGTCCTCCTTCTTTCTCAATAACTGCCTTCACACGCTTCCTGAAACTTGCGCAAGTGTTCCTCAAATATTCGGGTGACAACTTCTCCCATTCTTCTTTAATAGTATCTTCCAGACTTTCTGGTAATAGTTTTGCTCATAGTCATTCTCTTCTTTCCATTATAAACAGTCTTTATGGACACTCCAACTATTTTTGAAATCTCCTTTGGTGTGACGAGTGCATTCAGCAAATCACACACTCTTTGACGTTTGCTTTCCTGATTACTCATATGGGCAAAAGTTTCTGAAAAGGTATGGATAATAGTGTTAGGTATGATTATGACATCAATATATGTTTGGTTTCAAAACAATTGACGTAGTGCCTGCTGAGAAAAAACAACTAAATGTTCATTCTAAATTCTGCTTCCCCACCCTGTATACATATTTTATATTATATATATTATACTTCTTGCACTTTAAGTGTTTGCTGGTAATCAGAGACAGAGCAGCTAAATGGAGTTCTACTGTTCCTGTAGCAAAAACAATATTCTATTCTATTCTATTCTATTCTATTCTTTTCTATTCTATTCTGTTCTTCATTCATTATCTGAACCCGTTTTATCCTCACTAGGGTCACAGGGGTCGCTTGGAGCCTATCCCAGCTACATAGGGGCAAAGGCGGGGTACACCCTGGACATTTTGCCAGTTCATCACAGGGCTGACATATAGAGACAAACAACAGTCACTCTCACATTCACACCTGTTCTGTTCTATTCTATTCTATTCTATTCTATTCTATTCTATTCTATTCTATTCTATTCTATTCTATTCTATTCTATTCTATTCTATTCTATCAAATTCTAATATACACAAACAAACATGTCTTTCATTCATTTTAAATGGTTAACCAACAAAAATAGCTAGTGATCATTTTGTGTCCCAGTCTTGTTTTTCAAAGGCGGCTCTAAAGTAAAGACAAGGTACTTTTAAAGGAATCACATACACTCATGTCCTCTATAAGGAAGGCTTCCTCATGTGGCTTCTTCTGGATCTTCCCTGGTCCAAGTACAGAGGAGACTGCCTGTGGGACAAACATCGGTAAATCATCAAAAACCACCGAGAATGCTTATATGATCATGTTTTCATGTGTTAGATTGATTAATGGTATATTAATGAGTAACTATTAGTTTTAGCAGATGAAACACTTCATTTGTCTTAGGTCAGTGGTTTCCAACCTTTTTTTGCTTGTGACCCCATTTTAACATCACAAATTTCTGGTGACCACAGACGTTCATAACAGAGATTTTTTTTTTTTTTTTTTGCAAAAATTAATTAGTTTTTGATCATGTAATACTTTGCGATACTATGTTGCAAATAAACGTTAATTTTAGACGACATTTAGTCTATATAATGTATATTATTATGGACGGAGGCAGAAAAGCCAGGTGTAGATTACTGCACAAAGTGAGAATTTTATTTTCCTTGGTCAGTACATGTACAGTCAGTCCAGCTTGGATTTACAAGGCTGACAATTAATACTGAACAAACAAGAACTCAAACTATGAATTATGAAAGAGCTGCTGCATCTGAAACCGACCACAATGAACATTTGAAAGCTAAACCAAACCACAGTGCTTCAGTTTCAGCTTCACAGTTTGTCACATCTTTTATAGATTGTGATTGTCTCTGTCAACTCATCATATATTTTTTATTAGTAAGTTTTTATTTTTATCAATTACAAGAAATTTCAGGTGACCGCACGTGGGGTCCCGACCCCAAGGTTGAAAACCACTGTCTTAGATGATCATTTTGCAAGTATTGTAATTTGACTTAAACAGGGTTTTTAAAAACACATATTTCAACTTTTAACAGTTAATTTAACCCATAAAGACCCAAACAGCGACTGGCGACCAAAACCATCTACTGATCTAAAATGTTTAATACCTTCTGAACCATTAATCCTATCAATACATGTAATAATTGGTGTAAAATAGTTTGTCATCTTTTCATGGTCATCAGATATGACCCATTTGGATGTTCAGAGGCTGCGTAGTTTCTGTGGAAACACCATCATCATCTACAACATTGATTCACCAGTTGGAGTTTGATAAATGACAGTGGATAGAGACACTTGTTTTTATGTTCAGTTATTGATATCTTTGCTTAAAAAATCACTTTTTCTTCGGTTTTCTGTTTCTGATGTAATAACCCTCAAATTTAATCTAAGGTTTTATGAACATCTACATAACCAGTGAATTAAATACAAGAAAATACATGGTTCAATACATGTGTTCTGGTGAACACAGAGGGTATTCAATGAAACCCCTCCATCCAATCCACCTGTTTGGCAAGTTCAGCAGACCTCACACAAGACTTTTTTTACGTGGGTATCTAAAACACAAAGTCTACACTATGAGACCTGCAACAGTCGCTGAACTGAGAGCAGCCATTGAAGGTGAGTGCACGTGAATACCAAGGGAACTGTTTCGTGATGTGTGTGATTCCATTGCCTTGTGTTGTCAGCAGTGTCTGGACCACAACGGACGTCAGTTTGAGAACAGGTGGTGACAAAACAATAAAATGATGTTTGTCTATTACATTTTGAAAATTAAATGAATTTTAATAAACACCTACTTCATAATTATTTAAAGTGTGTATGCATTTTTTTGGGACACCCTGTATACGTATTTTCTTTGTAAACGACTTAATCAATTGATCGTCCGTTTAATGTCGTTTCAATGTATTATAGCTCACATTTCTGCGGGTTATAGTTGATAGCCACAACAAGATGACCAAAGCCCATTCGATAGAAGAGACGGTTACAGCTGCTGACGGCATGGGGAATTCTTTCAAAAACAAAGTTGTCGCATCTGTTTATAGCGGCATCAATGACTGCTGATGACGTAACAGGTCTGGAAGGGTTGTATTATTTGATAGGGGAATATTTCAACCCCTAACCCTTGCAACTCCGTTTCAAGAGGTAGTGCCAAGTGCAAGGGCCAAGGGGGAGGGGGCAAGGGGTGAACTGGGATTGGGCCTGGGTCTTTATGGGTTAATGATCAGATGGTACACACCTTAACAACGTCCTCCATGGTGTTGTTGGAATAATCCACAGCTAGCATGTAGTACATCTCCGGCTTTTGTTCAATCACTTTCTGAATCAGACTTACAAACAAATTCACACACACACACACATAAAGTAAATAGTATCTTCTTGTTACTTGCTGAAATGACTGTATGTGTTCTTGTTTGGGTTTGTGTATATATGTGGTAGGTACATGTTTGTGTCTGACACCCACCATGCTAAGTCACTGATGTGAATCATGGGGACAATGTTGGAACCGTCTCCAAATACAGGTATTTCACGTTCTTGTCCCAGCCACGACGTCTAGTAAAAGACAGTATGAAGGAGGAGAAAGAAGGCTGATGTTTAGGCTCAGTAAAATTACTATGTTACTGTATAAGTAGTTTTAAAAATGTAAAGTGAAAATAAAAGCAAAGAAGTATTATCAGCAGAATTTATTTCAATGAAAAATTAAAACACTTATTATTTGTATAAGCTTGAGCAGGAACAGGGGAAAAATACTCAGAATTACTCTCCCATGCTTTGGAGGACTTTTCCTTTTCTTTAATCCGGTTAAGAAAAAGTAAAAGGTATAAATTGTACTTCAGATAAAACAGTTCCACCTCTACATTCTGACTGAGGAGTGTTCACATTTTAAAATTTTGTTCTGAGTTTTGATTCAATTCAACACAGATTTATTTATAGAGCACCAAGGCTTGAGTTTACTGGTTGAATTTTATTTCTTTATTTATTTCTTTATTCAAGGATCCCCATTAGTCTCTATCAAAGTAGTGACTAGTCTTCCCGGGGTCCATTCCCAATATTAAAGTATTACAATTTATATATTTACAAAGCGCACACTATGATTGTATATGTAACACAAACAGGATAAAAGAGGAAATCTGTGGGTTTACAGCAGGTTCAACATTCTAATGTCACCTTTACTTCTGACAGGTTAAATCAGCTCTTAAACAAACTAATTATCCATGAAAATGTGTCTGTGGTAAAAGATAAGATGGACTTAGACTTAACCTGAGACTTTCCCTCTCTTAAACCATCAGCATCAGCTGCTTTAGTACATTTACATTCAGTGATATTCTTACATTAGCTGCTGACTGTCTACTGCACTTTATTACAAACATTATACTATTGCCATATGTGCTGCTGTTTTGATCTATTACTCACCTCAGAACCGTTACTGTACTGCACTACCACTGCCATTATAAATACACTTTATATTCTGTTATAGTTTATTCTTTATATCTATTATTTATTCTTCTTCTATTATTGGCTGTTTTATTTATTTATTTATTTATTTAACCTGGTAAGTTAGTTGACAACTCATTCTCATTTTGAATAACGACCTGGTTTTAATAACAGGTGTGAGAGAAACAACTCAGTTCTCTGTATGTCTTGGTCATCTACTGAAATGACAATAAAATTTTTTACAATCTTGAATCAGGCTTAAGTTTTAGCTTATGCACCAAAACAAAGATGGAACTAAACTCAGAAAAAATGGTGGATAAAAGGGAGGAAAATTTAAGGTTATCGTTTAAGAGAAACTCCTCTAAAGAGCTGGCTAAAATGGCAAAAGTGTAATAATAATAATAAAGTGGTGCCAGTCAAAACAAACCCCGCCCCTTGCACATATTATAGCTTATTTTGGCATCAATCCAGCTGATGTCATCATGTCTATGCATGTGCTGACGTCAGCATATCAGTTGCCTCTATATATGTGCCAAGTTTGAAGTAAATTGAAACAAAATTGATGTTTTAATAGACATGTGAAATTTCGCCCAATATAGGTAAATGGGAAAAAAAAAAGATTTAAAAAATGAATAAAAAATTTGAACTTTTACCTACTGTTCCCAAAATGTAACCACATCTATTCTGGGTCACTGGCAATCTATAAACCCAGTTTGGTATGAATTCAACCAATAGTTTTGCTGCTAGTGTTAACAATCAAACAAACAAACTGAACCAAAAACAATACTCCCTGCCTCCCCTTTAGGAGGTGGGGTAATAATAATAATGGATTGGATTCATATAGAGCTTTTCTAGGTGCTCAAAGAGCTAGAATAAAAGGTCCCTTTTCTGTTCTGCAAAAAAAAAAACAACACACATCTAGTTCTATAACACACCTGTTAGTACATTCATTTATACAACTATTGATATATTACCTTGAAAAAATAATGGAAGAGCTGCTCTCCCATTCCATACTGCAGTCCTGACACCACCACGTAGGTGGAGAACAGAGCTCGGTTCTGCAAAGCCAAACCACATAAAAGGTGGTATGAATTAATCTGAAAGTTTCGATAGCACTTACAAATTTTAAACACAATAGCTACTGTCACAGTACTGTGGCATGAAATATCAGTTTGTCTATTGCCACAGAGCCAATCAAATGATCCCATTCTGCACTCTGCTGTCCCAGTGGCTGATTTATATTCATCAAAAACCTCATGCAATTCCTCATATGAGCCAAAATAGTTGCCACGTTTCATATTGTTTGTCTACATGCTGAAACTGAAAGTGTGAATAGGCGCACAAACCAGCTTCTGGTAACTGGTACCATAGCCTTTTCCTGTAAACAGATAGGCCCATTGCATGTGTGATGCTTATTGCCACAGTACTGTGGCAGCAGGGGGACATGTTACAGGTTACCTCTAAACATGATATAACGAGGGCACTGATTGGCTCTGTGGTAATAGACTAATGAGAAAGTAATCCCACAGTACTGTGGAAATCGACGCTTTGAATTTTAAAACAAACACTAACAGTTTTTCCCTTTTTCACCACCCTCTTCTCTACGTCAGTGTGGGCTTTGAAGTTGGGATGTGTTCTTCGTCTCTGTAAAAGCTCATCTGTAAAAGGCTGATCAGGATCGTCCTGTAAGAGAACACAAACAAGAAGGTTAATCATGACCAACATGAGTAAACATACTGGAGAAAACAAGACAAGTCATACATTTAACACTGACAATTTTCTAAGGGTTATAGTTACTGAAAAAGTCACACAGTTAAAATGCTCCTTATAATTTTGCAATTGTCAGTAACAATAATATACATTAGAATGATTAATCAGTTAGTCATTTGTAATAATTAATAACATTTCTAAGAAACACCAGTTTTAAATTTGAGACGGCGCTTCCTGAATTGCTTGTCTTCATTGCCTCTCCGTTCTTTTTAATGCTTTCTTGTTGCAGCTGCAAACAAACTACATCAACACAATGATTTTATTTGATCCAAAAGTGAAAAACAATTGAAAAGTGAACTGATTTATGTCGTGGTCTGTATTTTCTCTTTCCTCAACATAGTAAACATGTATTTAACACTGAAATGCATTCTGGGAGTGGCAGGTAACTACTATTTCAGTAGTCCTATTGTACCTTTAACCATTTTATCAAGTATCACATAATTTGAACAACAGTTGTTTTATTTCATACCAGTCCATGTAGTTGTAACATTGACTACTGGCCTCATGGAATTAGAGAAAGCAACTTAACATAGTTCTTATAAGGATCCAAGGACTCGTATAACATAAATGATATCACGATAAAAGGGATGGTATGGATGTACTCACAGCATCAACAGGTTTACTGCAGGCCCAGGTCATCACTGTGGACATGAGGATGAACATCTTCGGTCTTGGAAAATGGTCCATTTCACTGTGGAGAGCTACAACACAACACAACACAAGAAAAGTCATTTCCCCATTTATTCATATGGTACTTACATCTACATGATAACATTTTTACAGTTAAATTACATTAGCGTCATGTGGAGCTGACAGATAACTCCTGCATATAAAGCAGTGTATTAATAAAAACAAACAAAATAATAATAAAATAATTTCAGTCAACTTAAAAAGATCTATATATAATGAGATAAGTTTTCACAGTTTTCAATATGGAACCATATGAGCTCTAGAGTGGAGTGATGTTTGATGCTTGGGAGAATGCCCTTGAGCAAAATAAAGCAGTGCTGAGAACAGAAAGATGTACTTTATTCAGTGTGAATAGAAAGACCTACAGCATGCAATCTGTTTCATTGCTTTCCTGCAAATCTGCAAACATAATAACAGACAAAACATTTAGTTTGAAATCCTGGTGATATTTTTACGAAATACATTTTCTGCTGTTTTGATTATACTTTTAAATATTTATGTGAATATTGTTCCCAAATTGCAGAAAATATTACATTTCAGAGCAAATCAATATTGCAGAAAATAGTAGACTGGCCAAAACCATGGAAGCCAACCAACCCAAAGTGAAGAGTGGTATGGAAAAAATAATACTGTACTTATTTGTCCTCAAAATAATAAAAGATATTTTCAGGCGGTCAGTGTCTTTGAGTATAATTTTGTATAATCACAGTTATGTCAATTCACAATCTGGATAAAAATACCCAAAAAATTCCACATGAAGTGCAACATTAACAAGAGGACAAACTGGTGTTCTCTTTAAACAAACTGAAGAGCAACTTTGACAACAAAAAATTAACCAAATTATTTATTTTAGGACAGAGAGCAAACTGTTTAGGCCATTTTGTGTACGTGCGTACGTGTGTGCAGGGTGCGATTTGTCGGGGGGATGTTTTTGTTCTTGTTTTTTTTCTTTTGGTCGGAGCCAGGGGGGTGGGGGGGTCCATTACTAACGTAACTAACACTGGTGTGAAACGAAAGTGAAACTTTATATTCTTTCAACGTCCAACTCCGGGTTCTACTCCTTTGTTATACAGTGTGTGTGTGTGAGACAGAGAGAGACAGACAGAGCTAGTGTAAGTGTTTTAGAACTACTGTAGTTCCTAGGGGCCAAACGTCTGTCTTATCACCGTCTCTTTCCTCGTTGTTGTCTTTCACCGGGACCTGAACTGATCCAAACAGGACTGTAATGATGGTGGAGGGTCTCCTGTCTCTTCCTTCCAGGTTCACATCATATTTGTTGTTTTTTTTTTTTACCTTATATCAGCTGCTATTTCGTATTTCGGGTCAATGTGCGCGTCCTTCAATATGTCCGTATGAAACTTGCACGGATTTAAAGTTCCGCATCAAACAACGTCTTTCGTTCCTTTTTCTTTTTTCCTCAACATACTGTGCCGTTTCGGTACAGCTGTGTACCGAACCGAACAGGTGTGTACCATTACAGGCCTAGTAAATACAGTCTTGCATGGTTGTGTTTTCTTATACAGTAGCTTAAGCAGACTTGCGAATTATGGTTAAATCATAATGTTAGCCCTGTGATATAGTCATTGTGTTGGTGGGTAAGGCCCTTGGCAGATGGGTGGACGTGTGTGTGTGTGTGTTTGGGGGGGGCCCATCAGGACTTTTTGTGTATGGGCCCAGAATTTGGTGTTACGGCCCTGCATGCAAAGATATATAGAATACATGTAACTTTCCACTACAAGAGTGTCAGAAAACTAGAATAGTGAGACATGCCTACCTGTAACAGCCCAGCAGGCTTCTTCCACCTGATCGGCATGCTGGGTAATGTTGTAGATTATAACGTCACAGTCCAGCAGTTTTATAAGAAGTTCATCCCTCTTAGGTTTCTTGCAAAGACATGAAAAACACATTAAAAAAAAAAAAAAAAAAGTCCCAGTGTTAAATGAACCTATCTGTATATTAGCAGAATCCTTACAGAGTACACCTCCAGCACATGTGGTTTCTCTTCCTCAGACTGTTCACACACACTTCCAACTATCTGGAAGGCTTTGTGTCTGCTGCTTCCTGATTTCATTAATCTGTCCTGCTCCTCCTCCTCTGTCTCCGTGTCCCCCTCAGACGCTTGAGCCCCGAAAACACATTCAGACAAGAACTGCAAAGGAGATGGAAATGAATATGATACTCCAGTTGTACACATAGTGTCATTCACCTTGTACATAGTAAGTGAAAAGTCATGCTAGGCTTCTTTGACAACTAACCATCCAGTCTAGTCTGGAATTTCACTTCTGACATTTCACAATAAACAGGCTTTACCTTGGCTATGTATTTAGACGCATACGAGTCTATGTTGTTGATAAACACACGTATGGGCGAGGGTTTGGTTGTGTCCATCTTTTGCTAGGAGTTAGTCGAAAGTTCAGCTGTTAGCAAGAGCTGTTGGTGTCCTGTAGCCATAGAGATACATGCGCGCTCGTGCGGCCCCGCGCGCGGCCACGTGATCTCCCATCCCACTGGCAGAAAATGAATGAATGAATGAATTCATTTTAGGTTTGTGCATTAATCATTGCACTCAGTTTAATAACTATAATAAGCATAAAAAACAAAAAAGGAGTAGGCTGGAAGGAAAAGGGTCAGTGCATCTTTTAGTAACTGGATTTTCTTTTCAGAGACAAAAGAAAAACTAGTGGTTAACTGATTTTCGTTTTATAATAAAAGAATTGAAATTTAATTTCAAGGCATTTTTCTTTTTCAGTGCCAAAACAGATAAACCAAATTTTAAAAAGCAGACTGATTTTTGTTTTCGCTTTCTAATTATAAATAAATAAATAAATAAATAAATAAATAATACCTGACAGAAATGGAAAAACAGACCAAAAACGACTTTTTTTTTTTTTTTTTCTCCATTTTCTGAGTCAAGATGTTGTCATTTTCAAGGAAAGGTCACAGAGAGGTTAAAAAAAAAATTTTTTATAATTAATTTATGTCTCTTACTTGCTAAATTTTTCATTCACAAATGTAAGTTCTGTAACACAAAACCAAATTTTATTCATTTTTTGAAAGATGTTGAACTTTAAAGCTTTTAGATAAATCTGGAAACAAAAATTCTATAAAAACCATCAGTATTTGTTCTGATTTGGACACTGTATTATAATAATTGTATAATCCTTCCCCCTGACAAACTTGTTATTTTTTTTGCTGTATACGAACCACCACATGCTCCAAACATTCAGGGTCCGAAAAGACCTGCTCCCAAAGGAAAGAGAAAAACAAAAGGTCACAACGTGTTCAGAAATATATGACTATGTAAAATACATAAAGGGAAGACAAAAATAAAAACAAAAAATGAGCAAGCATAACTTACCTACACTTGCAACACTGTCCATCACATAAAGCTTATCAAAATATTTTAAACTACATTTTACCTCACTGGAGATTAAAGTTGTATTTCATTTCATAATATGAAAATGGTATTTCAACTGAAATGTTACAAAGCACCTCTTTTTCAGAGATGTGTATTGATAGAAAAATTCAAGAGTGACAAGACACAGAGTCGCTGGATTCTCGAATCAAAAGAGTTGAATTGCAAGGAGTCAAGTACGTACAGCAGGTGCAGCAGCTGACCGACTAACTTAAAGGATTGTTGTTTCTTACATAGTGTATATGTTCTAATATAGTCTAACATTGTATTTTTGATAACATTTCCCTCCTGTTTAGACTATTTCTAGTTCAATATAAAAGAAGCATTAAACAAAATAATTTTTAAAAAAATAAAAAATTCAATCATAACAATAAAGGCGTGTGATTCATCTGATTAATGACTGATAACACTGGTCAACAACAAATTTATTGTTTAAGTTTTTTGAGCTGATTTAGGATAATTTTGGTGTGCTGAATCCAAAAATCACATTAATTTTGCTCAATCAGGTCAACTTTCTGAACTATGCTACATATTGGCTTTTTAACATTTTTTCTTACATTTATGGGCATTTTCAAAATCATATGATGCAAAATTCTTTCATATTTCTTGCAATAAACGAGTTCTGAAGATTTTACTTTTGCCAATTTATGATTGTTTTTTTTAATATTACAGGTGAATGAAATGGCTTCGACTAGAAGATCTTGCAAAAATAAGCCTGACGTATTCTGCTACATCTGCGGTGAATACACCATTGTACCTAACAGGAATCAAGTCACAAGTTTCATAAAGTGTGCTTACCGATCTTATTTTGGTATTGATTATTATATTTTGTGAGAAGATCAAATTTTTCAAAATCAAATTAGCAAAAAAACCTGACCTGATTGAGAAAAACAGATGTCATTTTTGGATTTAGCGGTGCAAAATGGTCCTAATTCAGTTGAAAAAACCTAGACAACTTGCAAAAAACATTTCTTTGTAACCCAGTGTAATAATCAATAACAATACAATCAATGACATCATTAATAAAAGTTTTAAAAAAATTCTCATATTATATGTGTATATGCATCAATAGCAAGCATGTGATTAATAAAATGGCAACTTAGCAAAAGAAAAACTTAACCATAGGCACCAACATATTACTCTTCAGTTAGATTTTCATAGTATGCATTATAATTTGTTGACTTCACTGTCATTGAGGACTCAGTTTCAGCTTCAGTGTCAGTATCATCAGGGACATAATCATCCTCATCGTCATCATCATCATCATCATCATCATCAAATTGGTAGATCCTCACTTTGGTGGTAGCGGCTTCAATCCAACAGAGGATGAGTCCCCTAATGCAGAGAATACAACAGCAGCCTCATACAGCCAATTAAAACAACCCCCGCCCCCACAGAAAGCATCAAAGACTTTATCAGTCCGGTCCATCAACCAACCCACCCCTCAAACATCCCGGAGGAGGGGTCATATACACCAGAGTTCCTAGCCAGGTCCTTGGAGAGGGACGTCAGACCCTCTAGGGCACAGATGTCAAACATGCGGCCCGGGGGCCAAATCCGGCCCGCCAAAGGGTCCAGTCTGGCCCTTAGGATGAATTTGTGAAATGCAAAAATTACACTCAGATATTAACAATCCTTTTAATCCAGGTTCCACATTCAGACCAATCCAATTTCAAGTGGGCAGGACCAGTAAAATACTATCATAATAACATAGAAATAATGACAACTCCAATTTTTTCTCTTTCAAAATGTAAATATTTTCATGTATTTACACTAAAACAAAGTATGATTTCGCAAAAAGTGTAAATAACCTGAACCAATATGAACAACCTGAAACGTCTTAAGAGCAGTAAGTGTAATTCTAACAAGATTCTGTCTGTTACTAAATGTTTTGTGTATTTGTAAATCCACTGTGATCTGTAAGTTATAATGTACATGTGTAAATGATAAACTGAGGCAGAATATTATGAAATTACCCTTATTTTTTTCAGTTTGTTCATGTTATTCACATTGTTTGAGAGGACAGTTTGTAGATGTAAACCTTTTCATAATGTAAATTTACTTTTTTCACTCTGAAACATAGAGAAAAGTTTGGAGTTGACATTATTTATATATTATTATGTTATATTGTTATATATGTTATGTTATTTTACTGTTTCGGCCCACTTCAGATCAAATTTAGGTGAATGTGGCCCCTGAACTAAAATGAGTTTGACACCCCTGCACTAGGGCCCTGGTGATGCTGCCATCAGGTGTTGTTTGGAATGAAGGTGCAATGGAATGAGCCAAATTTTTTACACCACTTTTCTCAGCTACAACATGTCCTGAGCCATACAATTCTGCCAGACCATCAGAGACGTTCCGAGCTGTTCATCAGTTCCTCCCACAGCGTCCTTGATGTGGTTCATGAACCTCTGTTGATTGTAAATACAGAAAATTAATGCAATCAACATTCTTATTGATCGTGGCCCACCAGAATGAAGAACATTCAAACCCACCTGTGATCTGATTCCAGGTCTTGAACTCTTCTGGGACCCCCTCCGGGAATGCCAATGGCGTCGATGTAGACATGAAGGTTGAAGAAACCCCCTGGGATGGAGATGAAACGTTTGAAGTGAAGGAGCATCTTCTGAACTCCTCCTCGTGGTTCTCAGATGACCTTGGAGAGACCTGTAACATCATCAACAGGAAACAGCTGGAAAGGCATAAAGAGGTGGATCAGAGGGCAGCTCCCCCGCCATTTCGGCAGTAGTTTAGGTCTTAATTTGGAGTCACCGCAGAGCCACCAGAGGTCAACCTTGGTGGTGTTATGATCAGTGAACCACATGAAGGAGTAGTTGCTGTTGTCAGAAGTAATATCAATGAGTTCAGTGCACGGATCTGGTTTCATGGCGCCTACGTCACATCTGGCAGCATCACGGGCAAAACTTGTGTAATTTCCTTTAAAGGAAAGGGCATGAGGTGGCACTGAAGGGTTCACAGCAGGGAATGTCAGACTTAACGATTTGTACTGGCCATCTATTGAAGCATAAGAGTTATTGAACCGTTGTAGTATTTCACCCAAATGGGGAATCGTCCAGTCAAGCCAAACATTTTCATCCGCAAACCCACTTTTCTAAAACCCATTTATCATCTTTGGTAAGATTTATGAGGTACATTTGGTTTGTGTATTTGAACATCATACCATATTATTGGTCCAATTATTATTGTCAGTAATGTTAGGCATTGTAGAGGACCAAACATAAGGACCAAAACAAAGGTGGAAAAATTTGAAAAAATGATAATGTAATAAAGTTAGAAAAATGCTCAACAAAAAATATCAATTAATAAAATGAACAAAGATGGGCCCAACTGAGGTCAGCTAAACCATAACTTTGGATGTGGTATCCCTGCAGTCACTTTTCTAATGTCATCTATAATCCATGATTGGCACGCATATGTTACTGCATATCAGAGGTGATTTCTCATAGACTGCAAGGGAAGCTCGGCCTCCCCTAAAATTACAAATGGTTAAATATGTTCGGTTATGTTGAAATTTCATTGACTACAAATGTGTTAGAACACGTTCATCTCACAGACGAGTTCGTTCAGAATCAGCTTTATCACAAATCAGTGGACTCAATGTTGTTCACTTCTCATACATTCCCGTTGTGCTGTTTTCTCATTTGATCTCTGCTCAGTGCATTTGCCTGCAGACCCTCAGAGTCCATGCACTTCTATGGGACTGAAGGGAACAGTTTTTTTCATTGGCTCGAAACTGGACGGTAATTGGATAAATGTCACAATGTTGTCCCACCCACGGATGCTCGGCGTCTCTGGGGGTGAATGGAGCTGTCAGTGGACCTCGGCTAGGGTGGACACCAGGCTTCCATGTGCTGACTGGAGGATCAGTCGAAAGGCTGAATCCCGTTGGATTGACAAACAAACACGCAAACAAACAAAGTGATCATAATACCTCCTGGCGGAGGTAAAAATTCTGAGACATGAGACAGAGTCGCAGGATTCTGGAATCAAAAGACTTAATTGACACCAGGAAGTACAAGTTCTTATAGAGAATAAAGAATGTTAGACCCATTAGTTGTAAACAACATGTATGCGTCTGGTAACAGAGTTTGCGCTCTCCTTCTCTGACACAGGGGCTATCTCCATATGTTGAAGGAACACTACAGATATCTCCAGGGACAGTAGGCAGCGCTGGTGCCTCCGAGCAGGGAGGAACTGCAGATAAATCCAAGATGAGGGGACACTGTGGGTGTTAATCTTCTGGGGAGATGTCACCACGACATAACCTTTGGATATACAGCATTTTCTGACAATAGTCTAATATTGTATTATTCCAACATCCACCAACAAAACACTTGCATTCAGAAAGTCTAATATTGTACTTTTCCAACATTTCCTTCCTGTTTCTACTATTTCTAGTTCAATAAAAAACCAGCATAAAACAAAATACTAAAAATGATGCCACTCAATCATGACAATAAAAGCATGATTCATCTGATTAATGACAGATCATCAATAACAACAAAATCAATGACATCATTAACAAAACTCCATGCCTTATATATGTATCGACAGCAAGCATGGGATGAATAAAATGGCAATTTAGCAAAAGAAAAACTTCAGATGATACTGTGTGCTTCCACTGGTGTCAACATATTACTCTTCAGTAATGATGCATGTTATGAAAATCTAATTTGTTCTGCTTCAGTGTCATCGAGGACTTTTTCCAACATGGATGTATTGTAAAATCATTTTTATTTAATTAATACAAAATACATATGATACAAAATAATGTACAATCATTTTAAAACAATCGCAATCAAAACATTTCAGTGGTACAGTGCATTACATCATGTGCCCTTTAGTCCCTTATAAAACCTCAGAAAACATTTGGGGCAAAAATAAAAACGAACATGTTTTGTATTTTACACACAAGTGTTAAATCAATGCATTAATCAAATCAATAATTTATCACATTCACAGCATGTCATAAATTACTTAAAAGCTTTACTGTGTCTGTTATTCTGCTTCCACAGCAAAGTTGTCAAACTGGGCCAGTTCGAATGAGTGTGTTCCTATCGCTGCCCAGCCGTTCTTTGGTGACTCCAGTGTGGCGTACTTCCACAGTGTGTATCCATTCAGCAGCCCTGATGCATACCCACCCTGCAAGACAGACAGAAACAATGCACTGGTCACACACACTTTAGTAAGAGTATGATAGTCAATAGCATGGATGGGAAATATGAAACTGATGGACGTGAGCACTAGATTTACTGTAGATTAAAAAAAAAAAAATACTCAGAAATTATCACTGTGATCAGAAAGAGCAAACTACAGATGGATTTTGACCAACTCTCTAAAATATTTAGTTCAATTATGTTTGGATGTTGGATTAATTTCTGAGACTAGCGGCATTGAACCCGTGGTGCCATTGTACAATAGCATGAAAAGTAGAAGTTGTCTGCCACCACTATCCATTTGTAAACTACCATTTAATCCTGCATTGTGCAGGTAATAATTTGAGCCAACATGTGAGGCATGAAGGGAAGAGCATGTATCTGTTTGGCCTGTCACGCATAATTAAATTCATACAGTGGTAGTGAACTGCAGCCTTCACATTGTAGCATTGTCTGCTAGCAGTACAAATTTCATCAATGGCAGCATAACAACTTCCAAAAATGGAGTATGGCGGCAGGGATGAAGAATTCAAAGTAGAGAGAGGCTAAAATCACCCAGCATACTTTACAACATTTGAATACGGATATAAAATTGTGCCTAGTAAACAGTCAGGTAATGTTTCTATTCATTTGGTGAGTTTGGCGGCGATTAGGCCTGTGAAGGCTGAGGAAAATCCGTACAAACGCCCTCCTGTGCTGCAACATCAATGGGACACAGAACACGTATTATATGGTAGGATGCAAAGTTCTTCAGTATGTAAATAAACTTTATTTTCATTCACTTTCCTATAGTTACCCCACTAATGATAACAGACTAAACCAGTGTTTCTCAACAGCTGGGACACTGTCGGGACACGTTTGGAACAAGAAAGCTGAGAGGGGGGCGCTGAGATTGAAATGGGGGGCATTAGTCTGTATAAGTATCAGTATGAAGCAGCATATTAATACTTTTAAGCTACCACCGGACATTACCATGGAAGACACCCCCCGGTCTTTGGTAGTAACATCCGACCTGCCCCTCTCCCCATTGTGAGGGGGGCACAACTTATGCCACGTATATAAGCTCCGTCAGACAGACCCCCCACCCCCCTCGACAACTTGTTACTGAGTGCTACAACCACCCTCTCAACCCACATTGCAAATTTTTGTGTGTGTGTGTGTGTTGGGGGGGGGCTCATGATGACAAAAGGGGGCGTTTGTTCAAAAAAGTTGAGAACCATTGGACTAGACAGTGACACCATGTACAGTCGGACATTTAATACCACCTGAATGTAGCTGAATAATGTACATTAAAAGGGAATACTTACTTTTATAGTAAGCGTTAAGGTATGCCAGCCGAATGCTCGAGTGCCAGACTCCCCCTTTGCAAGCACTGTCTGACCAGCTGTTGAGAGACGAGGACTCAGAGTTAATCACACTTTGATAAAAAGATACTGGACACCATTCAGTTCATGCTAAAGGCCCACTGGTTTATTGTTGGGTATGAGACCTGAGGTGTGTGGTTTCAGTCATACTGTTGAGTCATATAGTGTTACCATGACCTTGACTTGTTCTTTTGCTTTTACAAGAATTTGATTTTGTTAGAAAAATACAATGTTAGACTTTTCTCAGAACATGTTAGAAGGATACAATGTTACTCTCAGACAGGGATGTAACGATATGAAAATTTCATATCACGGTTATTGTGACCAAAATTATCACGCTTATCATTAAAATCACTGTATTATTGAAATTGTACTCAAAATGTTCAAAAAGTACTTATACACACACTGAAATAATTTCACCAAGTTGTATTAAATAAATAAATCAATTAAATAAATAAATAAATAAAATAATTGGCACAATGCACTTTCTGTTGGCAGAAACATTCAAGTATTGACCCTTAGTGGTCTGAGCCTATTTTTTTGGCCATTTTTCAGTGCCATTGATTTTGCCTTTATATACTATATAAACAAATGTTTATTATACCCATGTTTGGTATCTTTTTTTCTCAGCACAACTTCATTTATATGATCTGCCTATTATTTTTTTTTCACTTTAACCTACTATATCAACATAAAAGGCCAGAAAACACAGAAAAAAATCAAATCCGATTAGAAAAATTGATATATTTTATTGCATAAATAACACAAAGAGGCTTAACGAACCTTTTCAAAGACTTTAAAAGTGAATATTGGTTCCAAATATTAGGTATATAAAATTAAAATTGTAATAAATTAAAACTATACTCAAATATTTGACATAAAAGCATATTTTTACATAGGCGTTTTTTCCCCTAAAAGTGCGGTAATCAAACATGGTTATCATGATAATTAGAATTAAAACGGTCATACTAACCATTGGCAATTTTACCGTGGTTTATTGTTATACCGGTAATCATTACATCCCTACTCTCAGAATATGCATAGTCTTCCCAGAAGATTATCACCTACAGTGTATGTGTGTCCTGGGTTTATCTGCATCTTCTTCCTAGCATGGACTGGTTTGGAGACCTCAATGCGGTCTAGTATCTCTGGAAGACATCTGTACTGTTTCAATTGCTTCTATATACGTGCCAAGTTTGAAGTAAACCGAAAAAAAATTTATGTTTTTATAGACATTTGAAATTTCGCCCATTATAAGTATATGGGAGGAAAAAAACATTTAAAAACTTCATAACAAATGTAAACTATGACCTACTTTTCCCGAAATGCAGTCAGATCTATTCTGGGTCACTGGCAATCTATAAACCCAATTGGGTATAAATTCAACCAATAATTTTGCTGCTAGTGTCAACAAACAAACCAAACCAAAGACAATGCCCCTTATCTACCCTTCAGGGGGCGGGGTAATAAAATGTATTTATTATTATTACTATTATTATTATTATTATTATTATTATTATTATTATTATTATGTGCTAACATACTGAAGATGCTCTGAAAACATCACAAATGATAAGTTAAATTTTACTTTGATGCTAGTTTTTGAACAGTTTTTATTGTGTGCTACTGAACTAAATTATACCTGAGGTTTTGGGCTTGAGGTAAAAACTGTTATCGTAGATAATAGTACTGACCCAGATCATTGGTAACTTTGAATGAACCGTCTGCAAAAACCCAGTAGAATATTCCTGCTGCGGTGCGGATCGACCCGCCTCCTTTATCCACCCTGGCTGCGATGAAAACACCACCAGTCTTAACCGTCTCCATGAAGACATCACATGTGACAGTCAGGTTCTGCCTGAAACAAAGCAATAGAAGAAGAAAAGAGTGTGTATATTGTGGGGTTTGTTATTAGGCGATACACAGTAGATGTTGATGCAGGAGATCAGTCTCCCAATAGAAGTGGGCGGTACTTTCACTGGAGGAGAACTCAACTAATTCAAAGTCCATATATGACTTCCTATCAGTGCTCAGTAGTAACTATATTGATATCTGGAACCATTTCCATGCTATAAGTCATCAAAATATGGCCCATTATAAGTAAAGGCACATTTTCAATATTTCTAATATTCTGCAAAAATCTAAACTTCTCGAAACTGTGACCAAAATTTGTAGACATTGTCCCAAGGAAGCTACATTTAGAAATTTCAAATGAATCCAACCAATAGTTTTGAAGATTGTTGAAATCTAGACATTAGTGACTGTGTGTTTGACCCTTCAAGGTCACTCAAGGTCAAAGGTCATGGACCCAAATGAAAGTCCATATATGACTTCCTATCAGTGCTCAGTAGTAACTATGTTGATATCTGTAACCATTTACATGTTACAAAACATTAAGATATGGATCATTATAAGTAAAGGCAAATTAAATTAGTAAAAAATTCAAAAACTGAGAACTGTGAACAAACTTTGTGCTAAAAACTACAGAAATTAGTCATGGAGAAAAGGCAGATATATTAATACACGTCTACACTCTTGGTTGATCCAGCTGCCATCATCTCACCACTGATAGTCTCCTATGACGCTGATGGTCTGGTCTGCATCCGTCACCCATGTGATGGGTCTCTGTGTGAGAACCTGCCGTAAGGTGAAGACGTGAGGACCGGGGTCAGTCAGGTTCACGTAATACTCAAACACCCCAGTCTGGTCGGCAAAGTCTGGGGCTTCAGAGAAAGGAGGATTTCCTAAAGGAAGGTCAAAGTGAAACATGAAGACATTATAGAACCTCTTTCTCACAGTTTTAAGCAACATTGAGACAAATATTTTAACTTGTCATTTTTTTAAGCCGCAGTGCACACAGAAGAAAAAAAACCCTTGCCATTAAGACCGATGAAAACCTGCATTGGTTACTATCTGTTATGTCTACATGCCTGGAGTTTTAGGACATATGTGCATTGATCTGTTTCAGTGTTTTTATGGTGAGTGGCAGTTAATGATAAAGACAAAAAGTAGAGAAAGTAGAAAGTTGGGGGGGTTCTGATATATTATTATTATTATATTGTTTGTTGTCTATTCCCTTATACACTATACGGACAAAAGGATTGGAACATGTTGAATTCAGGTGTTTCTTTTCTAACAGGGGTCTGGGATACAAAACAATGACAAATGTCATAATATAGTTTTATATTGTGATAAATATCATTGCATTGGTTAGTTTGGTTTAAATCTTTGCTTCCAAAATACCTCAGAGATGGTTTTTACTGACTTTCTCTCAACATTGATATATATATATAATTTTTTTATCCATGACTACGATTTTAAATGTTCTACCTCTAAATTTCTCAACTATTTTTCATGCTCTGACTGTAAATAATAATTTTCTACCACAACTAACCATGTATTTTCTTTACATCTCACTTAGAAAGAAAAATCTCCAGGAATAAGAAACAATATATAACTATATATTGTTGAGTTGTCATTATTATTATCATTATGTTTATGTTTATGCATTTGGCAGACACGTTTTTCCAAAGCGACTTACAGGGGAAAACCAATCAAATCACTCAATCAAATTTTATTTATATAGTGCCAGATCACAACAAAAAAGTTATCTCATGACACTTTATATATAGAGTTGGTCAAAACCAGACTCTAAGCCAATTTACAGAAGCCAATTATCATTATTATAATAATTATTTGCCCCCCCCTGCCCTTTTCCCTATCGCCCCTAATCAATATGTAATATGATGTTGTCGTTGCTGTTTGTCTTTATTTGTTTACTTGCTCAATTTGTCTTTTGTTTATTTGTTGTTTTTTTTTCTTTCCACTCTTCTCGTTAATTGTATCACTAATAAAAATGATAATGATAATCATTTAAAAAAAAAAGAAAGAAAAATCTCCTATTAAACTTTACTGAAATATTGATAATTCTAAACTATATGGACAAAAATATTAGGACACATCATGTCTACAGCTGTAAAATGTCCTGTTCATGCTGATTTGACATATAAACATTAATATTTCCTTATAGTTTAATGGGGATTTTTCCTTTTAAGTGAGATGTGAAGAAAGTAGATGGTTAGTTGTGGTAGAAAATTATTATCTACAGTCAGAGCATGAAAAATATTTCAGAAATTTAGAGGTAGAACATTTAAAATCATAGTCATGGATAAAAAAACAAAATCAGTGTTGAGAGAAGTAAAAACCATCTTTGATTTTAGAAGCAAAGATAACAATTTAAACCAAACTAACAAATCCAATGATATTCATCACAGTATAAAACTATATTATGATATTTGTCATCATTGTTTTGTATCCCAGACCCGTTAGAAAAGAAACACCTGAATTCAATGTGTCCCATTACTTTTGTCCATGTAGTGTATACTCTCACTGTTGATTTTGGTGTTCTACATGTGGCGCTAACATTAATTGTTTGTTTAAAGGGGGAAAAAATGCTGGAATGACTAAGGAGTTTTATTAGTTTGTACTCGACTACATTTGTTTACCTCTGGCTTTGATATGAACAGTTATGGGAAATAAATAATCTGATGTATTTCCTGGTCACT
Source organism: Sphaeramia orbicularis (assembly GCF_902148855.1). Classification (NCBI taxonomy): domain Eukaryota; kingdom Metazoa; phylum Chordata; class Actinopteri; order Kurtiformes; family Apogonidae; genus Sphaeramia; species Sphaeramia orbicularis. The sequence continues at coordinate 46,306,619 of NC_043978.1, forward strand.
GTCATGGAGGTATGTACTAGTTAGGTTTCATTTATCAAAACATACTCGTAACACTTGCAGATGATAATGGTTATGCATATACTGTACTTACTGATGTTGAAATCATCCTTGTAGACTTTAGGGAAGTGGGCAGAAGCAGGTGGTTCTGGGTAACTGCCTTTCTGGCCTGTTGTTATTGTAGTTAATGTGTAAACCTCATCCACTGCCAGATTCAGAGTGAACGAACCATCCGAAAGCTGAAACAGACACGGAGACGACTTAAAAATGTGTTTCTTCCCAGAGGCGAAAATATTGGTTTGTGTGCTCTCTTACCTTGAGTGGTGTTAGTTTCTCAAAGAAGGCAGGTTTTTTTGTTTCGAAGTTAAACCGTGATCGCCAGACTTGAAGTTCTTTAATGGAAACCTACAGCGGTGACAATAAACATCTTTTATTAGGAAATAAATGTCTAATGTCTTTTTATAAATTTGATGAAAATTTCAGGAGGAACTTACAAAGGATCCCTTCAACTGAAACGTTGCATTCTGGGACGTAACGTTGAATGGAGGGAGTGGAGGTCTAATGCAGACTGAATGATCATGACTCTAAAAGTAAAAAAAAAAAAAAAAAAAAAAGAAAAAAGATGACGACATGAATAGATCTAAAGGTGAATCTCAAAAACAGTGAAACTACATTTCAGCACCATTTATGTATGTAACAGCAATACTTCTTAAATTAGCTCTTTCTACGCTGTTACACAAATAGAGGAGCCTGACTTACCATGGTCTCTATGACAACAGTGAGGTTTCCTTTTCCATCAGTCAGGGCTACATAACTTCCACCCTGTGCTAAATGTCCCACCGTCTGCAGATAGGTCCATCCCGGCTGGGTGAACTGTGTGGTATGGGCTGGAAAGACAACAAAGACAACACAATGAAAAACAAGTGTTCAGATTAATCATGATGATAGATTAATCCACGTAAACGCGTTGATTTTGACAGCCCTAATAAATATACAACTGACCTGCGACTTGTCAACAAATCTCTCTGAAATAGCTGGTTTTACCTTTTCATGCTGTTATAATATAATGCAGAAATAGCACTAAAATATTAGAAACGTGTGCATTCTATTCGACTCATTCTACTCTTCATTTAACAATATAGAAAATGACATGCCTATTTTTTTCTGGTTATTTTCGAGGTTTTTTTGGACTGGTTGTGCTCTTTTGAAAATGTTTCATCTCTCATCCAAGAGTTTTCATTGGTTCAGAGCTGATGAAGACTCTAGGATCAAAGACAAAACCAGTCCAGTTGAACTTCAAAAACCAGCAGAAAGAACAATGACCTGGACAAGTGAGAACTTACACCTAGGACATACCTAGTCCTTTCCAGCTGACATCCTTCTGTGCTGTTAATTACACAAGTCTACAATTTTTTTTTTTTTTTAAATTATCTTCCTCAGAGATCAAATGTGCCACGTTACATATTTTAATAAGATTAATTGGAAAACAAATGACCAAAGTGCTGAAATTACACTTTTCTTTTTTCTTTTGTTCAGACAAAGTATAGTTTTTAGATGTTACCTGCCATACTATACCTTGTCTGAACAAAAGAAAAGAGAAAAGTATAATTACATTAACAGAAGACAAAATGAACGCCATTAGCCTGACAAAAGTACTGGTTTGCTGATGTTTTCAAGATGTATGATAAAGTGTTATTACACATATATAGTGGTTTATGTACATTTATCCAATAGATGAATAAATCTTCCACTAGATAGAACCTGTAAAGTGAATGTATTGTCATATGCAGACAGTGTTTTGAAGTAGATCTGGTACCTCTGAGAGAAATATTCCTTTGGAGTTAAACCCATTCTGTCATTAATTCTCAAATTTCATGTTTTAACCCAAGACTGTATCTTGGAAACTTCAGCCAACCAGCATTTTTGACTTGATTTTTCTTTATTAGTGACTCACACATGGTAAAATTTCACTGCTTTTATTCTGGAAGCATTTTACTTGTAGACCAGTGTTATGTACAATCGTGGAAAAAATTACTAGACCATCAAAAGTCATTAAAAACAATGGTTATGCAATCAAGTCCTAACTCCTGTGTGTATCATGTGACTAAAACAGACAGAAAAGAAAACATGGAATGCCTAAAAGCACTGTTTTTGTCAGTACAATGCCATAGGTATTGATATAAGAACTGAAGTGATTTTGGTTATTATCAAGAAAACATGGAAAATGGATAGATATCAGCTCTGAAATTAAACTCTTATGAGCTACTTTTGTTGTTATCATTATATTTGTCCAAACAAATGTACCTTTAGTTACACCAGGCATTAAAATGAACAAGAAATTGAAGAAAACAAAGGTGGTCTACTAAATTTTTCTGCGACTGTACATTAAATCTGTCAATGAAGACTGTGACACAGACCTGTGATCCAAATAGGAGACTCCACCACATAGTTTCCACTCCACGGCTCCTCTGCAGTCATGAGTCCATCTCGGCCAAACGGCAGATCATCATAGTAGCTGGCTACGAGGTTCCAGGAGATGGTACTGGAACAAAAATCACAGCAATAAAACCACAAAACTGTAAGACAGGAATGTTTCCTGCATGACAAATATAAAATACACAACTATCTTAGTGACATTTGGTTTGAAATGCTCTGACACTTAAAGTTAAACTGAATAAACCTTGAAGTATTTTAATGGAGTTGTGTTGTTCACCTAGTCATGAGTCCATTGACGTAGTTCTGGTTGAGGATGCGAGCCCAACACCCCCCTCCCACCTCATTATTAAAGGTGCTGTAGTCCTCTGAAGACCACAGCTTCTTCTGTGTCTTCAGGGCGCCGGCGACAGTGGTGGTGCCTGGGTAATGGGCCCTGGAACCAAGACATGGACCGGCTATCAGAGACCTCTGGGTGTCATATTGGGTCAAATAAGATGTTCCACATAGAACTGGCAGTTAATGATGAGGTGACAGAAGATACTCCCACATGTGTTACCATTAGAATAACAGAAGACCTAAATATCACAAAGATGAAGTGAGTGGCTCATCCACAAAATAGAAAAGTCTGAAAGTCAGACATTCAGATTAATATCAAAGTAAAGAGACATTTCAACCTGTAAAGTTTGAGCATTTCTATTTGAAAAATGGGCAGAAGAGTGACTGTGTGGATAATTTATTTTCAAACATGTTTAATTCATGGATTATTGCAGCTTTAGTTCATTTTTTAAGGTTTTGAAACATGTACAGTGTGTCACTAGCAGCATTTTAGATCATACACGACGACTACTACTACTACTACTACTAATAATAATAATCCCATTCATCAGGCTATCTTCAGTACCATTTATTACACTAATATAAAACTACTTATTCGCTTATTTAACCCATAAAGACCCAGTGCTACTTTTGTGGAAGTTCCCAAATGAATTTTCCTCTCCATTTAACCTTTTTAAGTGATTTATCAGCATTTTTTATAATATCCTCTACATTTTTAGTAATTTTAAGTAAAAGTCATATATTTTGCAATATTTAATTTTCTGATCGTGTACATGTAAAAGCTCAAAGTAAAGTTGAGGGTTGTTACATCAGAAAGAGATAAAACTGCAGAAAAGTGACTTTTTCAGTAAAATCTATTGTTAACTAAACATAAAACAAGTGTCTCCATCCACTGTCATTGATCCAACTCCATGGGTTTTACTGGTGAATCCATGTTGTAGAAGATGACGGTGTTTCCACGCTAACTATGGAGCCGCTGAATGTCCAAATGGGTCATATCTGATGACCATGAAAAGACAAGAAACTGTATTTTACATCAATTATTTCAACATATTGATTGGTTCAATGGATCAGATGTTATCAAACCTTTTAGATCATTAGATGCTTTTGGTTGCCAGTAGCTGTTTGGGTCTTTATGGGTTAGTGCTAATATGACAACAAGAGTGCAGTAGTTTTGACAACATACATCATCTTTTTAACTGTGAATGTTAAAAGGATGTAGTTCAGTTACTATCTCCACCAGGGGACGCCATGCAAACAAAGACAGCAAGTATGTATGAAGCTGGTTAAACAAGATCAGTCTCATTCAGGTTGAAACAACAGAACAGTGGTTCTTGTTTCTTCCAAACAAAAGCATATGAAGGAATGTGGCTACTCTCTCACACTCACTCACTCACTCACTCACTCACTTAACAGTAACACTGATACCTGGGGGCATTATCACTGAGCCTGTTCACATGACCATAAAAGTCTGATAATGGGAGTAATCAGATCACGGTAATAATCAGATCTGATGCTTTTACATGCACTTAAGAAATGCCATAATTGAAAAACCCTGGTTTAGACACTCCAGTCCATTATTGGATTTCTTTCGGAGAACATACGTACATACTGATGGTAGACTCCAACTTCCTGTTACTGTTTTCCCACCCCTGTTTGACTACGTAACATCTGCTCTCTACAACTTTAATCGTTTTTACACGTGCAGATGTAAAAAAACGAAATAAATCAGATTAACCTGTAAACATTAGAGCTACACTATATATCATTTAAGCATTGTCATCACAATGTATGTGTGCGCCATAGTCACATTGCAGGTCCTACAATATAGGAGGCAAACAAACTGCATGTTTTCTCATCTAATTTCAACCTGGGTACCTGGCACACACTGCACACAGCGATCCACCAATCACAAGCATTTTTAATTAGTTTGCCGAAACAGACCATGCCACTGCCCATGGAGTGATGTCGCTGGTAACAACATTGAAAAATGAGCAACAAACAAGAGAAAATCACTGAAAACAAAGACTTGGTGCCAACAAGAAAAGCAATGTTGGTTATCTGAAATTATTTCAGCTACAAGAAGGATGATACTGAAACATGTGTTCTGTGTCACCACAACGAGAGGAAACACAACTAATTTGTTTGACCATTTACATCGGCATCCTCCTGAGTATTATTTCATATCGCAATATATATATCGCAGGGTTAAAAAAAAAATCACAATGTCAGTTTTTTCCAATATCGTGCAGCCCTAGCATACATGCAGGAAGACATCAGAGTACTGGGGAGAAACCCAGGTGTGTTAAACCGATTTCTCATAATCAGATTACTGCTGTTATCTGATAAAACATACCAGATTTTGCTGTTTATATGATCACTTGAATGATCGTAGTATTAGTGTGCATGTAAACAGGCTCAGTGCTAGCAGTGCACACATCACATCATGCAGGCAGAGTCAGATTCCTTCGTAGATGCTGTGCTGGCGTTACATGGGTCAGCAGCTCAAGCAAAAAGCATGGAGTTAGAGAAAGCTCCTTACAACCCCAGGTTCTTAGGGTACGCAGCTTCATTTAGACACACAGATGAGCGTCCTACCCTATCACGTCTACCGCTCTGCTGAGCTCGGGGTCTAGCAGCAGCGACCGGGTAATGGGCTCCCACAGGTTGTCACTGGCTATGATCCTGACCGTGTCCAGGCCACTCTTATCCAGAGTGTACCGCAGCAGCTGTTGTCGCAGCAACAGATGGAGGACAGACAGCACAGGAAGACAGGGATTTACAGCTTTGATAAAGTTCACTTTGTTAGGCTTGACTGTATTTTCTGCCACCATATAAAAAGACAAGAGAATAAAAAAATATATTCGCTAATTCAATTGCTATTGTAGATTTAATTGTTTATTATTTCTCTTCATATAGTGGCAGCAATACACAAGAGAATTTTCTACATAACACCGAGCCCGTTTACATGACCATAAAAATCAAACAACTGGGAGTAATTGAATAATTGGAATAATCAGATCTCACAAGTTTACATGCACTTAAGAAATGCGATTATCGAAAAACCCTGGTTTGCATGTTTCCGCCTTTTATTGGATTTCTTTCACAGTATGTGACGATAGACGCAAACTTCCTGTTATTGCCTTCCATTTTCTATTAATTAATTTTTTTTTTACACATGAACGGATGTAAAAGAACAAAATAAATCAGATTAATGGTTATACATACATGAAAAAATCTGAGTATTGAGGGGAAATCTGGGTGTATTAACCTGATTTCTCATAATTAGATAACTGTTGTTAAATGATCTAATCAAGCATATCACATGCTGTTTATATGATCACTTGAATAATCTGATAATTTCAGAAATCGGACAATGACCAGAGTTTTAGTGTGCATGTAAACGGGCTTATTGATGAAGTGGTGCAAAAGCTTTGTGCTTTATTGGAAAACACTGAGCCCATTTACATGACCATAAAAATCCGATAACTGGGAGCAATCCCATAATTGTTGTAATCAGATGCAACGCATTTACATTCACCTCAGAAATGCAATAACTGAAAAACCCTGGTTTACATGTCCATTATTTGATTTCTTTTGGAGTACGTACGTACATTATGATGTAAGACGTACATTTCCTGTCATTTTCAAAACATCTGGTCTCGTCTTGGTGACCACGGCAACGCCGACAGTGTCAGCGTTAGTTGTCCTAATGAGAGAGGAGCAAATAAGACTACAAAATACAGGGTTCCTACAGGTTTCTACAAGTTAAGACTTTTTAAGTCCATTTTTAAGACTACTTAGAACACAATTTAATGCCCATTTTACAGCCTATTTCATGACCATATTGGCAAAAAGTCATAACTCCTACAATTTAGGAAAATGTATTTATTTACTCAAATGCCTTGAGTCATTTCTCACCAAGGGCTGCAAAGTTCGCGAGAATTGTTTCCTAATTTCAATATAAATTCGAGTGGAACTGAGTCGACTAACGTTACTTTCTTTGCAGCTTGGACATTTAACAGACGTATTTAAACACAATACAGCAAACAAGTTTATGGCAACAAAACTTAAGACCTACCATATCAAATTTAATACCTTTTAAAGACTTTTTTAAGGTATTAAATGCAGATTTGTAAATTCAAGACTTTTAAGACCCTGCGGGAACCATAAAAAAAGGTCACATGTTGTTGCTATCCCTGATTTCATGTCATTGTTTGTTTACACTTTTCTTTTGGCTCACGTTGTCGCTGCTTAACTTCCGTTTATATAGATTTTTTTTTTTTTTTTTTATACATCCGCAGATGTAAAAAAAAAGAAATAAATCAGATTAACCTATATACATGCATGAAGACATCGGAGTATTGGGGAGAAATCTAGGTGTGTTAATCCGTTTTCTCATAATCAGGTTACTGCTGTAGAACAGATCCGATTATCCTGTTAACATGATCACTTGAATAATCTGATAACTACTGAAATCAGATAATGATCGGAGTATTAGTGTGCATGTAAATGGGCTCATTATCATGCATAGAGGAGCATGCTCATGTGCAGGTTACCAAGCTAGTGCATGATCAAGTGTCACATTTGAGTTTTTGATTGTAAGAAGGAAAACAGCCACAAACATCTAGTTTCGAGAGCACTGCAGCAGTGGAAAGAATGGAAAGCTTCCTTGAAAAACTGGTTAAGCTGTCACGAGTGTCCACCCAACGCCGACACGCCCAGGTGCAGCAGACGTTGCACCATCTGATTCTCACATGTTCAGTCAGTCATTTAGTTTATCTGGTCTGAGTACAAAGTGAAAATGACATAGCTTACATTTTGTGTGACCTCTGAGTCTGGCTTTAAGACTACTGTACTTACCCAATCACCTTAACGGCATCATTAAGGTACGGGTCTACGATCACAGAGTCAGCGATGCTCCAATCGCCGTCTGCTGCGATGATGCCAACGTCAGTAAGACCGACTTTATCCAGCGTGTCCCGGAGCACCTTGGTAACAAAGACATGCTCTCAGACAGCCCAGGCTACAACTTCAAAGTACCGTCAACCTCTGACTACTCAAACTGTGTCATCTCTCTTGTGAACCAATGCTTGTGGCTGTTTTTCTCCTTTATTCTTTTATGTCTTTATCCCTGATGTTAATTCAATAAATCAAAAAGAAGACATTTAAAAGACAAAAATTGAGGTTTACCTTGATGTATTTGCTGTCGAAGTTTCGCTCATTCCAAATCTAAACAGACGAGAGGGAATGTTAGACACAGAGAAGACACTTCAGGATTCATCTGAAATCAGCTGATAGAGTAAAATGTGAAAATGATCAGTGTCTACACATTTGTACCATAGCCTGATAACACTGGTCTACGATTTTTTAGAAATGATTTGCTTCAGACATTAAATGTCTGAAATGTTACGTATTTTAATAAGATTAATTGGAAAATAAATGACAAAAGTGCCGGTTTGCTAATGTTTTGAAGGTATATGATTAAGTGTTATTACACATATATATTGGTTTATGTACATTTATATAATACTTTTATAAATCTTCCACTAAATAGAACCTGTAAAGTGAATGTATTCTAATGTGCAGACAGTGTTTTGAAGTAGATCTTGTAGCTCTGAGACAAATATTCCTTTTGAGTCAAACCCATTCTCTCGTTAATTCTTGAATTTCACATTTTGACCCAAGGCTGTATCTTGGAAAGTTCAGCCAACCAGCATTTTTGACTTGATTTTTCTTTATCAGTGACTCTAATGTGGTAAAATTTCATTACTTTTATTCTGGAAGCATTTTCCTTGTAGACCAGTGTAGGTGATGGGAAAGCCACTATACAAAATAAACTTAAAGTTTCTACTAGTTATGATAACTGTATGCTCAGTTTTACTCATCCCTGGGAAAAATGTCAACAATTTTTAATTTATGGGCCAGATGAAGCGGTGACACAGGGACACATTTCCTGTTCAATAAGCTCTGTGTTGAAACTAAATAACTTCTCTCCATGTTTAAAACATGTATGAACAGGTCTCAATAAGTACTTTCATATGACATATGTTACAATTTACAGAAATAAAACTACTGCTGCGTGACATGGGGACTCAAAATTAACATTTTTTTCACTTTACGCAAATTTACAAAACATGCTGTTGTCATAAGAAATGGATCCTAAATGAAACATAAGGCTTTAACTATGATGTTAAACTACAATTGTGATCAATATTAAAATAAAAAATATAAATATAATAACATAAAATAATATAATATAAATATATAAAAATAATGTAAGAATGTTGAAATTATAAGTTTTTATGAACACAAATATGTTGCGACATCAGTTTGTCACTTTGCTCAGTATCAGAATAAAAGACTTTGCTGGAACTAAAACACTACAAATATACTAATAAACTTTTATTTAACATGCATATTACAACTGTAGTGATAAATACAGCTAATAGCCGAGCATATTTGACTAATAATTGGATTGTATAGAACCTTTCTATATTCTTGTACTGTTGAATAAATAGTTCCTACAGATTCACAGACTCAAAATATCACTGATACAAGCAAGAAGACAATTTTATTATTGAAGTAAATAATGCATTTATATATTTTAGTCCTTTTTAGGTTTAATTCAATACTGATTGTATCTTTATATCTTTTTTTCTACAAGTGATACTGAAATTTTGTAAACAGTTCCATAAAACAGAGCTCTTAAGCTAAAAAAAATTGCCTATTTGAAAAATGATAGGTGAAACCTAAATTTTTGACACTGATGTTGACTTTTCCTTGATCTGACCCTTCTACAGCTCTATTTACCCAATAATTCCCCCCTAGCATTAATAAAGTATTCTGATTTGGAGGTAGACTCACTGTTTGCACACATCTATATTACATTCTGGTTTGCAAACGTCCGATGCATGACTGTAAGAGATGAACTGGTTAATATTTCACTAAATTAACTAACTAGGACTTTGTTTACAACCCGTCTGATCAGCTGACGACTTGTGTTTATTACTTGATAAGGGATGCTGCTACTCCTCAGCTTTTAAATTGATGAGTGAGTGCATGTAGGTAAGAGGGATTAACATGAAAAATGAACAAAACAAGGTCAGACATGAGGCCAGTTCCATTTCTCAGACTCTGTTCTATTGGAATAACTTATACCCATAAAATCTGATGCTGAACTGAAACATGTTCAGAGTAGGTCAGATACACACCCCAACATACTGAATGTCCAGGTCATGGTACTGCTTGGCACCGAGAATCCAGTTCACCACATACGCTGCAGTGATGTCTGGGAAGTCATAAGGCCAGTTCTTGCCATGGCCAACCCAACCAGGAAATGCCCACGGCAAGCCTATGTAAACACACACACACACACACACACACACACACACACGTTCAGAACAACAGTAGCTGCATGTGACACAATGCAACATTATTCTGCAGTGATGCCACATGATCACAGCTGTTAAAAATTCACTTCAAAGATTCACTCAGGAAGATTTTTGTGAGAGGTTTGTGTCTGTTTCATGCAGGGATTTGATCATTTGTTGATATTAGTGAAGTTCATTTATATGCCACTAGCTGGGTTTCCATTAGTTTTCCGCAAGATAAAAGCAATATTTCAACAATTTTGACAAAGTATACTCGGAGGTGTTTCCATTGAAGAGTGTTTGGCTTCTGATGCGTGATTCTAGTAAAGTCCAGTCTACCCGTCTCAAAGAGAGAGACAGAAAAAAAAAGGGGGGGGGGTACCACACAGTTTCACTCTGCAGGTGCACCTAATCATCCCAAGGCAAAGTCTTTATTTATGGCAGCGGCCACGCATAATAGATTTCTGACAGAGAATTGTACAGAATTCACCGACGAGTTGTGGATCCAGAATTTCCGGATGACCCGGGCAGCATTTAGGGTGTTTTTACACACCTCACACCTTTACTCACACCTTTCCCACAGATGTTGTGTTCATAAGTACGTACTGCAGCCCGCACCTGAGAACGAGTGGGTGTTACAGGGCTGAAACGGTAGGCAGGAGTGTGGAAGGAATTCTGTCGCTATCCAACAAATGACGAAGTTAGAAGAAGACAAACCCTTATGTCATCAACCAAGTGACTGTTCTGTTCATTTGTCTAAACAGGCAGTACTTGTCTACCTGTTTGCGGCAAAGTGAAGAACAGTGACCTTCGTTGTCCCTGATATATCACCGAGTGGTTCGGTTGGTAAGGCGAGCCTATGCCGCACGGATCTGAGGCTTCTTCAGGAGACAACAGGAGCACTGTCTGTGGTCTTGTGGTGATTAGGTCACTTCCGTTGTTGGGCATGGATCGCTTTCACATGGAAACGTACCGTACTGGAGTCCACACAGTCCATACCCAGGACTACCCTCTCAGCTGGACTCAGGTACGGTACTCGAGCACGGAATGTTTGCATCCACACTGATAAATTTAAGCGGACTTTGGGGTCAAACTGACTTGGATACGGACTCTGGTGCTCAGTGTGAAAGTGCCCTTAATGAACTGTTATGTCATTGAACCTCTCGTGGCGTCAGACTTGTCATGCCTGTGACTAGTGAAAATGCACAAAATGTGTTTCCATTATGCTTTTCCGCATTACTCCTATAGTGGAACGTCTCAAAAACCGCCTCATGAGTGTAAAAACTTTTTTGCGATCTTTCACAATTATTGCGACATTTCTGTGTTTCCATTGCCAGTTTTCAATTGACATTTTGCGCATTTGTGAGGGTAATGGAAACCCAGCAACTGACTGTTTCTGTTGCCTACAACTACAACAATGGCCCCAGTAAAACTGATGGAGAGGACTAGGGTCATTTATTCCACAAATAAACATCCTTACATTTTCACTTAAGTTGGTCAGTGTCTTCTCTTCTGCTCTTCTACTGTTAGCTTAGAAATGCAGTTGGATAACATTAAAGAATGACCTCTTCCGAGCAAAACAAAGATTCCGATACAGACTTTACAAACAACAGATCAATTTCTGAGTACACTGAAGAACATTCAGCTGACTCTCTGGATATACTACATAGGGCTGTGCAATTAATCAAAATTCAATTACGATTTCGATTATTACACGCAACGATTACAAAAATTATGTAATCGAGAAAAAACGATTACTAATTTTGAGTTGTTTTAATTCACGCGCACGCAAGCTACCATGAGCTGCTCTGCCCTGCCCCCCTCTAAGCTACAGCTGCCTGCTAGCCGGCAGGTCCACCCCAAGAGGAAAGTTGTACCTAACGGTCTGGAAAAATAGCAGGAGAATCACAGCAGAAGTGCTTGGTAAACAAAAAAGGCAAGTCAAATTCAATTGTATGGAATCACTTTGGGTTTGATGAAGAGCAAAAACCCATTACATGCAAAAAGTGTTTCGTAGTTGTGTCCGCATCGACCGGTAACACAGCAAACCTTTGTAACCATCTGAAGTTTAACCACCGCCACCTTTATCATAATCTTATGAAAAACTAAAACACATAAAAACAACTCCGTCTACAGCTTCGTCCGCAATGCAATCTTCAGTCTCCGAATCTCTTTACGCTGCAACTCCCGTATTAACCTAACCCGAACCCGTATAACCCTAACGTGTGACTTCTGTAGATGGCTGATGTATACAGAAGGCCTGAACTGAAACCTCACGGCACGCCACTGAATTTACTATGTTTCATACTACATTGAACATACTGGAATTTAAAATTTGCACTTTACGTGAGGTTTTTTTTTTTTTATTGCTACAGTTCTAAGGCAAGTCTAGAGCAGTTTAATTACAGTGCACTATTTGTTTACAGAAGGAAACATAATTGAATTTACAGTACACTTATTTGCATTCAAAGATTTTTTTGTTTTGTACAAAAGTGAACATACATTGTTTTAATGGTTAAAAGCTTTATTTATATTTAAAGAGTATATCTTACATTGTTTTGCAAGAAAAAAAATAAACAACTTTAAGGTTAACAAATAATTGTTTTTAATAATCGTGATTTCAATTATTGCTAAAATAATCGCGATTATTTTTTTTTTCTATAATCGAGCAGCCCTAATACTACACAGGAAATATTTCCCTGGGCAAGCTTGTAGGAACAGAGGTTGTTCAGTAGTAGACACTAATAAATCCAGCTCTGAATGCACTTGTTGAATATAAAAATTTAGTATTTGGTCCGAAGTAGGGGACGTTTGAGTGTGTCTTCCAACACCAATCAAAAATTAAACATACACCTTTAGCCTAAAACTACATCAGTCCTACAGAATTCAAACATATGCACATTCCTAAAGGAGACACAGAGAGATTGCTAGGTAGAAATATTTGGCAATTTGGGCTGTCTACCTCATGTCTTCTGTCTGGAGGAGAGAGCGGAGTGACCTATGGTCTCACCTCCCAACAGATAACAATAATGAAGCATGTGAAAATCTTTTACTGTAACATTTTGATTTTCCAGCAGAGATGGACTCTTATTATTCTCACAAAATACACTTTTTGTGTATTTTCTGGTTGGATTCAAGTATAAACTGCAGAACTAGGTCTTAAACACCTAATAAGAATTCACACTCATGGATCTATCTGTCAAAATAAAACCTACTCCATGTTTACACTGATTGACCTACATAGGATTGTATAATTGTATTCTTTAATGTAAAAGTACTATTTGTTGTCTGTTTTGTTCTTTGTTGAAATTGTTTTATGTTGTTTTTATACATTCCTATCACTTAGGTTATTGACTTCATATCCTTTCACATACAAAGGTGTGTGGTATACATGTAACTTCAGACTGGAAAAAAACTCAGTAAAATAAGTTGGGAAGAAAAAAATAAAATTAAACCTACTGGAATCTATGTCTAAAGCTGTATTTCTAATAACACAGTTTATGCAATAAGATGTACTACAAGGAATGGATTTCAGGAAGCTTTTTTAAGATGCCGTGCAGGATATTCCAGTCAGTCATTGTATCTAGAGGAAACAAAGCTCTATTTTGTGACTGAAAATCACAGTCAAACTGAGCCCCCTCCCACCCTTCCATCCTCAGCTGATCTTTGCCCTTTTAGGTTGAAACACAGGAGCCATTTGTTGCTTTACAGCTCTCTGTATTGCACTGAAAAACAAATCAAGCATATTTTCTTACCAATTAATGTAATATCTGGGTTCCTCTTCTTTGCTTCTTTCATTAGCCACCACTCATATCCTCTGAAGTAGTTCTCATCATTCTCATAATGCATGTGGGAGGGCTCTGTTCCATCTGGAAGATAAGATAAGATAAGATAAGATAAGATAAGATAAGATAAGATAAGATAAGATAAGATAAGATAAGATAAGATATACTTTATTGTCTCCTGTGGGAAATTCACTGTGGGCAATAGGGCGAGGTCAAAGCTGTCATGGATGGACAGCCCGCTACTTTTTGATTCATAACTTTTGAACCAGACAAGTTTAAGACAAATATTACACATAATTGGAAAGGTCTAAATGTCATCTTAAACATACTCAAAGGGCAATATTTAGTTTCAAACATTTTTAAATGAAAAATATCAAAAACTACTGCGTCGCAGATCTACAAAAAATTTACGTCTATTTTTTGCAAGAATTACAAAGTTCTCCAAAGTGAAATTCCTCTGACATTTTCATCCTAAAATGTATTCAGTGTAAACCTTAAACCCTCTATTTTACGACCTAATTATTGGTTAGAGGAAAAAAATATTTTATCAAACCTAAATAGCAAGCGTTTTGACAAATGGCAGCGTCACAGATGGACAACAAAAGTAAATATCAAACTAAACATTTTTTATTTCAATTATCAATATCAAATAACTTTTTATTTTTACAATATTTACAACATACAAATAATATTAGCATTGTATTCAAAAGTTTTTTACGTAAATATATGTATTTATTCATTTTAAACACTGTGTTTAGAATATGACAAAAATAAAATAATAGTCACATATCAATGTATTTGAAATAAATTTGGTTTATTTATGAGAATTTATAAAATGAACCCAGATTGACTGCAAAAAAGTGTCACTTTTCAAACATTCACACTCACAAAACTCCTCAATTTTTTTTTTTCCACAATTTTTTTTTGTCATTTCAAAATAAATTTTCCTGAAAATATGAGTAATTACCTACCCTAAAATATAAGTTTGGTGTAGATTATTGTAATTCAATTTTTTTTGACCAGAAGTTAACCTTCCCTTGACTTCGCCCAATAGTGCAAGGGGGCAGTACAAAACCAAAAGACATCACAGTACAGACACATGACAACAATAAATAACATGAACCATACTATGACATCCTGAAGCATGGGACAGTCTACAGCACCAATAAATAAGTAAATAAGACTACAGCACAACCTTAAATCCATACTAAAATATGTAAGAACATCACAAGAATTAGGAGCCAATGTGATTAAAAATATTATAAATAAAAGATGAGACACTATCATCAATAAATAAGGATAAAATGTAGTAGATATGGTGTCTACACTAGTGTGGAAAATAAGATGGTTTTGTTTGTTGTCCTATTAGCATGACACTCATGCTAACCAGGCTAAAGTTATGGAAGTCAGGTGGGGCTTTGCTAAATGTTACAGAGCATTTATCACCACTTTATCATTCAAATGAAAGGACCACAGCAGTACTAGTTCATAAAAACATGTTCTAGTTCCATTAAATGTCACTCACCAGTAGTTTGTGCATCCCCTCCAATCTCTACTTTCAGTATGTGCAAAGAAGCTCCAAAGTTTGGCTAAAAACAACAGGAAAACAATATTTATAATAACTATACCAGTGGTTTATGTTACAGTTCTGAATGAATGACTCAAATTCATATCATCATTATACCTTAAACAGGTAGTCTAAAATCTGGCTGCGATATGGCTCTGCATAATTGACCAATAAACGAGTGGTCGCCTAAAGAAAGCAGAAAAAAAAAACATATAAACATGTGAATAATGTTTTTTTCTTTTCTAAACAACTTTATTAACAACATTTGAGGATACAGTACAACATTTAGAAGAAACATCAAGATGTCAAAAGAGAAAAAGCATTTGAACATATAAGTTTAAGAAAATAATGCATAGATTTAAAAAAAAAAAAAAAAAAAAAAAAAAAAAAAAGGTATAAAATATAAATAATACAGGGTGGGGAAGCAAAATTTACAATGAACATTTAGTTGTTTTTTCTCAGCAGGCACTACGTCAATTGTTTTGAAACCAAACATATATTGATGTCATAATCATACCTAACACTATTATCCATACCTTTTCAGAAACTTTTGCCCATATGAGTAATCAGGAAAGCAAACGTCGAAGAGTGTGTGATTTGCTGAATGCACTCGTCACACCAAAGGAGATTTCAAAAATAGTTGGAGTGTCCATAAAGACTGTTTATAATCGAAAGAAGAGAATGACTATGAGCAAAACTATTAGGAGAAAGTCTGGAAGATACTATTAAAGAAGAATGGGAGAAGTTGTCACCAGAATATTTGAGGAACACTTGCGCAAGTTTCAGGAAGCATGTGAAGGCAGTTATTGAGAAAGGAGGACACAGAATAAAAACATTTTCTTTTATGTAAATTTTCTTGTGGCAAATAAATTCTCATGACTTTCAATAAACTAATTGGTCATACACTGTCTTTCAATCCCTGCCTCAAAATATTGTAAATTTTGCTTCCCCACCCTGTAGTAATAAAAAAAAAAAAAATAAATAAATAAAATAAATGAATAAATAAATAATAAATCTGACAAAAAATAAATAAATAAATGCAACAGAGAGTTCAGTCAGTATTGAAAAACTGTTTATAAATAGCCAATGTGTTATTGCTTTTTTTTTTTTTTTTTTATTATAAATGAATTCTAAAGATTTAATATAATTTTCAAATTCTAATAGAAAGATTTTAAAATTTGGGTGTGTTTTACTATATTTGTTTTTATGTATATGTAATTTTCCAAATAGTATGAATAAATTTACAATAAATTCTAGATTGTTAGTATCATGTTCAAAATAAGAAATTACATTTTGGGATGTTATATTTATTTTATTGTTACTTTTAGATATGATATAATGATCAATTTTGAACCAAAAATTAGAAGAATGTTCACATAAAAAGAATAAGTGTATGTGAATAATGTTCACAGTGGGAGAAGTTAGCTAAGTTGACATCAGACTTCACCAGGAAGTGGAGGAAAACTCACCCCTCCGCCGCTCAAACCTCCAATTCCGTCAAACACTCGGCCCAAGCCTATTTTATCATCGAGTACATAAGACTGAGACGTAGAAGTATCTAAAAACAAACTCAGGAGTAGAAGAATAAAAACGGTCTCTCTGTGCTCCATCCCGGTCAAACACACTCTGTCTGCTGTGAAAGCCGAGTGCGTCACGTGACGCACGGTCACGTGGTTCATGCGGAAATCCCACGATATTTTCAAAGATGAGAAGACAATCTATTTCTTTTCTTTTTCTTTTTCTTTTTTTTTTTCTTTTTTCTTTTTTTTTTTTTTTAAATATTGGCACAAAGCAGATTTACAGAACAAGAATGGGATAAACATTACAAAAGAGAAATATAGAAATACATTTGAGACATGGTGGAATGATTAAACACAACTATTACAACTATCAGAAACAAAAAACAAAACTAATAATAATAATAATAATAATAATAATAATAATAATAATAACAACAACACCGGTCAACAACAAATTTATTGTTTAAGTTTTTGAGCTGCTTTTGGATAATTTTGGTGTGCTGAATCCAAAAATCACATTAATTTTGCTCAATCAGGCCAACTTTCTGAACTATGCTACATATTGGCTTTTTAACATTTTTGCTTACATTTATGGGCATTTTCACATCATATGATACAAAATTCTTTTATATTTCTTGCAATAAACGAGTTCTGAAGATTTTACTTTTGCCAATTTATGATTAATGTTTTTTTTAATATTACAGGTGAATGAAATGGCTTCGACTAGAAGATCTTGCAAAAATAAGCCTGACGTATTCTGCTACATCTGCGGTGAATACACCATTGTACCTAACAGGAATCAAGTCACAAGTTTCATAAAGTGTGCTTACCAATCTTATTTTGGTATTAAACTTGGTGACCAAGATAAAGTTTGGGCGCCACACATGGTATGCAAGTCATGCACTGAGTATCTGCGTCAGTGGACCAAAGGCAAGAAGAGTTCTCTGAAGTTTAATAAATACATCCTGTTAGAAAATGATTTTTTTCTCTCTTAAAACCTATTTTGATTGAGAACTATACAAAAAATCAACTGATAAAGTAACAAAAATATAATCAATTTTGTGAGAAGATCAGATTTTTCAAAATCAAATTAGCAAAAAAAAACCTGACCTGATTGAGAAAAACAGATGTCATTTTTGGATTTAGCGGCGCAAAATGGTCCTAATTCAGTTGAAAAAACCTAGACAACTTGCAAAAAACATTTTTTGTAACCCAGTGTAATAATAATAATAATAATAATAATAATAATAATAATAATAATAATAATTTTTAGACATTTGAGGTGTAATGAAAATATTGAAGCAGAAAGAAAAATAAATAACTTAATCAGACTGGACAACAGAGCACAAAGGACTAGGCAAAATATAATTAAAACAGCAAGGATTTAGATAAACTAAAATAAAGTTTTCTGGCTTTTTTTGACATATTTTCAATATACTTAAGGGATTTGTAATACTTAATAAAATCATATAAAAACAAGTTAAAGGATTTTTCGTATTTTTCCACTTACAAGAATGAATATGATATTTTCCCAAAATAATAGTAAGGTTAACTATGTCTTTGACATTAACTTCTAATGAATCCATAAAATAAATAATATCACATAAAGAAAAAAATGGAATATTTTCAATTTTTAAGGACAACCAATCGTGAATATCAGCCCAAAAAGAAATGCTGCGTGAACAATTAAAAAACAAATGAAGACAGTCTATTTCAGTGGGCTCCATGCACAGCCTCAGTACTTCCTGAACTTCAGGTGGGTCCTTTATTTCCTGTCTCTCACTATTGGACACACTGATTAATCCAGGTGTGTCTGCTGCTTCTTGTTGTGACTACTGATTAATTAGACACACCTGGATTAATCAGTGTGTCCAATAGTGAAAGACAGGAAATAAAGGACCCACCTGAAGTTCAGGAAGTAGTGAGGCTGTGCATAGAGCCCATTGTATCTTGCCTTAGTCCTCTGTGCTCTATTGTCCAGTCAGATTTATTTATTTTATGTTCTTATCCTGGTTTTTATCCCGGATTGTTTTTATCTTTTCTGGTTTTTATTGTGTTTTATTGCATCTTGTTTTTATTTATTTGATCTTATCTATTTTATTCTTTTACTTATCCATGCTGCTACACCGATGAATGGTGGAACACTGAGCACTTTTTGTCCTGTCTTTTTGTCCTGTCTGTAAGCATGATCAAGTCTCTGTCTTGCATGTTCAATGTATGTGTTGTTGTAATGCCAAGGCAATCACCTAGACTGCAAAACAAATCTACCTACGGGTATAAATAAAGTAACCTTGACCTTATTTTTCTTTCTGTTTCAACATGTTCATTGCATTTCAAATGTCTTAATTTTTTTTTTTGTTTATTTTGTTTCAGATAGTTGTAATAGTTGTGTTTAACCGTTCCACCATGTCTCCAAATGTATTTCTATACTGAACAACAAAAGAAACGCAAGTATGTTTCGGTATTGGTTTATATGGGAGTTTTATTATGAATATTGGTTTCATATGAGATATTTATATCCAGCTGTGAAATTTACAGTGGCAGTACATTGAATTGTGTCCATGAGCACTGAGTTGACGGTCACGGAGATGGGCCAAGCGAATATGGCGATCCTGATTACGGGTGGTCACACGTGGTCTTCCGGATCTTGCTCTGTCCCGAGTGGTCCCTGTGTCACGGAATCGTGTCCTCAGCCTACTGATGGTGGACTCGTGCACTTGCAGACGTCTGGCAACGTTGCGAGCCGTTAAACCAGCATCAAGCATACCAATGGCGCGTTCTCTCAGATTATCGTTAAGGCGAGGCATCGTGGTAATGCAGTAACTTTTGAATCTTACCATTTCTTTTTATAGCCCCCGGATAAACAAAGGGAATTGCCACTCCCATTTGTTGCTCCCACTACCATATCACTCAAAACCTACCGCACCTCCGATACTTTGTACACGTGCTCAACACCACTCGTGGTCGTGTTTGCCTGCAAACACACGCTCCAATGGTTACAACTCACTTATTTTAATGTGTATCTCAGCTGACAGCTCAACAGGACAGCTGAACTCTTGCCTAAATTAACGACCAAAACTTGCGTTTCTTTTGTTGTTCAGTATATATTTCTCTTCTGTAATATTTTTCCCATTCTTGTTATGTAAATTTGCTTTGTGCCAATAAAAAAAAAGACAAAGAAAGAAAATGAATTCATGAAAAAAAAAACTACTGTTGACATGTAATTTGTCTCCCCCTACTTCCCCCCTTCTCCCCCAGTTTCTATCTTTATCGCTCTCTCTTTTTCTCTTCAACCCCAACTGGTCAAGGCAGATGTCCATCCTCCAGGAGTCTGGGTCTGCTCCAGGTTTCTGCTGTTAAAGGGAAGTTTTTCCTCACCACTGTCACCAGTCACAAGTGTTTACTCCTGGAGGATTCTGTTGGGTTTCTGTAAACTGACTTAGAGTCTGGTTTTGACCAACTCTGTATGTAAAGTGTCATGAGATCATTTTTGTCATGATTTGGTGCTATATAAATAAAATTTGATTGATTGATTGATTTGATTGTTTTTCCCCTGTAAGTTGCTTTGGGAAAAAAAGTGTCTGCCAATTGCATAAATGTAAAATGTAATTTTATGGGATGTGTGAATAATATAGTTACTTTTATTTGTAATATATTTTTTATTTTCTTGAAAAAAAAACCCAAAACAAAACTTTATATCCATGGTTGTAAATGTTCTGGATTTAATTGAACCAATATCTACCTAGTGGCAACTTTTAACCATAGTTTTTTCTGTTAAACATGCTGACCATAATTTTATTTTCACACCAAGCAAGGATATATAAACAGTTCTGTCTTTGACCTGTATGATAGGCTACATCATAGTTCACAGCTGTCATAATCAAAGTCACACTTAATTCAATACATTTCTGTTTACATCCAATGCCTGGATACTACAGGGTGTCCCATAAGTCTCCATACATAGGAGACATAATACATTCCATACCTATATGGTTCTAACATGTATTTCTTTATATTTCAGATAACCCAAAGAATGCATTTGAATAAAGAGCAACGAATTGAAATCATCCTGATGGCCGGTTCAGCAAGCAGTCGTATGGTTGCAAGCGCATTTAACAGAAAACATGGGACGAGTATCACACATGACACTGTGGCAAAACTTACTGTCAAGTTAAAAAAAACAGGAAGTGTTTTGGATAATTTTTTTCCCGACAAAATGGCAGTCATATAGAGCATATTATATAAATAAAAATGGTTTATGTCAAGAAACGTTTATTTTTCCTATGTATGGAGACTTATGGGACACCCTGTATTTGTGGCCCTGACTATGATGTTTCTGAGTTGCAATAAATGAAACAGCCATCGAGTGTCACCATTGTCCACATAATCTAATGCACGACTTCTACCTCTGATGTAGAATGGAAATAATAAAGGCAAAGTGTTGTAGTCACTGAGAAATGCATTTGTAATTGTAACTTATGCCACTGAAATTATTATTTTTTTTACAAAAAAGCACAGATTGCTCTTAAGATCTTCTGTGAAGTGGTCATACCTATTACATATTGTTGTTTTTTTTTATTCAGATGGCAAATACATGGTGTTTTAACTGGCTAGAGCACAGGTCTAAACATGTGGCCCGGGGGCCAAATCCAGCCCGCCAAAGGGCCCAGTCCGGCCCTTGGGACGAATTTTTGAAATGCAAAAATTACGCTGAAGATATTAATAATCCTTCTAGTTCAGGTTCCACATTCAGACCAATTCAGTCTCCAGTGGGTCAGAACCAGTAAAATACGATCATAATAACATAAAAATAATGACAACTCCAAATGTTTCTCTTTGTAAATGTAAATATTTTCATGTATTTACACTAAAACAAAGTATAATTTTGCAAAAAATGCAAATAACCTGAAATGTCTTAAGAGAAATAAGTACAATTTTACCAATAGTCTGCCTGTTATTAAATGTTTTGTGTATTTGTAGATCCACTGTGATCTGTACGTTATAATTTACATGTGGAAATGATAAACTGAGGCAGAATATTGTTAAAATTACACTTATTTTTTTCAGTTTGTTCATGTGATTCACATGTTTTGAAAGGATAGTTTGTAGATGTAAACATTTTCATAATGTAAATTTACTTTTTTCGCTCTAAAACATCGAGAAAAGTTTGGAGTTGACATTATTTACATATTATTATGTTATTATTTTACTGGTCCGGCCCACTGCAGATCAAATTTAGCTGCATCTGGCCCCTCAGCTAAAATGAGTTTGACACCCCTGGGCTAGAGTATGACTAAGTTTAAACAAATTGCCAAATTTACCATTTTTCCATGTACTTCGTTGCCATAATTATAAATAATAAATATTTTTCAGTTTAAGAGGTTGTATGAGGAGAGAATAGAGAAGCTTTATAACAGCATGTAATGAAATAATTTTACTTATTTTCTTTTCATTGACTGTCATGTAAACTGTTTACTGTAATAGTTGTAACAGCAACTTATCTGATGTAAGCAGATGTTTCAAGAAAGGGACAGGTATTATACGTTTTCTTCATCCTTCTCCTTTCCAATTATTTACATCGGAATGAATAAATAAAACAAAATTAAATTAAATAATACATCAATCAGTGGTCAGGTGAAGAGGTCATGAGGCAAAATATCATTATAATGTATCAAACACAGTACCATCAATAAATGTATGAACATGTCAGGGTGTCCCTTAATCCACACACACAACTTTATTAAATTATTTATATAACTAGCCTGATGGGAAGTGCATACCAATAGATTAAACAAAATAAAAAATTCAACAATGTCAGGGAAGCTGTAAAATATAGCAGTGACCATACATAAAGTGCTTTACACAGGTTATTTGTGTTAAAGAAATGCTTTGACAGTGTGCGTTATCCCTTTTGTTTTTAACACAACAATTCCTCCACATCTAAAGCTCCCTAGAGAATACTTCAGCCACATCACACACCTTAGGATGAACTGTGATGTGACTCTAAGCCCGGCCTTTATCTCCCACATCAGTGCTGGATGTCCCTAAGGCTGTGAGCTTCTGAAAACAGAAGAGTGGAGGCTGTTGAAGCGGTATATTGCAGTATTTTACAATCAGTTCCACAACAAGTAAGTTTAGTGTGTAAAACTCTTAACCCATAAAGACCCAAACAGCCACTGGTGACCACAAACATCTGCTGATCTAAACTGTTTAATACCTGTTGATCCACTAATTCTATCAATTCATGTAAATAACTGGTGTAAAATACAGTTTGTCATGTTTTCACGGTCATCAGATATGACTCATTTGGACATTCAGAGGCTCTGTGGTTACCATGGAAACACTGTCATCTTCTACAACATTGATTCACTACTAAAGCCCATTGAGCTGGATCAATGACAGTGAATGGAGACACTTAGTTTATGTTCAGTTATTTATATATTTTACTGAAAAAGTCCCTTTTTCTTCAGTTTTCTCTGTTTTGATATAAAAACCTTTGAATTTACTCTCAGCTTTTATAAACATATACATGATCCATGGATTAAATATTAGAAAACAGATACTTTACACTGAAAAAACTCAAAATAAAGAGGATAATATTACAATAAATAGCGATAAACACTTAAGAAAGTTTAAATATAGAGAAAACTTCATTTGGGAACTTCCACAAAAATACCATTGGGTCATTATGGGTTAACACTAAATGCCATGTAACACATTTGGCATCAAAATCTTAAAGAAAGAAAGAGCATTTAAAGCATTATGACATTAAAACATATAATTCATCAAGGTGAAGTCATAGTTGTGGTTTTAAATAAAATTGTTATGATTCATCAGAACAAAAAACTTGCAAACCTTTTTTTGGAAAAACTGACAGAAATGGTGAAGTGCAGAATAAAACAGCAGTTTTATAATGTTATTCATGCATCATTCTAAATGGAAATATATGATAACCAGTTATTTTCGTAACATTTTCATTGGAAAGAATTTTGATGACATTTAGAAGCATTGCTTTACTTTCTGTTCTGTCCTTATTATGTTTACTTGTGTATGCATTAAGGAAAGGTTTTAAAGCATTCTATGAATAAATATCTGCAACAACACAAATACATATGGGTCAAAAGTGCACATTTGTTATTGCATATATGATAACAAATATCTGTAGGTTTTATATCCCATATTGTGAGGCCATATTTGTGAGCGATCAGCTGTTACATTTAACACTGGAAAAAAAATCCAAATCTTACCAAGTGTATTTTTCTCATTTCTTGTCAAAATATCTCATCACACTTATAATAAGACATAATCACTTAAAGAGTAACTTTTCAGTGAGATATAAGAACTTATTTTTAGACAATAGATCTTGAAAATCTAATTCCAAGAAATCTTACCAAGACAAGTTTCACTTGTTCCACTGGCAGATTTTTTTGCTTGACTTTAGCAAAAAAAAATCTTGAATTAAGCAAAAAACATTTGCCAATATGTAAGTTGTAACGCACATGAGTAAATGAGAAACTGAGGCATAATATTGTTAAAATTGCACTTATTTTTCTTAAGACATTTCAAGTTGTTCATAGTATTTACGTTTTTAAGGAAACTTTGTAGCTCATAATGTAACTTTTACTTAAATGTTCCTTTTTTCATTGTTATTATTTTACTGGTCTGGCCCACTTGAGATCACATTGAGCTGAGTCTGTGCAATTACATGACAACTTTTATTCTTGGTTTAAAGTGATTAAAGATTAGATCCTATTTCAGATGCCCATGTAAACACCTTATTCCAGTTGAAAAAGAAAAGTTCGGATTGAATTTAAACCAATTACAGTCACTGGTTTAATCCACTTTTGATTATTAATTATTCCTGGGACATGTAAACCCTTTATTCCGTTTGGACTTTATTCCTTCCATTCTGCACATGCTCGTTGTCTTGTCCTGTGGCGATGACGCACACATTCTGCACTGGCGGAAGAATATGCAATGCAGTCTAGTCTTACCAAACCGTTCCAGTGGGCTATTCTGATGGGATCTACCAGCCTCTAAAACCCTGAAGGAAGAGTTCACCACTTGTTTTTGATTCATTCATTTGTCATGCACTAATGAGTTCGATAAGTGGGCAAATCAGTTTGCACTGCAGTCCACCGACTGCCTTGTTCTCGCAGCCCTTCCGTTAGCTTAGCCTAGCCTAGCTTAGCATAATCGCTTCATTCCTATGGTCAGACTTGGCCAGGCTTTTATAGGTGATCCATAGTATTTAATGAGTGATTTTGTGAAATTCACTTCTCCCTAATCATTCCTTTAGTCCGGTGGGGTCAATATGATCACAAACTGAGGCTCAAATCATGGCGATGTGACTTAGTGCACTAGTAAAATCTTGGGAAATAAAAACTAATGCAAAGCTAAAACGGTAAAGCAAAGCTAATTTAGCGCATGCATCCCTTCCAACAAATAGATTTTACAACTTCCGTCAACACAACAGTCCCAAGATTGTATGAGTGCAGTAAGTTGCAGATCTAAAGAAATAATTAGGGAGAATCGGATTTCACAAAATCACTTACAAAAGACAACAAATCACCTTTAAAAACTGGCTACATGCGACCATGGAAATGCAGTGACTATGCTAAGCTAAGCTAACAGAAGGGCTGCGAGAACCGAATAAACGTTTCTCCTGTAAACCTTTATTCGGGTTTAACATTTCCATGTAAACAGAAGAGAAACTACTTTAGTTCTGGATTAATTTCTTCTGGAAAAATAAATTGGATTCAAAAAACATCATGTAACCGTACCCAATGTGGCCCTAACACCCCTGGGCTAGACCAAAGCAATGTAGTCCTACAGTTGGGTTGTCATTGAAGAACACATTTACCACCTTTGACTGTCCTGTGTCTCCCGGACAAGCCCATCTCTCTCTCAACCTCAGCTCTCAGCTCGTCCTTCTGCTGCTTCTCCTCTGCTTTCTGTGCCTTTAACAGCATTTTTTTCTCTTTCTTCGAAGCCTTCTCTGCTCTTTTAAACATCTTTTTTGTGTAGTGCCCTCCACCATTTTCTTGAACCATTCTCTCAACTTTCTCCAGGAGCTCATCGGTCTGTCGAGGTTCACTCACTCGATTGTTGAAGACGTGATATCTGCCGTGGCAAAGGTCAATGAGGCCCATGAGCTCTTCACTCTTTGAAATAAAACCCTCAATTGTTTGCTTCTTCAGCTTATCCCCATGTGTGAACAACACTATTGAGTATTTCACGGCCTCCTCACCAAATGTGCTTTGAATCATCCTCAGCGTTTCCTTCTCCTCCTTGGTGAATCGACCCAACCTCAGAACCACCAGGAAGGCATGAGGACCAGGAGCAGATAAAGACATGCACGTCTTTATTTTCTTTAACACTTCATCTTCAGGGAAATTGGTGTCGAACAGCCCCGGAGTATCGACGACAGCCACCTTTCGACCCCTGACCTCTCCCTCAGCTCTCTGGCATTGAAGTGTCCAGGAAGAGGAAGACAGTTCCGACTGAAACTCCTCCCTTCCCAGGATGGTGTTTCCCGCACCACTTTTCCCTGCTCCTGTCTTCCCGACAAGTATGAGTCGTAGCCCATCACTCTTCTTCTGCTTACGTGATCCTGTAGAAATAGAACAACTTAGTTTTCATATTTCTGCATAAAACCTCTGTGTGAAATATTCAACCATATCGCACGTTTGGGGCTTTTTATTGATTAACCCATAAAGACCCAAACATCTATCGACCTAAACCATCTACTGACGTAAATGTTTAATACCTGCTGATCCATTAATCCAGTGTTTGTCCAACCTTGGGGGCGGGACCCCACGTGGGGTCACCTTGGATTCAAATAGTAATTGATTAAAATAAAAACTTACTAATAATAATCCCAATCCATAAAAGACATGACAAACTGTGAGGCTGAAACTGAAGCACTGTGGTTCTGTTTATCTTTCATATGTTCACTGTGATCAGTTTCAGATGCTGCAGCTCTTTCATAATTCATAGTTTGAGTTCTTGTTTATTCAGTATTAATTGTCAGCCTTGTAAATCCAAGCTGGACTGACTGTACATATCCTGACCAAGGAAAATAAAATTCTCACTTTGTGCAGTAATCTTCGCGTTTATTTGCAACATAGAATAGAAAACTATTACATGATCAACTAGAAAAGCACTCGGAGAGCGCAGACCTCCGCCAAGGCAAATCGGTGCCCCCCCCCGCTCGATCACCACCAAAATTTAATCATTTGTTCCTTGTGCCAGTATCAACATTTCGTGAAATTTTCATCCAAATCTGTCCATAACTTTTTGAGTTATCTTGCACACAGTAAGAGAGACAGACAGATGGACAAACAGACAGACAAACCAGCGCTGGCAAAAACATAAGCTCCTTGGCGGAGGTAAAAAAACAAATTAATTTTAGCAAAAAAAAAAAAAAAAAAAAAAGTCTCAGGTTGCCAGAAACTTGTGATGTTAAAATGGGGAACCACTGCACTATTCCAATCAACAGATGTCAACAGTTGGGACATTCAGAGGCTCCGTAGTGAATGCGGAAACACTGTCATCTTCTACAACATTGATTCACCAGTAAAACCAGTGGAGTTCAATCAATGACAGTGGATGGAGACACTGAGTTTATGTTAACTCTTTATAGTTCACTCACAGAAATACTCTGAAATTCAAAATTTCAACCTTAGTGTGTTACAGGGGGACATAATAAGACCTTATTACTTTTGCGAAATTTAGAGAAAAAAACTTTAATGTCATGTAGAAAATCAAGGTCAATGAAGTTACCATATTTGGTTCCTTGGCCATAAGCGGCAAAAACATATGTAATGTGAAAGGAACACGTATTTTAGAACATTAGAACATCCCTTTAAGAGCATTACAACAACGTAAGTGCTGATCCAGACCCCTGTCCACATCCACATTATCCCTTTGAACATCATTCCTTACATTAGTACCATTACTTCATGGTACCTAACAAAGCAGGTCCACTCACTGTTCATGCAGAGGTGGACCTTACAGACCCTGTAGACCACATTGGATCTGAGATTGTTGACTCACTGTCCTCACTGGAACTGTTGCTGTTACTGTCTTGTAATGTGTGTGGAAATTACCAAAAATAGTCACTTGGCTGATAAAGGATTAATGATAGATTTTGCGGAAAACGTCAAATTTTGTTCAGTTTTCTCTGTATTGATGTAATAACCTTTAAATTTACTTTGAGTTTTCATGAACATCTAAATTAAATATAGGAAATTAAATATAGAAAAATACATGATTTACAGTGAAACATGCAAAATACAGAGTATAATATTATAATTAATGGTGGCAAGTCACGTAACAAAGACTAAATAGAGAGAAAAATTAATTTGGGAACTGACACAAAAGTAGCACTGGGTCTTTATTGATTAAACACCAGAGTGCCCCTTCCAAAATACTGAGCAGTTTACTCTAGGCAGATCTTCTGGCAGAATTTTTTTTTTTTTTTTTTTTTTTTTTACAGCCATTTTACATGAAGTTGTATTGCTGTTCTTTTAGTTCTTGCTTAACTGATAACCTAATAGAACCTTAATGGTAAAAGGAAATTAATTCACCTAGTCTAAGAGCCAATGTGCAAGAATGAGGGTGAAATATGAGGATCTATTAACAGTAATGGAATTAATTTTTTTTTTAGATGAAATTAACATGGTGATGAAAATGTTTTGTGACCATAAAAACATAGAATAGCAATTTATCTACAGTGGGAGTAGACAGAAGTTTACAGGGTTTACAGTGGCAGCCAGAGACAAGAAGAAGTACTGTCACCCATTATGTTTGAGTGTAGATTCAAGGGAATTTTATTTATACAGCACATTTCATACACATAAGCAATTAAAAGGATCCTTTAGAGCAAAATAAAAACTAAACATAAGTGGTTAAATGAGAAAAGATCAAAACACACACAAATATAATGAAGAGAATCTACAGAGTACTTCAAATCTTAATAAAAACATATATATTAAACCAATTTATAGAATATACACCACTCCAGATTTACATACTAATAGACTTACAGTACAATAAGAATAAAATGCACATTATGGAGTTCATTCATAGGCACAAAAAAGAAACATTTTCCACCTGGATTTTAACCTATGCGGACCCAAACAGCCACTGGCAAACAAAAACATCTACTGATCTAAACTGTTTAATCCTTGTTCATCCACTAATCCTATCTATACATGTAAATAATTGGTGTAAAATGCAATTTGTCATCTATATGGCAATCTTGTAGGTGAAAATCATCTTGTGGCCACGCATTTTTTTTTTCTTTCTCACACGTCACCAAAAGGGGCGCCGTAGTGTACAAATATTACATGAAGATTTCTTTCTCAATTAAGAAAAAATACAGCATGATACAAGATTATCTGCTTGTGGGAATTATTGTAAAAATCCACTTTTTTTCATTATCTTATGTTGAAGTTCCATGAGATCTAGAAGATAAGACTATTAGATTATTTAAAGATGCCATGCCACACGTATTTCATTACTTTTGTGGTAATGTCTGATGTTCTACCATGAACTCTGTAACATTTTTTGTTGGTTACCAAGTTGGTTTGTGGTTACCAAGTCTTAACCCATTCTAACGTGGTATAGAATGTCTACTGGAAGACTCAGCTGGGTTTGTGCCAGTTCTCATGAATATTCAACATGCTAATCTGTTTGATTCTGATTGGGCAACAGCTAGCCAATGAGAGCCTGGCTTTTCAGCATTCTTTACCCTGCACAACAAGTAGAGGAACTGGTGGAAACAAAAATGAAACTTAACATGCTTTGAACGTCCGACTCCCAGCTTCTATGCTTCCCTTGTACGGCGGACCTTACATGGAATTTTCAGAACTTCTAACCTGTATCCACTGAACCCCCTCCACTGCTCTATGGGCCCCCCGAGAATGCTGGGCCCCATGAATTTGTCATGTTTACCCCCCTTTTACGGTGCCCCAGTTTGCTGTATATGAAAACTGTCACTGAACTAGATGAATTCTGTGGGCGTGATCTCATGAATACTAATGAGCTCAGGCATTAACACGTCACACTGACCAGCTTTTCTAATTGATCTGATTTCTCCGGTTTTGTGTAGCAGGGCACCTTTAAAAAAAAAAAATCATCAGTCTTTAAATGGATGTTGTGCAGTTCTTATTGTACGTTGCATCGATCTGAGACTTTGAGTGATATAATGGCAATGGAAGCTCCTACAGCTGCTCCAGCTGCAACGCCAACTGCCAAACCAATTGGACCTCCTGCAACTCCAAGCAGACCTCCAATGGCAGCACCACAGGCTGTCGCTACAGCAACCGCTGGAGCAGCAATGAAATCATTTGATCTTTCAGCTCGATATCGGGCTTCATTCTGGTATCTGATATGCACCTGTTGCTCCTTTCTGTAAAAGACCTTTCCTCCATATTTGGCTCTGAGTTCATCCAGCTCCTTCTGCTTCTGCGCCTCCATCTCCTGTAGGAGTCGCTCTTTCTCCTTTTCAATGGCCGCCTCTGCTTTCATGAACATCTCATTGGTGTAGAAGTGTCCGCCATTACTCATAGTCATCTTATCAATTTTATCCAGGAGTTGGCGGGTTTGTTCGGGGTCTTTCACCTCGTTGTTGAAGACGTGGTAGCGATTGTGGCACTTTCGGATTATTTCTAACAGGTCTGCACTTTCAGAAAGGTAGCCCTCAAAGCTTTGCTTCCTCAGCTGGTCTCCATGTGTGAATAAAACCAGTGTGTAGTCAGCTGCTTCTTCACCAAATGTAGTTTGAATCATGGAGACAGTGTCTTTCTCCTCCTTGGTGAACCTGCCCAGCTGAAGAACCACCAGGAAGGCGTGAGGACCGGGAGCAGACAAAGAGATGCACATCTTGATTCTTCTCAGAACCTCCTCTTGGGTGAAGTTGGTGTCAAAGAGTCCTGGGGTGTCAATGATGGCAACCTTTCGACCATCAACCTCTCCCTTGGCTTTCTGGCATTCAGATGTCATGGAGGATGGAGATAGCTCTGACTCGAAGGCTTCCCTCCCCAGGATGGTGTTTCCCGCTGCGCTCTTCCCAACTCCAGTTTTCCCGACCAGAACAATCCTCCTCTCACTCTCACTGTAACCACTGTACCCTGTCAGACAGAAATATACTGTTCATCATACAGTGTGGTGTTGTCAGGGAGACAGCTGCTGTTACAAAACTCCAAATGGGAAAAAAACATTTCTCATCTGACCGCATTCTTCAAACAGTGATGAGACGGTATCAAGTCAGTTTCAAACCAAAAGTATGTTTACACGGATGAAACACAAAACCCCGCCCTGGCATAGACAATGACAATGCACTTTTGCTTCAATCGAACAGGTTTAGCAGAAAGGTAAGACACTTCCGAGATATCAAGAGACCAACAAAGTCAACTATTTTTTTCCTTTCATATGATCTACTTTGTGTTCCCATTATTTCCTAAAGTGAAGCCAGTTGGTGCCACTAAGATTTATATTCAGGGTCATTTCTAAAGGTGTGGATTGCATATTGGATTCATAAGTACCTTCCTGAATTCTCATCTTTGCAAAGGGAGGAGTTGAGGTAAGGACATAAGCAGCTGGGTCTTTTCATGAAACTGGGTTCATTTTGGTACGTGGCACTTTTCCAGCTTTTTAGACCCAATAATAAAAGAGAAATGTAGACATATTTCCCCTCAGGATGTACCTAATGATGACCTCAGATAAATGCAAAGAAATTTTGCTCTTGCTCTGAGCCATTCCAAAATTAACGAATTTTTAATAAAATATTGATTCCAAAAATAGGAACCCAGAAAAGCTACCTAGGTGTCAATGCATTTTATCTTGAAAACATCACATGAAATGGTCTTATATACTGCTATAAATAAAGACACTGTGTTAAATTTGACGATCCTAGTGGTTTTTGTAATCCAGACGTGCAGGTTTTTCATGAATCTCAGTCTCATTCCAGGTTTCATGTGCAACCCATCATGTCCACTCACATTACATGCGGAACCTGCTCATTTAAATACATATAAATCACAAGTGATTTTGCAAAAGTGGCCATTTTTGTGAAACATTCTCCCATGCATATTTACTTAAATCCCCAAAATGTACCATTGAGGGAATAAAAACATATTCGAAAAAACAGTCGTGCGTAATTTTCGTGTCCTTTTCAACCACATTACATGCAGATTTTTGAATGCACGTGTCAAATAAAAATGTGTTATATCTATAAAATTGTTTTTCTTTTATCTCAGTAAATATTTATTTTTAAAATAAACTTGCTTCATAACATTAGTCTACATCTGGTTTGAACTTTTAGCCCCCATGTCCTGTTTTTAGGAACCAGTTTCATAGAAGCACCCAGCTACATCCTTTCATCAGAGACATTATTTTAGAGACATTTAAATAAAATGCATGGAATAGCTGCATCAACTGCCCTCATCGTAAGTACTGATTATCGTTTAATTCATCTGTTTCATAGTGTGGTTTAATGTGTCAGCAGATGATGTAGAAACACAGAAATGTACGATTGAAGATTTGATCATTTTAGTAACCTAATGCAAATTTAAATTGAGTAAAACTGTTTTTTCTTGTGTTCCTGCTGTGGTTTGTATGATTCAGACATGTATCACATGTATCATTACAAAAACATCTGAGGGAATTGATTTTTCATACAGCCTTATGCCGATAAGAAGCTAAATGAGTGACTATTGTGTGGAGAAAGGGGGGATTCAATAAGCTGACACTTCCTCCTACTCCTTTTCGAATGTGTTAATGAAGTCATTATACATTGTTATAAGTTCTTGAAATCTGTTTTATTTCTAGGAACTAAAGTAGGATTAGGTTTAGGGTTAGAGTTACCTGTGGATCACCACCCAGCCTTACCGGTCCTCAATTATATCTCAAAATCTCAAGAATTTCACCTACTTAAATATAGGCTATAAACTATTGTCCATAAAGTTAGAATAATTTGTTTTTCAGACACTCTTTTTTATTCCTGTTCATACACATCAGTAATCACCTTTGACCAGGTGCAATGATTACATACTGAGTCCCACTTATAAATCACAATGTCCCAGTCGTTTCATGACAAGGGGTAAAAATGTTCTATTTCAACTTCATGCGTATATAAAAATATGAACATATTAGGGAACTGGAACGTCCTTCAAGATGACACGCTGAGATTGATTTCTGGGTCACAACAGATAAACAGCAAGATAAAAATGAATGAATTGAGAAGAACCTCATATGTGATTAGTTTCTCTGTGTCTCTCTCAGATGGATAAACTCTGGGTGTTTATCCATCTGACAGGAAGCTACTTTGCATGGGCAGCTTGTAAACTACAAGTAGTTCATCATGGCAGTAGTTCAAACAAACTGCATTTCTACCCCAGGAGAAATGCAGTTTGTAGCAAATGCTTTTTATTTTCAGCATTAAATTGAGAATGTACATGTGTATATGAAACAAAATACGGCCATGGTTGGGGCGGCACCATCGCTATCGGGGGTGGCGCTGCGGCACATCTGCGAAGCATTGGAGTGCTGCCATGGCAAACCCATTAGATGCAACGATGGCTGTGATGTCATGACATGATCATGCCATCAAAGCAATTCAGGGGGAAATTGCACTAAATTTGCGCACCAGCATCCTAATATTATTGTTTGTAAAGCACTTTTTTTCAATTATTTAGATGATCTGATGAACATTATCAACTCTAAAGCAAGTAAAATAAACAGAATGTGTCAAATATATAATCTTATTTAATTTATATAATTTCTATTTTTTTATACCTCCAGCTTTTTTATTTTTATTTATTTTTATTTACATTTGTATCTACATATTGAAAATGTAAAATATTTTATGAAATGTGACTATTTTCTTATCCTACTTTGATGTAATACTATTACGTACATGTACAAACTGTTCAATTGTTCATTGTTCAATAAAAAAAAATCAGGAGGAAAGAAAAAGGGACTTTTTGCATTCAATGGTGAAATACAGTTTATAATACCAAAAAAAAAAAAAACCCTTAATTTTATGTTGTTGCCCAGAATTGTAGTTTGCAAATTGAGTAGTTAAACTACAAAATAATTACCCAAAAAGTATTTGAACTACTTGACTTGGCAAAAAAAATATGAATGTTGTTTAACTACCAGCAAGTTACAGCAAAATGTAGTTTAACTACGTACTTCAACTACATGAGTTTAAGTCTCCCCAACACTGTAAACACCTAAAAAACTAAATGCTTAATGTGTAATATAAAATGACATCTAGAAGTGAAGTGACAGATTGCAACCAAATGGATATCCAGTTCTCCCTCTCTTATGGCACAAAAGGAACCCCTTAGAGCCAGAGTTTTCTTGTCAAAATATATAATCTTATTTAATTTATATAATTTCTATTTTTATACCTTGAGCTTTTCTATTTTGATTAGTTTTGTTTTTTTTTTGTTTTTTTTTAAATTTACATTTGTATATATATTGAAAATGTAAAATATATTATGAAATGTGATTATTTTCTTATCCTACTTTGATGTAACACTATTATGTATACATACTGTTCAATTGTTCATTGCTCAATAAAAAAAAAAAAAAAATTCAGAAGGAAAGAAAAAGGGACTTTTTGCATTCAATGGTGAAATACAATTTATATTACAAATAATAAATCTAAAAAAAAAAACCTGTAATTTTATGTTGTTGCCCAGAATTGTAGTTTGCAAATTGAGTAGTTGAACTACAAAATAATTACCCAAAAAATATTTGAATAACTTGACATGGCAAAAAAATATGAATGTAGTTTAACTACCAGCAAGTTACAGCAAAATGTAGTTTAACTACTTACTCCAACTACATGTAGTTTAAGTCTCCCCAACACTGTAAACACCAAAGAAAAACACCTAAATGTTTAATGTGCAATATAAAATGACATCTAGAAGTGAAGTGACAGACTGCAACCAAATGAATATCCAGTTCTCCTTCTCTTATGGTACAAAAGGAACCCCTTAGAGCCAGAGTTTTTTTTGTCAAAATATATAATCTTATTTAATTTATATAATTTCAATTTTTATAGCTTGAGCTTTTCTATTTTGATTAGTTTTTTGTTTTGTTTTGTTTTTTTAATTTACATTTGTATATATATTGAAAATGTAACATATTTTATGAAATGTGACTATTTTCTTATCCTACTTTGATGTAATACTATTATGTATACATACTGTTCAATTGTTCATTGCTCAATAAAAAAAAAAAAAAAAAATTCAGAAGGAAAGAAAAAGGGACTTTTTGCATTCAATGGTGAAATACAATTTATATTACAAATAATAAATCTAAAAAAAAAACCTGTAATTTTATGTTGTTGCCCAGAATTGTAGTTTGCAAATTGAGTAGTTAAACTACAAAATAATTACCCAAAAAGTATTTGAATAACTTGACATGGCAAAAAAATATGAATGTAGTTTAACTACTTACTCCAACTACATGTAGTTTAAGTCTCCCCAACACTGTAAACACCAAAAAAAACACCTAAATGCTTAATGTGCAATATAAAATGACATCTAGAAGTGAAGTGACAGACTGCAACCAAATGAATATCCAGTTCTCCTTCTCTTATGGTACAAAAGGAACCCCTTAGAGCCAGAGTTTTTCTTGTCTGTTTTGGTCTGAAACATCCAGTAGTAGGTGACATAACACGTCTTTATGCTCGATGCTAAATGGCCTTAAATGAAAAGGAAAAGGAAGAGGAAGGCTGTTAGGAGCTAGCACTCTGTGAGATGTGACTCATCCGTCCATTTATATTTGTAGGTGGTGAAACACTAATGGAAACATAATCATATTGCTTTTATCGTATTAGAGCCTCCTGAATCCTTCCTAAATCTTACATTCTGGCTCTTGTATCAAAATGCCACAGTTGTTATCAGGCCCCAAGTTTCATGGCAACAATCCAGTGAGTCTCCATCCAGTTGCAACACAAGTGCATTTGAGCACCAAATTCTAAATATTCTGCTTCACTGTTTTTCTTGCACTGCTTTAACCATAAAGACCCAAAGACCCCGTCTACTGATCTAAACTGTTTAATGCCTGTTGATCCATTAATCCTATCAATACATGTAAATAATTGGTGTAAAATACAGTTATTTATCTTTTCATGGTCATCAGATATGACCCATTTGGACGCTCAGAGGCTCCGTAGTTACCATGGTAACACCATCATCTTCTACAACATTGATTCACCAGTTGGAGTTGGATCAATGACAGTGGATGGAGACACTTGTTTTTACATTCAGTTACTGATTTTGTTGCTGAAAGTAACTTTTTTCTTCAGTTTTCTATGTTTTGGATCTAATCACCCTCAACTTTAATCTAAGCTTTTATGAACATATACATGATCAATACAAATGTACAAATTAACTATTATTCAAAATATAAAGAGCTCAGGATTGACTAAAGAAAAGACTTGTTTAAAAGACTATGATCAAAATTGGTAGTTTAGATAAGGACATGATTTACCTGAATTAAATTAAATAGGTATTCCCTTCTGTTGTATATTTAGCAATGATTATATTGAAAAAAAAAAAAAAAAAAAAAAAAAAAAAATTGTTTGTTTGTTTTCATATGGAGACATTGTGTTAATTGTAAATAGGGTTAGGCAAAATAAGTCTGAACTTCAGCCTAAACCCTTTCAGTCGCATTGTATATGGAACAATGGATATGTTGGTTTTGTTTGCTTTTTAAAGTAATTAACGACCGAATAAACTACTACTACTACTACTACTTAAAATAAATTAAATATAGGAAAATAACAGATCTTTACTGAAAAAATGCCAAATTACAGAAGGTAATACAATAATACATGGTGATAAATCTCTTAAAGCTTAACCCTTTCATGCATAGTGGTCACTACAGTGGACAGTTATTCTACTGCTGTGTATATTCATGGATTTTGTTATTTTAGTTTCATATCAACCAACACAATACACAATACACTGCAACTGATAACATTACTGTAACTTTGCTGTTCTTGATAAACTGAATTTAACATGTTTGAGTGTAAATCAATTCCTTGTTATAGTTATTAGACTGTAATTAACTACAAATTTATTTAAAAATTTTTTTTTTTTTTGGCATATTATCTCCATGAAGTGACTAGTATTGGAGTTCACAACAAACAAAAAGTTGAGGATATTTCTTTTTTTTTTTTTGTCTTTTTTTTTGGTCATTTTTGCCATTTGTAAATAAAACTATGTCTGGTCATTAAAAAAAATGTGTTTCAATTCAATTCACACACAGAAAAGTAAAAAGCGTTGTGCAAAAATCCCAACTGAAAAAAATAGCCCCCACAATTTTAAATATCCATAACTTTTTGTTTGTAGTGTATGTTAAAATGTGAGAAAACATCAAATTAGCAGCATTAAATGTTTTTATTTCATAGTTTTCACACAGTATATCAGAAAATACACATTTTGTTGCTTTAAAAATTAAACGCACATTTTTGCAACTCCATGAAAAATTTCTTCATAAAAAAAAAATAATAATTTCATTGTTTTTTAAATGCCTAAAGAGGAATAAAGAAAAAAAAATCTTGATTAACTTTCTCCTAATTCATGCATGAAAGGGTAAATATCGAGAAAAATTCATTTAGGAGTTGCCACTGTAGGTTCAGGCTCTGCTCTACAAACCTGTTTTACTAGTCTCTGTTTTACCAGTCTCATTAAATATAGACAATTTTAAAAAAAAAGTGCAACCAACAAAAAACTTGCTTGGTTGGTTGGTTGCACTCAAAAAAAAAAAAAAAAAAAAAAAAAAAAAAGGACAGTTCTATTGTTATCTTTGTTCATGTGATTCCTCCTGCCTTTGTTACACAACCATTACATGCAACCAAGATTAACATCCACGTGAACCTACTGGACCTACAACATTCTTCAGCTGTGTCCTCAGTGTGAACGTAAGTCAAAGACAGATTTCTGCCACAATTAACACTATTGTCACTGTACTGTTACTGTATCATTACATATTAAGGAGTGGTTGGAATAAACAACCTCATTGCATCTTAATCCTTGTGATTTTATATCTTAAGCCCTTCGATTAAAAATAATTATTGTATAACTCCTATCTTATCATCAAATAGAGCAGAATGCAGTCACAATGTGCAAATAATCCAGACTGACGTAATAACTGAATACAGTTCACAGATAGAATATTACTTTCTCTTCTACAAAAGTGACAACAACGTGTGATCATTCATATAGTTAGCCTCATAGCATAACTGTCTAACTCATACACTATATAGACAAAAGTATTGGGACATGTTGAATTCAGGTGTTTCTTTTCTGGGGTCTGGGATACAAAATAATAATAACAAATGTCTTAATACAGTTTTATATTGTGATAAATATCATTTTATTGGTTAGTTTGGTTTAAATTGTGTTCCAAAATGCTTCAGAGATGTTTTTTTCTTAATTATTTTATCCATGACTAATTTTAAATGTTCTACGTCTAAATTTCTAAAATATTTTTCATGCTCTGACTGTAAATAATAATTTTCTACTACAACTAACCATCTACTTTTTTCACATCTCACTGAGGAAGACAAATCTCCCTTTAAACTTAAAGGGAATATTGATATTTCTAAAGTATATGGACAAAATATTGGGACACATCTCTATAGCTTTAAGATGTCCTGTTTATGCTGATTTGAGATATAAACATCACTATTTATATTTACCACAATATAAAACTAGAATTAGTGTTTTGTATCCCAGACCCCTGTTAGAAAAGTAAACACCTAAATTCAATGTGTCCCAATACTTTTGTCCATATAGCGTATGACTTAGACGATTATACTACAAGACTAACGATATGAAAAACAGAAATGACTGGGTCTGACCTTGATAGTAAGCTCCACTCATGTTGCTCCTGTTGCTGTGAAACCTGTCATGAATGAATAGTCTTCTCTGGAACCTGGCTGACGCTCCAGCCTTCTTATGTGCACATGGGTGTCGACCGGTGTCGTCTGGCATAACTGGAATTTCCAAGCATGAGGAAGTGTGCCGTGTTATTAAAAACCACCCGGATTTGCAGGGATTGTTTATTCAAAGCATCTACTGGAAGCAGAAATCAAATCTGTCAAGAAATTACACTCAGTCTCGTTTGTTATGAAACTGGATACATAAGCCTATCAAGCCTATACAGCAGGGGTCTCAAACTCAGATCCTCGAGGGCCGGTATCCTGCATGTTTTAGTTGTTTCCCTCTTCCAGCACACCTGACGGTCGTTATCAGGCTTCTGCAGAGCTTGATGGTAGGCTTATCATTTGAATCAGGTGTGTTGGAAGAGGGATACATCTAAAACATGCAGGATAGTGGCCCTCGAGGACCGGAGTTTGAGACCCCTGCTATACAGGGAAACTGGTGAAGTATGTATGTACTGATGTATCTTAGGGTGTATTCACCCCTGGAAAGTCCTTTGGTCTGCGTCTTTGATTCAGATCGAATGCAGACTTTATTTTTTGTTTGGGTTGGATTGCATTCTCATTCCAGTTGGTTGTTGTTTCTGTTAATAAATCCGTTTTTTCCCTTCAACATGTGCATTTGAGTCCCATCCATTCACAGCCCTAGACAGGAGACTGTGGTCAGTGACAGGAGAAGCAGCGCCAGCGAAATGTCAGATTCAGAGTGTTATGACCTGGCTCGGAGGCCACAACAAAGAAGGGGAACACACCATAAATGAAGTTTAACACAACAATGCTTTATTAAATCAAATTAAGCCTTTCATGCATGAATATAGAAGAACCTTAGTCAAGATTTTTTTTTCCAGAGTGTTTTTATTCCTCTTTAGGCACGAAAAAAAAAAAACAATGTGATTGAATTTTTTTTAATGAACTTATTTTTTTTTTAATAGAGTTTAATGTTTATTCAGCTGGACACTGCGTTTAATTCTTCAAGCAAAGAAACATGTACTTAAAACACAATAACAGAAAGTGATATACTGTGTGAAAACTATGAAATAAAAACATTTTTCATGCAGCTAATCTGATGTTTTCTCACATTTTAGCATACACTAATACTAGTTATTACTCACTTCATGGAGATAATATGCAAAAAAAAAAAAATTTGTTTAAGAAAACTGTTAATTACAGTCTAATAAAAACTACAAATTGATTTACACTCAAACATGTTAGCGCAGATCAGGTTTATCTAGAACAGCAAAGTTACTGTAATGGTATGAATGTCAGTGTATCAGATGGATTATAAGTGCCCACTGTGTTGGCTGATATGGAACTAAAACAACAAAACCTGTGAATATACAAGAGAACAGCTGGAGAATAACTGTCCACTCGAGTGACCGCTATGCATGAAAGGGTTAAGCCAAATTAGGCCAATTTAGGAAAAGACAAACTAAAGTATACAACAGAATGTAAGTGAGTCATCAGTAATGTCAGTAGTGTAGGTGTGCATGGGCGAGCATGTGTTGATGTGAGTGTTGAAAAGTGCAGAACAGAACAAAACAAAACATTAAAGCAACATAACCAAACCAAGGGCTGAAGAACCAAGGACCTGTGAGGGCAGCAAGCAGAGAGAGAGTGAGTTCTGCAGGCAGACTATTTAAGGGCAGGAACTCTGGGCGCCACAGGTGTTCCTGATTTCCCCATCAGGTGCCTGTTAGAAGACAAGCTGGAAGAATACATAGCACCCCCCAGTGGCCGTAACAAGAGGTATTGGTATTGGAAGCGGGACGGCAGTAACGGATGACTGACAGGAGGC
Source organism: Sphaeramia orbicularis (assembly GCF_902148855.1). Classification (NCBI taxonomy): domain Eukaryota; kingdom Metazoa; phylum Chordata; class Actinopteri; order Kurtiformes; family Apogonidae; genus Sphaeramia; species Sphaeramia orbicularis. The sequence goes on from NC_043978.1 coordinate 46,347,404, forward strand.
TCAGCCAATTATTTTATTCAGACCGAATAAAATGATTGGTCAGATTTTTATCAGAAATTATAAGAGAATTAAACATTTTTTAGTTCAAAACCTGGTGGATTTCTTTTACATTTCACATTGACACACGCTTCTTATGATCATTTTAACCTGTTTAACCCTGACCATATTTTCAGGGGAAAAACACCTAAAAAGACATACCCAAAGTAAATGAAGAATTACAGTGATCCCTTGCCAATTCGCGCTTTAAGTTCCGCAGTTTTAGTTATTTGCGGATTTTTCAGAATATTCATCAAAAAATAAAAAATCAAGAAAAAATCACGGAAATTCCGCGAAAATCCACCCCACAGCAGACGAGAGGCCGCAGCTGCCAGAGAGAGAGAGAGAGAGAGAGAGAGAGAGAGAGAGAGAGAGGAGAATGTAGAAATGTCAGTTCATGCATGTACGTGTGTTGTGTGTTGATGCTCGAGACCAAAGAGAGAGAGAGAGAGAGAGAGAGAGAGAGAGAGAGAGAGAGAGAGAGAGAGAGAGAGAGAACTGATTCGTTTCTTGTGCGTATGAGAGGAAAAGAGAGCTGGGAGTAGATGTGCGTGTGTTCGTGTGTACGTATACGATGGATAAGCGTCACGAATGAAGAGAGGAGAGAGTACGTATCAGCTGTTCGTACGTATGCACATGTGTGTGTGTTTTGTTTACTTTCTACATTCTTTTCTTTCAGATGTTTTACAGTACGTACATGTACATGTATCCGATCTATATATATATATATATATATATATATGCATGTATACATGTACTAATCATTGTTTTCTTTTATATATATCTCATTTATTTCATAATTATTACATTTGCAGTACTTATATACTATTTATACATACATACATACATGTACCTAAGTCTAGGATAGGCTCGGGGGGCTCCGGCTCCAGTTCGCGGATTTTCGATTTTCGCGGGGGGCGCTGGTCCCCATTAACCGCGAAAAATAAGGGATCACTGTACCTATAATACTTATAATAATAAGGTTCATATGGATGTTCTTGGTGTCTATGGACATTTAGAGACCTCACAGAATCTATTCCCATTGTCTAAAAGTATCTATTACTATGCCTGAGTAAACTGTAACAAACTAAGAGAAATTAGAATTTTTTATCCTCGCCTGTTTTTTTTTTTCGGCTGGATTGACGATGATATGAATAAATTAATTGTTCGTGTCAGAGATTTTTAATAGCGTATATTTCACCCCACAAAGATTAAAAATCATGTTTGAACATTAAAGTTTGCACTAAAATACACTTTTGATGTACTTTTATTAACATTAGGGTCTAAACTTTGAGCAAAAGTTGAAAAAAACATCCATTGTCCGGATTTATTATATTTTATAGTAGATGAATATTAATATAATTTTTTTAGCCCTAATATAATTTTTTAGCTAAAGGGGTTAAGATGACGAAAGAAAAGTGTAAAAATGCCACATCATATGGTATAGCTTTAACCCTGTTCTAAAAGACATGTTCTTTTCTTTTTTTTTTTTTTTTTTTAGATATGTTTGGTAGATACTAACCATTTTACTTTAAGAATGAGCAACACGATCTGGAGGTGCTCTGACCCAGTGATTTGACATCATAATTTCTCCCTTGTCAAAGTTGCTCAGATCCCTCCTCTTGCCATTTTTGTTATTTCCAACACATCAACTTCGAGGCTAAATGTCTACTCACTGCCTATTATATCCACCCACTGACAGGTCCCGTTGTACTGAGATAATCAAAATTAATACCACTTTTCTTGTCAGTGTCAGAATGTTATGGCTAATTGGTGTACACCCAGAGTATTTATTAATTACTGAAATTTCTTCTTTCATAATGCTTTTTGAGTGTTTTTTTTTTTTTTTTCCAACCATGCTGTTTTGTTGTATAATGAGGCTTGGCAGCACTTGCCATTCATCCATTGCTTTGCAAATTACTGTATGTGGAAATGATAGTTTCACATTTTGGCAAAGTGAAACACTGTGCTGTGTTGAATAATTATAGACATTTTTACTACAGAATAATTTATTCTTTTGAAAAGAGCAAACAATCCAAGGTAATGGGGTGCAAAAATACTACTGCAACAAAGAAGTCTAAGGCACTCCAAAAACTCCAAAAAATAAAATAAAATAAAATCCTTTATTACCTACAGGGACAGTGTTGGCATTGGTTTTTCAACAACACAGTTTCTTCTTGCTCACTCTTTATTTTATTGCAGTCTACTGCCAAACACTTCATTGGAAGGACAGAATTTTAAAAAGCCCCCCAAGAAACTGTAAAACTAGTGATGGTAAAATGATCTCAAAAGTCATCAATAAGAGAGAGAATCAAAGCACAGGTGTTTGACTTTTGGTGATTTTACCATCCTGCCTTCGAGTCAGTGTGTATATGCTTATGCGATGTATTCAAGGTATTGTTAAAAGGTTGCTGTTACAGAAAAGATCTGAATAGTAACGGTCTGAAAGCTTTATTTGGACTCTCAGTGGTGTTTCTGCTCTGCTATGACCCCAAGACTCTGTTCTGTTCTGAGTTCATTTCTATCACCTTCATGTCTTTGTAAAATATAACTGGTAGATGCCAAAAGTCTGCTGTGAAGTGTTTTGTAAAGTGAGTAGGAATGTCCTTGGACCAATGCCCCTGTATCTCACCGGCATGTTCTATGAAGAATCAATAACAAGTTGAATTTGTGAGGTTGTCAGGCTCTGTCTCTGTGTTAGAGTCCTGTGGTTTTGTTGCAGGAGGTCAATCTCCCAGTAGAAGTGGGCGGTACTTTCACTGGAGGAGAACTCAACTAATGAAATGGGGGTTGCTTGGAGCCTATCCCAGCTACATAGGGGCGAAGGCGGGGTACACCCTGGACATTTTGCCAGTTCATCGCAGGTCTGAACATATAGAGACAAACAATCACTCTCACATTCACATCTATGGGCAATTTTAGATTAACCAATTAACCTATCGGTGCATGTGTCTTGTCGCCCCATGGGAATAATCCGATTTCTTACAGTAAAATAGTAGTGGTTTTTACATATCCAACATAACAAAACTATACAGTCACTCTTATCTTTTTAAATACATGTTTATCATAGATTTTGCAGAAAATCAAACACGACTTCCTTCCACTCTGCTTATCTTTTTCACTGACTCATGACTGCTCCGGTAACACCGCATGCGATTTCCTTGAGACAACTGTTGCTTTGTTTGCTCTGAATGTTTAAGCAGCCAAACCACAGTAAAGATATGAGAGGTATGAACTGTACGTGACGGCGAAAACAACTTTTCACTATATTAACCTCTTGCACTTGTGCACGGAACTGACACCAACAGCTGCACAGAGTTGTTCTCACGTCTCCTTAGTGTAATTGATGATGTGCCGAAGATAATAGGCACTATTAAAACCACACAATGACTCCTAATGAGCCATTAATCTGACTACATTGAGAACTACCAGTGTGTAGTTCTAGAAGGCCGCCACTTGATGTCAGCATTGTCTGAGGATAAAAAAAAAAAGGAGGGATCGAGCTCTCATTTTCCTTGAATCCTCATGTGCGCTCACATGCACACACATGTTGCTCATTCAAGTGTTGAGTGTCCAATATTTACATTTTGTAATTGTGTTTCTGGGAGGTTGATTGGCTCTCATGCCAGTCTCTGTTTCAACAAGTCATGGCCACTGGATCCCAAATTAATTTTCAGACTCACTGGTTGCTGAATTATTTACTCAGAAGCTGTGCGTGTTGTGCACACTCCAAGAATGGCAACCTCTCCAAACACATTTAATATGGACAGCACTTCAGTCCATTACCTGTCATTCATGTGAAGAACTAAAGCCTGCTGACACTTTTTTTTCCTGTTTTTAATTCCTCCTTGTTATGCCGGGGCTTCAAAAATGTTTAACAGCAGTCAGTTAAATCATGAGTCATTTGCATACTGTGACATTTCAGAACTGGCAAAGTCTGTGTAGGGGTGGCTGCAGCCTTTACAGAAAGCCGTCAAGAAAGTTTGCATTTGTTGTATTTTTAGATACTCACCCAAGCTGCGCCTTTTGTCTCCCCATCTTCATTTTTCATGTCGTCAGCCTGGTTCTTTTCACAGATTATGAGTTTGTCAAATTCGGCCCATTTAGATTCACATTCAGTCTGCCTTGTCAAAGGTTTGATGAGTTAAGTGCCAAAGGTATTCAGAGAGCCAACGGGAGCTGAGCAGCCTGGATTTGGGATTTTTTTTTCATGTTGCCTTTGTGATATTTCTTCTTAGGCTTTTTTTCTTCTTTTTCAGGCATGAAAGTGGAGAGAGAGAGAAAATGTATATCCATAATAACCTTTCAATAGATTTCAAGCGGTCTCAGAAGAACTTGCATCTCTCTTTTCTGGCTTTAGAAAATTCCATTTGTGAAGAAGATATCGGCCAAGCACTAGTCTGGATGTGAAGAAGTAAAGATCACTTTTATTGTCCCTGAAGAGAAATTTAACCCATAAAGACTCAAAAATCTACCAGTGACCAAAATTATTTACAGGTAGAAAAAGGTAAATCACTGTTGATCCACTAATCCTATCAATCCATGTAAATAATTGTTGTAAAATAGTTTGTCGTCTTTTCATGGTCATCAGATATGACCCATTTGGACGTTCAGAGACTCTGTAGTGAGCGTGGAAACACCGTCATCTTCTACAACATTGATTCACCAGTAAAACCCATGGAGTTAGACCAATGACAGTGGATGGAGACACTGGGCTTATGTTCAGTTAATGATATACTTTAGAGAAAAAGTCACTTTTTCTTAAGTTTTCTCTGTTTTTGGTATAATAACCCTCAAACATAATCTCAGCATGATGAGAAAATACATGATCAGTAATTAAATGTTGGAAAATACCTGATTTTCACTGAAAAAAATTAAAATGGAGAGGATAATATTATGATAAATGGAGATAAATCACTTAAGAAAGGTTAAATCCAGAGAAAAATCCATTTAGGAATTGTCACAAAAGTAGCTCTGGGTCTTCATGGGTTAACCTAGTATACATGAGGAACAGTGGGCTGCCACTGAGGCACCTGCAGACCCCCTTCTTGGTAAATAAACAAAGAACCTCCAAGCTGTGACTACACCCAAAAAAGAAAAATCTTATGAGGAGCTTGATACCCAGTTGTTTTATTACCGCAGTTTCCTTCCCTTTGTGCATCAGATTCAGATAACTTTAGTCTGGCTCCATCCAGATTTTCTGTTAGGCTCAGTAATTGCTGCAACTCAATGTGCTGCATTCAAAGCAACTCATGGAACACAGGTACCCGTACACTGGCCTCCCTTTTCTGCCCAGTTTCAAACCGGGGCCCTTTTGTGTGTTACATAAACATGATAACCACTACACCACGGGAAGTGTAGCAGACCTTTCTAGCCCACAAACATCATGCGAACATCAAAATTGTATGGTGAGCGACATACGTAGGTTCCAGCTCCTGGGCTTGGCGTGTTCTGGGCTATTCCACCATTTTTGTTTGTTCTCAAATCTGCAACATTCATTTGTTGATTCATTTATAACACCTGCTGGAAGAGCAACGGTGGCATCTTCGGCCAGTGGGTAGGCCCATGGAGCTGGGCACTATTACGTGTTTATGATCTCACTTCCATGTGACAGGTGGAGATATTGGTCACTATACTAACGATGACAGAGAAGCTGGGAATTTTGTGCCTTTTTTCGTTGTTATTCTGTGTTGTGACTTTATTGGGGGAAAGATAGGGTACAAGTAATTTGTGTTTGGATTTATTATAATTTCATGACAGGGTGGGGAAGCAAAATTTACAATGAACATTTAGTTGTTTTTTCTCAGCAGGCACTACGTCAATTGTTTTGAAACCAAACATATATTGATGTCATAATCATACCTAACACTATTATCCATACCTTTTCAGAAACTTTTGCCCATATGAGTAATCAGGAAAGCAAACGTCAAAGAGTGTGTGATTTGCTGAATGCACTCGTCACACCAAAGGAGATTTCAAAAATAGTTGGAGTGTCCATAAAGACTGTTTATAATGGAAAAAAGAGAATGACTATGAGCAAAACTATTACGAGAAAGTCTGGAAGATACTATTAAAGAAGAATGGGAGAAGTTGTCACCCGAATATTTGAGGAACACTTGCGCAAGTTTCAGGAAGCGTGTGAAGGCAGTTATTGAGAAAGAAGGAGGACACATAGAATAAAAACATTTTCTATTATGTCAATTTTCTTGTGGCAAATAAATTCTCATGACTTTCAATCAACTAACTGGTCATATACTGTCTTTCAATCCCTGCCTCAAAATATTGTAAATTTTGCTTCCCCACCCTGTATGCAATTTCATGTTAATTTATTTCTGAGTAAAATATACAGTATATTTTATTTGTGATTTATGTTAAATGTTGAGCTAAAATAAGCCATAGTGAATGCTAAGATTAAGATAAGTCCGTTTCCCATGAGGCTTAGCATTTCCCAAGAAGCATAGGAAATTTTCACAGAAGTAGATGTATGTATGCCACGAGTGAGAAAAGTTGTATGTGTTTTCATGTTGCCGCAAGCAGTAAAATGAATGCGTATTTTTAAACTGAGAGTCTCGCTTCGTTGTTTTTGGATGTAATTTGGATAATTACAACACTCTGCTTTTCTCATGGAGCTAAAAGCAGGTGTGAGAACCAGGCTCTGGGTGACCACTACTGTCCTTCGGCCACCGAAAACAGCTTTGGAGAAAGGAAGATAGAGGCTCATTGGTCTAGGGGTATGATTCTCACTTTGAATGCGAGAGGTCTTGGGTTCAAATCCCAGATGAGCATACAATATGGCATTCAAATGTGTTTTAGACTGTAAACAGTGCTACTCCAAAACACCTATTTTGATTTCGGCTCATACAACCCACCCCTTACCTCAACGACCCAGAAACTCACACACAATACCCGCTAATGACCCTGAAAACCAGAGCCACCCCTTCTACGAATGTAACTGTGACGGAGCATTCCCTTTGCTGAGTGCTGACAGTGCGCACTCGTACACAGACTCACATACACACATACATGCCACACACAATGCACGTCACAAATGTACACGCCACACACACACACACAACACGTACATGTTGCGTGCACACACACGCCAACCAAGGTTATTATCATTAATGTAAACCAACGAAACGACGAAAACTAGAATTGTAAAAGCATTTTCGTTTACTGAAATAAATAAAAACTATAATTAAAAGAAAGAAACGATAACTAACTGAAACTGTATTGTGTTTCTTACAAAACTAACTAAAACGTATAAAAAATTCTGGATAAAAATCCTTTTGTTTTCGTCTTTGTCAATGTCGGATTGATATAAAATCGATTTATTTCCCTCAAACGATTTTATCTAGCGGCACCATATGATATTTAACGGTCCGTCACTTCTGGTCACTTGTCGTTTAATCATCTTCTGGTCCCCACTCTACCTGGAAACATGGAAACTAAAGTTGGGAGAAAACAGCAGAGTCCTGTCTGGGATTTATTTGAATTCGACAGTGAAGAAAAGAAAAGATATAAAGAAACTTAAACTAAGCATTTAGAAAATAACAAAAACTAATAAAAACTAGCAAACCTGCTCTAAAAACTAATTAAAACTAACCGAATTAGAGAAAAAAAAAGTCAAAACTAAATAAAACTAAACTATAATGAAAAATCCAAAACTATTATAACCTTGATGCCAACCACCACCCACCAAACATTTGAGTTGTGTTCTGTTTTTTTTTAGCACCCATAAACATCAACATACTTTTCTACACACCGTTTCCTGTAGTTCATACGAGGGTGCACACTTGTACGTTCTACACACCAACATACGCACACATTCATACTTGACACTCACCACACGATGCTCTGCTTCCTGCAGTCTGACGCCGAGTCGGCCAAATAGGTTAGCATAGCATAGTTAACATAGCTAGCGCCACCGCGTAATAAAGGGGGCGCCGGGTGGGAAAATGGTCACCTGACCATTTAATTGGTTGTTTCTACTTATTATGTTTATTTCTCTCTGGTTGAGAGTGGGTTGTGATAAATATACAGTGGAAATGTTCAAGAGGGAGTATCTCACACTACTTTTTTTTTTTTTTTTTTTTTTCTACTTGTCTTGTCCAGCGTCCTAACAGCAGAATGGTAGTCTGGTTCCTTTTGGTGCTGAACAAATTTGCTTTGCCAAGGGTAACTTCATAAAGTATTTGAAGCGCACTTTGATATTCTACTGTGTTTATTATGAGTTTGGTTGAACCACATTTCGATGCCGGACCTGACATGGGGGGTGGGGGGGTGGGGGTGGAAGAAGGGGAGAGAACAGGAGAGAACAAAAGAGAAGAAGGTGGCAAAGACCCTCCCAAGAAAGTATCAACAATGCAAACAGTAACAACCATGGAGACAATTATAATGGTAACAATAACTACAACCAAAACTGAGTAAACTGGGAAGAAGAGAGAGAGAAAAAAACACAAAACAAACAAAACTACAAAAAAAAAAAAAAGGAAATGTTAAAGAGGGTATTTTTCTTTGTTTTTCTTGTTTTCTAATGTGTACTCCTCTTGTGATTTTGTGAGAAATAATCATGTGTGGGTAACTGATTGTTGTGGGTCATGCCCAGTGGGAGGGGCTTTTCCCTTTATATGTCGGCCATGTTTGCTTTGTTTGAGTAAGTGAGATAGAGCTGACGGCACATTGTGGGTGTTTTTTGTCGGTCTGCAAAGAGGTTTTTGATTTTTCTTTCCCTTTTCCTGTTAAATCATGTAAATACCTGTCACTGGGTTTGGGAGGACCAGAATAAAAAGCCTTTAAAGTAGGGGTGTCGAACTAAATTAAAATACTAAAATACTAAGTAAAATAATAGCATTGAAAAAAGTAAAATTGCATTATGATAATGATTATATCTACAACGTTTCCTTAAAAATCTGAATAACATGAACAACCTGAAATGTCTTAAGAAAAACAAGTCCAATTTTAACAATATTCTGCCTCAGTTTTTCATTTTATGATTTACACATGTGCGTTACAACTTACATTACTACTCTAAACACACAAAACATTTAGTAACAGGCAGAAAATTGGTACAATTGCATGTACTTCTCATTACGACATTTCAGGTTGTTCATATTTGTTCAGGTTATTCACATTTTTTGTAAAAGGATAGTCTGTTAATCAAGGTCAAGGTAAACTTCATTATCCCCGAGGAGCAATTTGTTTTACAGCCAGCAGTTTCACAATAAATAAATAATAATCCATTAAAAACAATAGCACCAACATTACAAATAATTATTCAGCAGAACAATGGCTGCCGGAACCAAAGAATTCCTCATCCTATTGGTCCTACATTTAGGAATACTGTATCTGCGACCTGATGGAAGCAACCTGAACACATCATAAAGGGGATGACTGGGATCATCCAGGACTGACTGAGCCTTCTTCAGAGTCTGCCTCTGGTACAACACAGTCAGATCAGTGACTGTGGTGCCAGCGATTTTGCTGCACACTTTAGTGATGCGCTGCAACCTGTTCCTATTTTTAAGGGTAAGCAGCCCATACCAGCTGATAAAAGAAAAGGTCAACACAGACTCAATAAAACAAGAATAAAACATTTTCATAAAAGTGTTCTCCACTTTGAAACTGAAATATAAACATTTTCATGTAATTTTACTTTTTTACACTAAAAGATAAAATCTGCGGTTTTCATTATTTATAGGTTATTATGATAATATTTTATTGGTCTGACCCAACTTCTGGCTTCTGCCTATACCTTTTCAGTCATTATTCAACACATTATTCAACACAAGATTCTTGATTTTGTGATTCTGTGATTCTTTTTCTTTCCTTTGCATGAAATGTCAATACTGTGTACAATATTTGGTGTTGTCATGACTGAATAAACTACTACTACTACTACTACAACTGAGATCTAATTGTTCTGTATGTGGAACCTGAATTAAAATGATTTTTACACCACTGATTGTTAATATTTTCAGTGTATTTCATGCTACGGGCCTTTGGCGGTCCGGATTTGACCCCCGGGCCTTGTGTTTGACACATATGCTTTAAAGGAAGACCTTTATCTTTTCGTTTTTCTTCGACTAGCCATATTATTGAGTTTACAAGTCCAGCCCTGCTACAGTAACACTCAAGGTGCATAACACGCATGTGAAAACAACTTCCACAGGCCACTCCCCCTTCAGGTTTGGAAGTCTGCTTTCCCCCACCAGCACATAAAACTGATGAAGCCTGTTGGATAAGATACAGAACAGATTCAAAAGAGCAAAACTAGTCCGGTTGACCTTCAAAAATGACCAGGAAGAATCAAAATAGCAGATTACTGGTATGTGCAGGTTTATGTGAGTTTCAGCCTCCAGCACTGAGCCACTTAGTCTTCCTGCCGACTGGATGCTGTTAAACAAGAGGAAATGATGCTGAGGCCATCATATGATGAAACCCTTGGGCTTGGTCCAGACTTTTTGTGGGGTTCAGTCATTGCAGCAACTCAATGTTAAACCTTTATCCAAGTGAAATCTGATTGGTTAAAGAAACAATCTATGCAGATGCTATGCAGTTTAAGTTACATGGACCAGCACGACTCATTCTACAGGCCCAGGGCAGATTAGATTAACCCTAGCAACACACAGAGACTGAAATCTGATTGGACAAAACATATTACATCCACATACATGTACTGGAAGCAGCGCAGCTGAGAGAAACGCTAAGAAATGAAGGGAATTGTCTATTGGGAATAAATTAATACAGTTTCATGGAACAAACATAACAATTTAGGTTGTAAATGAAAGTCAGTGTTTCTGATGATGTTTAGGTCAGCGAAGCAGGCCTCGCTGGCCCTGATGGCCAACCACACACACGTATGCACAAAAAAAAAAAAAAAAAAAACCATCCCCTCCTGTTTTTTTGACAAATCGCACCCTGAAAGTACACACATACAATAATCGACACATATACACACATAAGAAAAGAAGAAAAAAAGAAAAAGCAATAACAAAGCAAACTGCTGCTCTTGACCTTTTACATTTAGCATCCTGATCGTAGAAGGAATAAAGGCGCTGGTGTTTTGTTTTTTTTTCCTCACTCGGGGGTGCCTTATAGCACCAATCCGAGGGCATTAAAGCTAATTCGCTGGACAGAGCATGGTCTGTTTGACTAATGATACTTTTTGTTCTCTGCATCACGTTTCTTCCCAAGTGAGTTCAGGACCTTTAACTGGGCTCCAATAATCTTGGAGCAGACTTTAACAATGCTGTAAAGACTGTTCATGTCTTTAACAGACAAATGTTCCACTAAATTAAGTCCTTCCAAAGCACTTGCCTTGCATAATTTGTTTTTTAAAAAGTAGAAACTAGTGAAACAACCCTGGCAGTTTGTAGTTTTTTTTTTGTTTTTTTTTTACTTTTCCAGAATGACAGTGATGAGGCCAGGCCAAAGGTCTTCAGCAAGACACAGTTTTAGAAAATCCAATACAATAACTTGACCCTGAACATCTTTATGATGATGTCAGTCAAGTACAAAAATTTTAATGCAATGACTTCTTAATTGAGCATTTGATCTTTGACATTTGGCCTTTCCTACCTTTCTTTTGTGGTATTTTGTGTCTTTACCCATTAGATTGTGGTAGAGATGAAGCAAGACATTATTATTATTATTTTTATATTCAACTGCTATTTAATCAGGAAAAAAGCTCATTGACAGTAAGACTGCATTCAGACAGCAGGTCTTAATGCACCATTTAGATTTTTTTTTGGTGAAATTAAATTTTTTTGTGTGCTTATTTATATTACACATTAAATGCAGCTTCTATTAGTTTTGAGTATGAACTGAATGCGACCCTGAAGTGACCCGCATGCACAAAAGAGGTCCTGATGTAATATGTGACTACACAGGCACGTAATAATAATAATAATGGATTGGATTTTATATAGCGCTTTTCTAGTCACCCAAAGCGCTTTACATTATTGATCCATTATTCATTCGCTCTCACATTCTCCTAAACTAAACTACATCTGTAGCCACAGTTGCCCTGGGGCAGACTGACAGAAGCATGGCTGCCAATTCGCGCCTACGGCCCCTCCGACCACCACCAAACATTCACACACCAGCATGAGTGGCACTGGAGGCAAGGAGGGTGAAGTGTCTTGCCCAAGGACACAACAGCACATGGACAGAGCAGGATTCGAACCGCCAACCCTTTGGTTACTGGACGACTCGCTCTACCACCTGAGCCACTCCTCCTCTTGGGATGCAGAAGTTTGATGTTTGTCGCATTTTAATGACGTAAAGGTAGGATAAATGCGATCTGGCCGTATAGACTGAAATCACAATGCAAAATATCAGATACATATTGGATTCAGGATCACATATGAAAGTGGCATGGGTCAAATTTGAGACAATCAGATTTGTGCTGTTCAAACTGTCTTTAACAGATGAGATACAGGTCACATATGGGCAAAAAAAAAAATCACATTTGGGCCACATTTGCCTGCAGTCTGAATGTAGCCTAAAGATGAAGACACACCAACCCAACTGCCGATCAGTTGGCTCCCGTCTCCCCGACACGGTCAAAAAAAGTATGAAGAACACACCAAATCAACTACCGACTTCAGCGTACATTCTGGGCTTGCACGAGATGTAAAACCGTAAATGACAGAGCAACTTTCTAGACCAAAACACAGAGCTCGCTGTCGTCAGTCATTGTTGTCTGCAGAGAGTGTTAAGTAGTCAAGAAGGTTTGTTGTTGTTGTACTTGTTGAACGGATGGCTAGTAATAAGAAGATACTGGTGTTGTCAGCCCTTGGGCTTCATCTTGTGGAAGAAGAAAGGTGTCACTGGCGAAAACTAAAGAGAAATCACACAATGCTAACAATGATTACAGTGTTGGCTTTATGGAATGAATGAAGTCCACACTCAACACTGACTGACACTCATTCAGATACGATATGAGCAGTGAATGGCCTATTACAGAAGGCAATAATAGTGTAAAGTACCTTGGCATAGCTGTATTCACATGGAAACTTCTCGTTCACTGATTCACTCGTCAAGAAATATCCCTTCACCGATCAGATTGGTCCAACTGAACGATTTGGTAGTGGCCGATTACATGTTGAATTGATTGAAAAGAATAGCGGTGGCATTAACGATGGCTGATCGCACAGAACACACCAAACAGACTCATGTCACCGACCTCGCCAGACTGCCCGACGACATCCGACCGCCGAAAATCGGGTTGGTGTGTCTTTGCCGTTATGACCCTGGGTCATAATTTGTCTATTTGTGTTCTATGTATGTATGTTCTGTTTAGTGTGTGTGTTTCTCCCCCGTCCTGTAGGTGTGCTGTGCCCTTTTTGCATCTGTTTTTGTTGCAGGAGGCTGATTGGTGAAGCATGATTGCCCAGCCCCTTTAAAAATGGCCCTGGAGCTTCAGTTTGTTCTCTCTTTTGCCTCCTGCCACCATCCAACCCTGTGTTCCTGCGTGTGTGACTGTCAGTCTTCATGTGTTTGTGTTAATCCGACTTTGTATATAGTTGTAAATAGTATTTTTGGTAAATTGATCCTTTTCTGGTAGGGGGAGGTCAGCTCTTTTGTTTTTCCCGTTTTCTCCTGTTTTTTGGTTAGGGAGTTTAGGTAAGTTTTCTATATTTTATTTCTTGAATTTATTTTGGAGTAGGTCATTCAGTTTGAACTCCCAAGAAGATATTTTGTTTGTTGTTTTAGCCGTGTCCTCCCCTAACCCTCCTTTAGTTGTTTAAAAAAAAAGTAATAATAATAAATATTGTGAAATTTAGTTTTGACTGACGTATGTGCTTGGGAGCTGGGGGCGGGGACAAAAGAGAGCATATTATGTTTGCCCTGGTGAACCCCTAGGCTGGGGCGTAACGTTGCCTTCAGACAGTAGCAGGAGTTACACAAAATAAAGATCACAGCCATAGATCCACACTAAAAATATACATAAAATACAATAAAAGTCACTTCTAAAACCATACATAAAACACTAAACGATATAAAATAGGCCAGAGAGGCAGAGGAATGACAGTCAAAAAGGGACATCTGCACTGGAAGTCACACTACAGTTCATGGTCAGTGTCCGTAACCGTTCAGCTAAGGCAGGGGTGTCAAACTCATTTGAGTTCAGGGGCCACATTCAGTTAAATTTGATCTGCAGTGGGCCGAACCAGTTAAATAATAACATAATAATATATAAATAATGTCAACTCTAAACTTTTCTCCAGCGAAAAAAGTAAATTTACATTATGAAAAGGTTTACATCTACAAACTATCCTTTCAAAAGATGTGAATAACATGAACAAACTGAAAAAATAAGTATAATTTTAACAATATTCTGCCTCAGTTTATCATTTACACATTTTTACATTATAACTTACAGATCAAAGTGGATCTACAAATACACAAAACATTTAATAACAGGCAGAATCTTCTTAAAAAACAAACAAAAAAATAAATTCTTAAGACATTTCAGGTTGTTCATATTTGTTCAGGTTATTCACATTTTTTGCAAAATTATACTTTGTTTTGGTGTAAATACATGAAAATATTTACATTTACGAAGAGAAAAATTTGGAGTTGTCATTATTTATATGTTATCATGACACTATTTTACTGGTCCTGCCCACTTGAGATTGAATTGGTCTGAATGTGGAACCTGAACTAAAAGGATTGTTAATATCT